>NC_049234.1:14757945-15096695 GCF_011100685.1 Canis lupus familiaris | reverse complement strand
TTCTAGTGACTGAATAATACTCATGCTAATTGATTTACCCTGTTCCTGGGAAAACTCTCAAGTTTATAGTCATCCTGAATTATAGTCAACAGTATAGTGAAATGCAAAACGGGCTGTTTGGAAATGTAGAAAAAAATTCATTTTTAAACTAAAGCATAGCTATTTCAAGAATATAAAAGATGCATTTGCTGATCTTTTTTCCCTCCCATTTATCAACTTTAAATAACCCACTTGCAAAATAAAGCCCAAAGGCATATTTTACTGAAAGTTCAGTTTTTAGTGAAATAAAACCCAATAATTCTTATATGCATAGTTCATCCTCCAAATTGACTGTTAATCACATAGTAAATTAATATCAACCACAAGAATGTTACTATTATTAAAGGTAAAAAATATTCTGAAATATTCAGGATTATGGGACATATATCTTGGAAATTGCCTTAGACCTTGAAAATGTGAGCCTCTTTCAGGAAGTTTGATTTGGTGTACACACTGACACATAGGTGGTGGCAGTATTTTATTAAAGGGATATTATTTATGTGTAATCACAGCGAGATGATTGTTATGACAGAGGCATACCAAAGTTTCAGAGGTAGAAGAAATTTGAGGCATACCATCTATTGGTTCTGTTGGTCTGATTTTTGGTTCTACTGTTACTTTCTGCCTCACGGTACCCTCATTTTGGCTATTTTTTTCATCTGCCAAGGGTGTCAGCAATTCTTGTCTGCTACCACCTCGAAATATTGTCAAGGATCTCATATTTTGCTTGGTAATCCCCTGAGACCTTTGGATGAAAAGAACCATAAAAATCCACAATGTTTTTCTAGGTGGGGGTTTCCAAAATTGGTCCCTTTGAGGGAGCCACCCACTTGGATATTGAATACCCTCCCTGTGTAATGTGGAAAAAGCGGTTGGTGAAAATTTGTTCTTCCAGCATCACCAAAGAAAACAGACGTCTTTATTGTTTCGAAAGTGAAACACACCCATTGGGGATCACTTCATCATTTTTTTTAAGTGAATGAAAACATCACAAGTTGAAGTGATGAAATGCAGGAGAAGTGCAAACAGACTACGCCCTTCCTCTTCCAGTCACAAGGAACGGAGGTCTGCGGGCTCCCCTCCCTGTCTAGGAAGGGCCCTACTTGGCTCACGGACCTGGTCCGTATCTGAGCTACAGCTAATCATGCCTCTGTTGAGTCACCAGCAGAGAATCCCACAGACTGGTTGCTTTTCCCTTTGTGGTGTAGGGCAATGATTTGAAAAAGAGTCTTTTCCTGGTCTTTAAAAAAATTTTTTTGTCTTTTCCTCTGTGCCATTTTCTTATTCACTTGCATTTCTTCCAATTTTTAATTATCATCCCCCTTTAACCCATCCTTTTCTAATCTCAAGGGCTATTTTAAAAGGATGCTTATTCACCAGATGCAATTCTCCAAGGACACATTTGGAAAAAATAATAATCTTTTCTGTCCCTCCAGCTGCCAAAAGTCATCATGAGTCATGTTTTTGACTCAATTGACAGAAACACTTAACATAAATAGTTGGCCTTTCCCAAAGTTCCTTCTTAGCTGCCATTCCATCTTGTTGATTTCAACTGACTGATAGGATGCAGCATTTGACCACAGTAGCTTTCCTGGTTATTATGTCCCTTGTATTTTTCCTGTGTCTGTTATGCATGGCTAAAGCAATCAGATCAAGTGGGTGATAAGCAAAATAAGCAACTGTCAGTGAACATTTTAGATCTAGAATATCTTGTTTGAAAAATCCTTGCAAAGTCACACATCAAAATTGAACTGGGTTGCATAAGCAAAATAAGAAATCAAACTACTTTCTAAATAATATTATTTCTAAATATTAACAAAAATAATGATAATTATTATTATTGTTATATAAGATCATTCTTTAATGCTGTCCCTATTACAACTCACTGCTAGTTACTTTGGAACCATGGAAAGAAACTTGTTACAAATAGACAAAAAATTTGGTTTATTTTCTTTTCTTTTTTCTTCTCTATTCATAGGCTCCACACCCAGCATGGAGCCAAACTCTGGGCTTGAACTCAGGACCCTCATCAAGACCTGAGAGGAATTCAAGAGTCAGACACTTAACTGACTGAGCCACAGGTGCCTCCAAATTTGGTTTCTTAAGTTTAGCAGAGCCCCAAAGAACTATTGCTGATACTCACTTTTTACCTTGTCAAAGTGAAAGTCTTTAAAAGTTGAAAAAAGACTCCTCTCATACAAATACGGAGTAAGCATGTCAAGGGTTTATTTAAGGCATTCATGTAGTTTATTAGGGTTGAACCAGGTAAGCAGAATAAGTAAGATATATAGATATATCTTTCCCCTTCTCAAACACATATTTATTTATTTCAAGAATTGGCTTATAAATTGTTGGGACTGGTGAAACAAGTCTGAAATAGGACAGAGAGTCAAGAAGGGGAGATCACAAGCAGGCTGGCACCCACAGGCATTGGCCAAAGCTTTTTGTGCAAGGCAGCCAGGAAAGGATGATTAGGAGCAAACTAAAACCCAACTGGACCCAAGGTGTGTTCTCAGGGAAAGCTTCCCTAAGAATAAGTCAGGTCCACTCAAATCTCTCTAAGAGAACTGATTAGTTACGCAATTTATATCTGCAAAATCCTTTCACTGCAGCACCTAGGTTAGTGTTTAACAGGATAATAAGGAGAACGCAGGTTCATGCTACAAAACTGACAGGGCTTTTTGTCCTCCATCTCTCATGAACAATATCTCTGGTAGTCCACCTTATATGGAGACAGACTAGAAAGGCAGTTCTGGAGAAAGTACTTAGCCAAGTTGACAACACAGTTGTCAACACACTTGGCTGTATTATAGTGTGAGTGTGTTCTCTCAAAATTCATAAACTGAATCTTAACACCCAAAGGTGATATTATTAGGAGGTGGATTTTTGGGGGGTGATTAGGTCAGAGAGCAGAACTTCATGAATGAGATTAATGCCTCATAAAAGAGGCTCCAGAAATACTCCTAGCTCCTTCTGCTGAGAACAAGTAGGGTATAAAACTGCTTAAAGTTCAACAAGGCAACAAAACTACAATCTTTGGGGCTATCTTTTCTGTCAGACAGATAATTCACATCTCTACCAGACACAAATCCACAAGTTAACATGTAATTCCATAGACTCTGAGACCTAATTAATAATAAACAGCAAGTCAAATAAAGGCCTAGATAATTACAGAATCTTTGCACAGGTCTATGAGACAATATTCCAGTATGACTTTGAAGGGACATGACACCCCTTTTTTGGGTTTTTATAAATTTGGATGATTTTTCTTAACAATTTACTAATTTACCTTCTTTCATTATTAAAATGAAAATCTTTCTTTGCAAGTTTAGATTTCTGGTATTACTATATTCCATCTGCTTAATCAGAAATTAGTATTAATTTTTCAATTAGATGGTCATATGTTTCAGTCTTCCCTGATCTAGCTACATATGATATCTAGCCCTTCATGGACTATTGCTGCCTATGATGGTAGTTTCTTTCGGTAAATGAGAGATGGCTCTTACACTTGTAGGTATACAAGTACTTTGAATCTATAACCCTCAAGCAATTAGAAAGGAAGAAGGAACATAAGAAGAAAGAAGAATATTATTTCATGTAAAGGCCCTGAATAAGTGTGACAGAAATGTTAGGAAGGAAGAATAAAAAGCGTAAAGAAGAAAATTATTATCTTTACTTGTACAAATGTTTTTTTTTCTAAGATAGAGAACCAAATTTGAAAATAATCAATTGAGTGTAAATATAGGTTCAGTAAGAACAAAGAAAATGGCATATCCATCTTGAAAAATCCATGTTATTAAAGCTACATACTACTATTTTGAACACAAGTGCTTTATTTTCTTCTATCCTAAACTGAAACATACATGGATCAGACTTAAAAACCAATTATTTAGTAAATATGCTTCTAAGTATACATTTCAAATGTATCTTGAAGTGACTAATTTGGAGAAAAATGAAAAAAATCAGCTGTGCAGACATTTTTCTTCATTTGACTTAAAACAAAACAAATACTTTATAATAGGCTCACTACATTCTTTATTGAGATCTTTAAAAGACAATTGTTTAAGAGGTTTAACCCCTCATGGCAATAAGGACATCACTTACATGTTATAAATAATAGGAAATTGAAGTCATAAATTTTATTGCTGTGAACAAATTCATACTGATATGCATCTAAACTACTGTTTCACTTTTGACATCTTAGCAAGTTATTGTAATAAGTATATAATGAACATCAAACACACTTCTCCCTCTCCACTCCCATTTCTTTCCCAGTCATCACCTAATCTGTTGGCAAAATCATTATTCTAAAATCCAAGGATCTTTGTTTTCCTTTCTGGCTTAACATGCTTCCATGATGCCCATTGCTTTCTCAACCAATGTCACCTACCTAAGCATGGTAGTCAAGGTTCTTTATGATCCAGGCTTTATAATCTCTACAGTTTCACTTTTAGCCATGCACAGTCAGCTTCTGTGTGCACTGTGCCTCAACTAAAGGGAAAGATGTGGTATCTCCTAAACCCTCACATAATCTTGCTGTAACATATTTACATGTATAATTACCCTACAAGAAATACCCTTCAGCCACTGTTATTCTGGGGAACTTCTATTCATCCTTTAAAACTTGGCATAGGTTCTCTTCCTCTGAGTAACTTTCTACTATCCCTGCCTACTCCACTCAGGCAGCTAGGTCATATTCCTCTAGGTTCTAATGGCACTCCCTGGGGATAACTCTGTTATAGCCTTTACCTTATCAGGGATTCAAATAGCTTTTACATAGGTTTGTGGATCCCTGAATGCAGATGCTTTGCATTTTTTCCTTGTTCCCAGAATCTAGTTTAGGATTTAATTTGGTAATAGTTGCCTGTTCAAAGTAAATATTTGTTGAATATTGAGTATAATCAATTCCTCTGATCTGATACTGGCTTTGGGAAATTATTTTTTTTTTAATTTTTTTTTATTCATGGTAGTCACAGAGAGAGAGAAAGAGAGAGAGAGAGGCAGAGACACAGGCGGAGGGAGAAGCAGGCTCCATGCACCGGGAGCCCGACGTGGGATTCGATCCTAGGTCTCCAGGATCACGCCCTGGGCCAAAGGCAGGCGCCAAACCGCTGCACCACCCAGGGATCCCGGCTTTGGGAAATTAAAGCAGGGAAGTAAAGAAGCCATTCACCTGAGATCACGGACATTTTATTGTCCTCATTTATTTGTGGGTCTCAAAATTTCCTCTGCTTCGGAATCTTCTTGTTAAAACACAGATTGCTTGGCCTCTTC
The DNA here is from genome assembly GCF_011100685.1 of Canis lupus familiaris. NCBI lineage: Eukaryota > Metazoa > Chordata > Mammalia > Carnivora > Canidae > Canis > Canis lupus. Next base: position 15,091,382 of record NC_049234.1, on the reverse strand, counting down.
TCAGAGTTTCAGATTCAGTAGGTCCAGGCTAGAGCCACAAAATTTGCATTTCTAGTTTGTTTGCAGTTATTGCTACTCTTGCTGTTCAAGGACCACAATTTAAGAATTATTGCTCTATAACCACACAAAGACCAAGGTGCTGATAGGAAATATGTATATTTAATACATACTTATCCAACTGATGTTTTAGTTGTAAAAATATCTAAGAATCTTCATACAGAATATGATTTATTCTGTTCCCTTCTAAATCAAGAGAAGTGGAAACATACAGATATACATTATTTTATTCAGTAAGAAGATCAATATCCTGGGTTTTCTGTCATTATCATACATTATTTTCCAGTAATTTAATAAGGTGAATTTTTAAAAAATAATTTATTTATTTATTTGAGAGAGAGAGAGAGAATACATGAGAGTGGGGAGAGGGAGAGAGAGAGAAAAAGAGAGAAAGAGAGAGAGAGAGGGAGAGGCAGACTCCATGCTAAGTGCAGAGCCCAACTTGAAGCTTGATCTCATGACCCTGAGATTATGACCTGTGCTGAAACCAAGAGTCAAGCACTTAACTGAGTCACCCAGATGCCTCTTAACAAGGTGAAGTTTTAGAAATTCTGACAATGTTAGTTTCCCTTTATAACAATGGATCTTAATTTTTTTGAAAGGAGGGACAGATTACTATGCAAGCAATTAACCCATTCTCCAGAAAACTACATACACAGTAAACCTGCCTTGTTATTTTAGGTGGTTCCTGGACTCTCTTGAATTTCATGAGGAGATCAGAATTAAAGATTTTGGGATCCCCCGGTGGCTCAGCAGTTGAGTGTCTGCCTTGGTCTCAGGGTGTGATCCTGGGATCAAAGATCAAGTCCCGCATTGGGTTCCCTGAGGGGAGCCTGCTTATCCCTCTGCCTATGTCTCTACCTCTTTCTGTGTGTCTCTGATGAATAAATAAATTTAAAAGTCTATAAAAAAATAAAGATATTTCTTTTTAAACTTATAAGTGGGAATGAAGGGATTATAGAGATAAAATGAGAGCTCTCTTTTAAGAAAATCAACCTAAGAAAGCCACTGAGGTTAATAAATGAGTTCAGCAAAATTGTAGGGTAGAAGATCAACAAACAAAAATCAGAAGACCTAAATAAATGGAAAGACATTTCATGTTCTTGGGTAGGAATATTTAGTTGTTAAAATGTTGCTGTTGCTCAAAGAATCTACAGACTCAACACAATCTTTTATCAAAATTTAAGCAACTTTTTGTAAAGACATGGAAAAGCCAATACTCAGATTCAAATGAAATTGCAAAAGGTCCCAAACAGCCAAAACAATTTTGAAAAACAAGAACAGGAGATGGACAATTCACACTTTGCACTTTCAAAACTCACAGCAAATCTACAGTAGTCAAAACAGTATGGTGCAAGAATATGGATAAATAATAGATCAACGGAATAAAATTGAGAATACAGAAATAAAAACATAGAGCTATGGCCAACTGATTTTTGACAAGAGTGCCTTGTCCACCCAATGGGAAAAGAATACAGACAGGCCGATCCCTGACTTACAATAGTTCCACTTAATGATTTTTTTGACTTTATGATGGTACTAAAGTGATACACATGCAGTAGAAATCATACTTAGAACTTTGATCTTCTGGGCTAGTGATATTCAATGCAATACTATCTTGTAATGCTGAGTGGTGGTAGAGAGCTACAGCTCTCCATCAGCCTTATAATGATGAGGGAATACACTTAAAACCATTCTGTACCCATATGACCATTTTGTTGTTCACTTTCAGTATAGCATTTAACAAACTACATAAGATATTCAACATTTATTATAAAATAGGCTTTGTGTTAGGTAGTTTTGTGCAACTGTTGGCTAATGTAAGTGTTATAAGCACATTTAAGGTATGATGTTCAGTAGATTATTATTAATGTCTTAAATGCATTTTTCAGCTTAGACTATTTTCAACTTATTATGGGCTTATTAGGTGGAAACTCACTGTAAACTGAGGAAGATCTCTGGTCTCTTCAATAATAGTGCTGGGACAGTTGGATTTCTACATGTAAAAGAATTTTGTTGGACACCTATTTTATATCATATAAAAACTAAAAATGGATGAACCATATTAATATTAGTGATAAAACCATAAAATTTTTAGAAAAAATATAGGGATAAATTTTCATGACTTTGGAATTGGCAACTAATTCTTAAATATGACTGCAAAAGCACAGCAACAACAAAAAAGGTAAATTGAATTTCATCAAAATTTAATGTTAATACATAATTTCATGTATTAAAGGACATTATCAGGAATTGAAAAAAAACTAGAAAATGGGAGAAAATATTTACATTTCTGATAGGCATTTAAAATTCAACATTATAAAGAACTCTTAAAACTCAATAGCAAAAAGACATATAATGGGCAAAGAATTCAAATAAACATTTCTCCAAAGACATGAAAATGGTTTATAAGAACATGAAAAGATGTTCAACATCATTAGTCATTAGGGAAATGCAAATCAAAACAACAAGATTTCACTTCACATGTGCTTAGGATGAATATAATGAAAGAAAAAGGTGAAAATAACAAGAGTCGGTAAGGATGTGGAGAAACTGGAACCCTCATACTTTGCCAGCAGGAATGAAAAAGGTAAGATAAGGAAGGTAAGATAAGGAAGGTAAGATGTGAACAGTTTGGCTATTCCTCAGAAAGCTATATAAATGAGTTGCCATATGACTCAACCCTTCTACTCCTCTATTTATATCCTCCAAAATTGAAAACAGGGACCTAAATCAGTATTTAGATGCCAATGTTTATTGCAGCATTAGTCACAGTAGTCAAGAGATGGAAATATCCTATGTGTCCTCAGTAGATGAATGCATAAACAAAATGTAAATATATACAATGGAATAGTATTGAAGAATGAAATTCTGATTCTTGGAATCTATGTTGAGTGAAATAAATCATACACAAAAAGACAGTTAATGTGTGATTCTACTTAATGAAATAACTAGAATAGGCAAATTCATAGACAGGTTACCAGGAGTTTCTTGCTAGGCAAGAAAGGCAGGTGAAATAATGGCTGTTGGTGTAGCCTGAGAAAATTAATGGCCATGGAGAAGCTGTAGAGGATCCAGAGTGACCAGAATGAAAAAGAGCAGGGCCTGACTGAAAAGGTCCTGGTTCTGTAGTTTTATTACCTGATTGACAAATGCTTTGCATGCAGCAGTTCTCTGCTATCCTTGGAACTGGATTGGTATTACTTCCTGGTGGCATAAAACTTTTTGCATTGTTTTATACCCTGGGATATACTCCTGCATTCCTCCAGATGAGTTTTTCATGGGCCTTGTGAAACAACTGAAGAAAATGTTTGAAACAAGTTTGCCTGCAACAATTATTATCCTTTTTGTTTCATATTTACCCTGTGTGCTTCTCTTGACATAGGAAGAGGCTGGCCTCATTGTTCTGGATATTGCAGGTCTTGTGAATGGCCTAATGGAGTCTATGATATACTCCATATGTAAGAGATGCAGAAATTAAATGCAGTTCTATCCAAAGTTGAAAGTCAAAAACTCCTAAAAAAGAGTGTTTGAAAGTTGATGCTGTGGTTTTGGTGAAGTATGCTTTTCTTGATAAAATAATCACTCCAAAAACAACTGCAGTGACAGTTTAAGACCATTTGTATTCTGGTACAAACTGCATGCCTGATTAAACTGTTAAATGCTTGTAACTTTAAATTCATATGAGTCATTAATATGCCCTTCCAAAGACAAGGAGATTTTAATCATTGCCAATTGTAAATTATTTTTAGCCATTTTTTTAAAAGTCTTTTGAAAAGAGGTTTGAGATGTGAATATTTAAGCATAGACCTGTGCTGAAAGGCATATTAAGCTTTTTTGGCTTTTTTCTAATGTCAAAATTTTTAAAACAATTAAAAAATTTACCTGTGAAAGTTATAACCTTAAACTAAAGATTGTTTACTGTGTGTAATAAAAATATATAAACCCTTATAATTTTTATTTTTAAAATTTTTTAAAGATTTTTTTCAAATTTATTTATTCATAAGAGACATACAGAGAGAGGCAGAGACATAGGCAGAGACATAGGCAGAGGGAGGAGCAGGCTCCCTAATGGGAGCCTAATGTGGGACTCTATCCCAGGACCCTAGGATCACACTCTGAGCCAAAGGAAGACACTCAACCACTGAGCCACCCAGGCATCCCAACCTTTTTAATTTTTAAATAAATCCACCCTTAGATATAAAGTTTACCAGGGGATGAAGGAAAGGATGAATGGGTAGGTATTGTACAACGTTTATAGTGCTTCTGTTTGGAATGATGGAAAAGTTTTTGTTTTTGTTTTAATTAATTAATTAATTAATTAATTAATTAATTAATTTTTATGAGAGAGAGAGACAGAGAGACAGAGACACAGGAGGAGGGAGAAGCAGCCCGACGTGGGACTCCATCCCGAGACTCCAGGATTGCGCCCTGGGCCAAAGGCAGGCGCCAAACCGCTGAGCCACTCAGGGATCCCCTGGAAAAGGTTTTGAATTAGATAATACTGATGGTTGCACAATATTGTGAGTGCAATTAATGCCATTGTACTGTATACTTAAAAATGGTTACTATTGAAAAAAAAATCAATATAAGCAGATTCAGAGAAATAAAGGTAGATTAAGTCCTAAAGGGAAGAAGCACTAGAAATTACATAGTGTTTATTATATTCTAGGCTCTTGTAAGTGGTTTTATATATGTTAAATCACTGAATCCCCACGACATCGTTATTATTGTCCTCATCTCATCTGTGAGAAAATGGGCCACAGAAATTTTAAATAATTTTTGAGAGTCATAACTAGTATATAGAAGAATCAAGATTTGGACTTAGGTAACTTGTCTCTAAAACCCATGCTTTGAATCATGCTTGGATTTTAATCATGCATTACTGTCTCTGCCTATCATTTGGTTAAGTCCTAAATGAGAATGAGGAGATGAGGAGAATGAACCTATAAACACTGGAATCAGGAGGCTAGGAGAAATCAGCTATTTTTTGGTGACTCTGGTCTTTACAATTTTTTTTTTTAAATTGAACTCCTAATTGATATATTTTATATCCTTTTGGTGTTCACACTGCCTTTCTGGGTGACTTGTGAGTTAAGTAGTGGGGTATGATGGCTCTTTTATCTGAAAGAGTCATTGAATACCTGCTTTGCACAGGTTTCTTTTTAGCGATTGATAATAAGCTTATTAAAATATATCAAATAGATGATAATTTTCAGCTCTTTTGAGGTAAAATTGACAAATGACATTATAAGGTATTTAAGGAACACAATGTGATGATCTGGTACATGATCCATCACCTCACATATTTACCTCTTACTCTTTTTTGTGTGTGTGTGAATACATTTAAGTTCTAGTCTCTTAACAAATTTCAACTATACAATAGAGTGTTGTCAACTGTAGTCACCATGTTATACATTAGAACCTCAGACCTCATTCATCTTGCAAGTTACAACTGTAACTTGTATTCTTTCAACAACCCCAACCTCTACCTATTTCTTCCACCCCCAGGCCTTGGAAACTATTTTTTACCCTCTGCTCTGGTAAGTTTGACTTTTTTTTTGGAGTCCACATATATATGATACCATGCAGTGTTTGTCTTTCTCTGTCCGGCTTATTTTGCTTAGCATAACATGCTCCAGTTCATTCATGTTGTTGCAAATTGAAGGGTTTCCTTCTTTTTTTAAGACTGAATAATATTCTATTATATATGTGTACTACATTTTCTTGATCCATTATTTTGTTGATGGACACTTAGGTTTTTTTTCCAAATCTTGGTTATTATGAATAATACTATGACAAATGTGGGAGTACAGATATCTCTTTCAGATAATGGTTTCATTTTCTCTGGATACACAGTTGAGCCTTGAACAACACAAGGGTGAGGAGTGTCAATCCCCATGCAGTCAAGAATCTGCATATAACTTTTGACTCTCCCAAAACTTAGCTACAAATAGCCTACTGTGGACCAGAAGCCTTGCCAATAAGAAAAACAGTTGATTAACACATATTTTCTATATTATGTGTACTATTTATTCTTTCAATAAAGTAAGCTAGAGAAAAGAAAATGCTATTGAGAAAAATCATAGGAAGAGGAAAATACATTTACAGCACTGTATTGTATTTATTGAAAACAAATAAGTGGATGTATACAGTTCAAAACCATGTCATTCAGAGGTCAACTATATATCCAGAAGTGGAATTGCTGGATCATATATGGTAGTTCTATTTTTAATTTTTTGAATAAACTCCATAGAGTTTTTCATAGTGGCTTTATTATTTTACATTTACAGAACAGATGATTTTTAAAGAGACTTTGTGAGAATTATAAAAAAAATTGTTGAAAAATGTGGCTACTTTACCTTTTTAATAAATGAACTCATAATATCAAGAATATCATAACATAAAGCTGATATACATTCTTTCTGATATTGACTTCTTTTCTGCCTACTGGAGTATTAACAGCACATTAATTTTTATAGAAATGATAATGCATCAATATCTAAGACATTTCTTGAACACCTATTTTATGCAAAAGTAAAAGCCAGTATCTTCCCACATAAGTGATAAATTACAGAGATACACATGCTTGTCTGATTATTGCTTTTTCTTTTTTCAGTATTGTTTCCTAGCTAGTCAGTTAGAGAACTTGGGAATTGTTTAAAAGATGAGTTACAACAATGAAATACAACAAAAATATTATCTTTGGATCATCTTATTTTCATATATATCAAAATAGTTTGCAGTAAAATATTTATGATACTTTAAGAAATATAAGTAGTCTTTGTTAAGTTTTAATAATCCTAGTATGAGATTTAAAATATTTTAAGCATAACCCAGGGGAACTTTATATGCCATAAGCAATGTTATCAAAAGAACAACTGTAGCCTTTTATTAGCAATTATGATTTGTAGCAAGTTTTTATTGCCAATTTTCACAACTCTCTTTCTTTCTTTTCTGTTTTGTTTTGTTTTTCCCTTCAATTAAGTCTTGTACTAGAGCTTTTGGCCTCTGGGATCAATCTGCACCAGACAACATGAAGCAAAACTTCCACCTAGTTCTATACTTTAGCTGTTCCTGACTGGAATTCAATTATATATAAGACAGAAGGTTATTTAAAATTCAGTAGGATTAAAAAAAAAAAACCAAAAAAGAAAAGGTTTTCTTCTGAGGAAACACTTGTTGATTACTAATAGGTATTATGTGAGGCTAGAAACATCCAGAAATTAGAAAAGCCTACTTGATAACTTCTCCTTTTCATATATAACCAAGTTTATTGAGGAAACTGGGTGGTAGATAATAGGCTATAAGTAGGACATTAAGGAGTTTTTAATTAACCATTGTCTTTAATTCCATTTTAGATCTTTCTTCTCTGAGCTTTGAGTACATCTGAATAGAAATGACAACTTTTTGGTCACTTTCATGTGTTGATTAGCAAGTAAATTCATTACCACATTCAACTGAAAGATTTTCATTCCTCATTTTTCCTACTTCTAAGCTTGGCCTGACCTGCAGTATAGATGTATAATCTGTTCTTTCATCTGGCTATCTTCTTTCCCTGTCTTCATGGTTCCTACAGGGGTGAAAAAGGTATTAGTGAAAGAGGAATAAACATTTAAATTCTGTGTAGTATTAAAAGTATCTCAATGCTGAATTTCTTTTGCATTGTACTTGTGGGTTTATGGAGATTATCTTTCACATTGAATAATTTACTGATATGGGAAATACACTCTGTCTAATCACTAGAAATCCTTCTTAGCTCTCCATTTTGCCTTCACCCACAGGTATACATTACATTGCTGAATCTCTTCTTATGGAAAATACTTTCTGAACCAGGTCCTTTATTTTTTTTTAAGATTTTATTTATTTATTCATGACAGACACAGAGAGAGATAGAGGCAGAGACACAGGCAGAGGAAGAAGCAGGCTCCATGCAGGGAGCCTGACATGGGACTCAATCCCAGATCTCCAGGATCACACCCTGAAGGTGACTCTAAACCTCTGGGCCACTGGGGCTGCCCTGGGCCAGGTCCTTTAAAGAAATTTTGGGTGAAGTAATTTCCAGAATTTCCACTGGTACATGGGAATTCAGTGTGCTAGAGATTGGCTACTTGTATACCAAATTCATTTTCTTCCTAGATATAAAGCTATTCTGCATTTTCCAGCTTTCCTTGAATTTGATACGGATATATGATGGAGTTCTAGTCAATGAAATATGAGTGTGGTGCCATTTTCAGGGCTAGTTCACTAGAATTTTCCATGTACAATGTTCCATATTCTTTTCACAGCTGCCTCCTTTAGCCAGCTAAACACAGAGATCTAGCAAGTCACTTTTGAAATTGATGGAGCCATAAGATGAAATAAATCTGGATCCAATTAAAGAAGAGCTACTTGCTCCTTTGTAATTTTCATGAGTAAGAACCATTATACACTTTGGAGTTTGTCGTAGCAAGTAGCAGTATTTTAACTAATTCACACATGCATTGTAGCTAAGCTTGTCATAGCAAATAAAAATGCAGATCATCAACTTAAATTTGAATTTCAGGTAAACAAGGAATCATATTTTATAATAAGTATGTTCCATACAATATTGAGGACATGTTTACATTAAAAATTATTGCTGTCTACCAGAAATTCAAACTGAACCAGCTATCCTATATTTTATGTCAAGCCTAATTCACACAGTGGACATATGTAGCACTCCCTGTGTTTCCCTATCTTGTTCCATTTTCCTGTGGTTGTTCTCTCTGGAATGAAATTTTCAGAAATGTATAGAAGAGAATCTGCTTTTAGCCTGTACATTCACAAATGCCTTGAAACTTCTAGGAGATATTTGCCAGTCTCATCCAAAAATTCTCCCACCCAAGTCCATTGCAGTACTAGGGCACAAGTTTCTCCAGCTCCATAACCATCCGTGTGGGGAATGTTATGTGAGCCTTACCTTCAGTATGCTCCCTAAGTCTCTGAGCATGATTCTCCCAGAATCCAACTAGCTTGGGGGCAGACAGTAATACCATGTTTTTAATATTACACAACTAAACACACAGATAAGCTCTTCCCTCTGATGTATTTGAGATTTTCTCTTATTTGGGCTGCCAGAGGTTGTGAGAGTGAAGGATAAAGAAAGTCTGGTCAAATCTTAATAAATTCTGTGACTGTATTCCTAGGAGTTTCTCTTCAGAATGTAGAGAAGCTTATTAGCTACTGGGATTTTTTTTTTTTTTTTTTTATCTTCAGCAGGAATTGTGAGACATTCTGTTTTATTATAATTCCATTCAAGTTTTATTCAATTACATATCTTTAGATCATCAAAAAGACTGAGAAAATGCAAAACTTACTTGCATATTCTTAATTTCACTTCAAAAGATAGCATTAGACAATCAAAAGTAAATGTATTTCTTTTGGCCAACATAATTCTGTGTCCCTCAAATTTTCATCTTCAATAAGTTAAGGCTATCAGTTGACTGATAACTTACCAAACTCTGTGGTAATCCACATACTCTGTGCTTTGACTATGGGTTGTGTGCTTTGTATTATTCTTTCCTTTGTCGTTATAATATGATATTTGGCAAAATATAATACTAAATATGGGGTTGTGGTTTTGTTTCTTCACTTATTTTAAATAATTTAACCTATATTTCTCCAAGAGTTTGATTTCTTTCTAAAAAGGATATTACATTTCTTCAGTAAGGGCAGTACTATTTAATGAAGTGAAACATATTTAATATAATAATAATGTCAGGGTTCAAAGGAAATTATGACACTGAAAAATGAGAGCAACACATCTTTTCAAATCAACTTGAACCAAATGAAGTATTATTTAAAAAATAATATGCTATATCAGAAGTAAGAAACTGAAGCTCCAGCAAAACTGGTTACAAGGTAGACAACAAGCTTATGTCAGACACAAGCAATTATACTATTATTTTTAATTTTTCAGCATCAGCTCCTAGATCCATGGGTGAAAAATGAAAATAGAAAAAGAAGGAGAGTCAAATCACATAATTATATGTTATTTATATTATACAGTATTCCGTTTTCTCAGTCTAATTTTCTATAGTTAGTATCAGAAATATTTGGTTTAATAAAACAATACAGTTTATGATAGGATAGATGCTAAAAGCAAAAACAGAATATATAAAGATATAATATCTATTTAGTAAAAAGGAAGGAAGATTTATTCATTGAAAATCAAATTTGATATTTTACATTATGCATTTCACTTGATATTAAGAAATTATTAAAAACATCTGCAAAAAGAAAGGTAAACCAAACAGAATGCATGGAGCCTTATTCTTAATTCTACATGGGAAAGGGTTGGTTGGCAAATTTTTTTGGTAAAGGTTCACATAGTAAATATTTTAGGCTCTGAGGGCCATAAGGTCTTTATCTAACTAGTGAATCTGCTCTTGTAGTGAGAAAGCAGTCAAAGACAATGCATAAATGAATAATTATGATTGTATTTCAGTAAAAGTGTAACTACAGGCTGTTGACTAGATTTGGCCCAACGGCCAGAGTTTGTCCATCCCTGTTCTAGAATAAATACACATTATGTTATTATCTCTCTCAAACACAAAGACTTTCTTCTGACACTTATTAACCTCTCAGTTTACAAATAATTTACAATTCTGGTTCATGCCAGTCTTAATTTCCCACCAAGCCTTGCCCTTTCTTTTAAACTCATAATTGAAGATTAAGAAGCCTATTAATTTCTTCATAGCTAGAGTTTTTAAAGATAATGGACTCTAAGTCAGATCTAATCATTTGCCCAGCTGTCTGTGGTTTTAAACTGTTGAAAATGTTGAGATAATCACCTACTATTCAATAGGAAAATGACTCTTTCTAGAGAGGAATCATATTTTTCTTAATCAATTTGTTTCTATTTTAAAATTGATTTTTGGAGGATCCAAGTATATAGCACCTAGGTGATTTTGCTTTGAATAATTGAGATTTCTCATAAAATATTTATAATTTATTTACAAACAATAAGAGACATTTTTTCATTAATTAGCATATTTTTGGCTGGAGTTCTTTCTGTATAACAGATAACTTCTTTGAAATAAATTTCCTGATTAACTGCTTCATGGAATGAAGAGTATTATGACTTTAGAAATAGCCTCTTGAGAGCCATACATATCTGTCTCTACCCCTGAATCCCAGATATGTATAAATCATTTTTCCTTAATTCATAATTTCAGCAGATATTTGTAGACACCTAGCGTGCACAACATGTTTTACTTGATATTTGGCATTGGATGAGTTTTGACTACATATCTAGAAAGAGTTGAAAAAAAAGAATATGTACTCCAATTAAAAAAAAACACAAAATAAATGTCTTCTTATGAATAAGGAAATGTTTCTAGCTTCAGTATCTTAAACCACCCAGGGTGAGATAATGATGAATCCTATGGGAACTGAATGCCCTTTTGAAAATCTCTAGTGAACTTTGTTGAAGTGGAAAACTTTGGACTAGTTTCCAAAGTTATTTAAAGAATAATGCCTCAGCTTCTATTTTCTCCTCCTCTGGTTCCCCTAGAGACAAATTCTCGCTTCATTCTATTCTCCAAATCTGAGTCTCTTTTGGTTTGATATTTTTCCTTTACTGCTGAGAAAAAAATTTTGGCGAAAATTGGGTGCTCTTAAGTACTGTCATGTATAGATTTGTCAGATGCTCACCAAACTGTCTTCCTAGCTCCTACCAAACTATAGCTGATTCTCATTATTCACAGCAGTTATGTGCTATAATGTTGTTGTGAACATTGAATTAGTGAACCTGAACCATTGCTCCTAGGAGAAATGCAGAGTTAGGTTCCTGAGAGTCTCGGGTCACATTGTTGCCAACCAGTCAGTACACAGGTGTTTATATGTTTATTGATTTTACAAAAATTGTATTTAATAGATATTATTGATTCATCAGCCTTGGACTCATGGCTATAACACTATAATTCATGCCTGAATGAAACTTTTCTAACAGGTGTATTTTCTCGGTAAAGCACATCATTCTCATGCTTAGGAAAACTACAGAACATTTCAGTACTATGCTTTGGAATCCACTTTAAACAGTAAAATCACCAAGTAAAAGCATAAAATTGCAAATAATGTGGTACTAAATAAACTGGAAAAAATGCAATCATTTACAGAATGAGAGCTGAAACAAGAAGGCAAAACATCATCTTGTTTGACCTCCACTGGGAACAATGCTCTAAAGGTGACTCAAATTTTTTGACTTTCTGCACATGTCTATGAAGGATCTTGAAACAGCTTTGATAATAGATTTTGGGGTTGCAATAGCTGAATTTGTAATTATGGAATCAATAGTAATGAAAAATAACCATACCTTGTCCTATTTTCTTTCTTTTAGACATGTTTTTTTTAACCTAGTTTTATTCAAGTTTATCTTAGAGGAAGATAGAAAGGAAATAGATCCTTCTTATTACCTATATGTTTTTTTTCCACTTAATTTGGTGGTCTACACACTCTCTAACTGCTAATTTTATTTTATTTTAAAGATTTTATTTATTTATTTATTTATTCATAAGAGACACAGAAGATGAAGGCAGAGACATAGGCAGAGGAAGAAGCAGGCTCCATGCAAGGAGCCTGATGTGGGACTCGATCCTGGGACTCTAGGATCATGCCCTGAGCTGAAAGCAGATGCTTAACTGCTGAGCCACCCAGGAGTCCCCTAACTACTATTTTTATATTGATATATGTTATTTATTAATATTATGAGAGCTTACATTCTCTTTTGTTAAAGAATAGAGCAAAAAGTTGGCTCGTATATTAGCATGTATAATTTATCTTAAGGTGCAACTCTCATAAGGCATTAAGAAATGGATTACAATATACTCTCAAATTACCTTACATTTTCAGCTCTGCCTATATGATGCAAATCTGTACAAAGTTAACTCCAGTTGTAATAATTTCTGCATGTTTTAGGTAATGTATTTTCAAAGTCTAAATTCTATGCTGCATAACAAAAATAACTATTTCCACACATGGTTAAATTGTCTTTGCATGGGTAGAAAAACACTTTTTATTGTAAAATTTGAGTTTATTAATAGAAAGACACATGGTACCATGTAATTTGCTCCTAAAAAAGTCTTAGCTTATATGTATGGATATGCTGTTTAGATAGAATAGATCCAAACAAAATAATACCGTGGCATAGTTTTGACTCATTTCCCAAAGTCTGCTAGATTTTAAGCTCTATGAGGAAAAAGACCCTGGCTCTTCTGATCATGATTATTTTACAGAATGCATGACACACAGTAGGGGCTCAACAAATGTATATACTGTATATACTACAACTTAAATAATTAGGAGAGATTTCTCCTCCAAAGTTCATCACCCCAAGGACTTTTAGCTTTTAAAACAACAAGTACTTTAAGATACCTTTATTTTTTCTTATCGTGCTTATTTCAATATACTTTTACAAGTACTCTCATGGAATAATTAAAAATCATATTTCTTTATAAATTAATGTTATTTAAAAAGTAAAGCAAAACAAAACATAATTTTAAAAAACCCACAAAACTTTGCTTTGGCTTTTCTAGGCAATCCAAATTTCATCACCAGCTTACTGACACTTAACAAGTCAACCATTTGGTATGACCCTAAACTTTCTCATTAACTTTACATTTAGCTTCCAGCCCAAGAAAAATTGAAATCAATACAAACAAGCTATAAATCAATAAAAAAGATTACTAGAAAATCCCTAAATATTTGGAAATTTAAAAATTGACTTCTACAATAATATATGTGTCAAAAGATGAATTAACATGAAAATTAGAAAATATTTTGAAAAAAAAAAAAGAAAATATTTTGAGCTGAGTGACAACAAAACACTACATACCAAAACTTGGGAGTGCAGCTAAATTTATTAGGAAAAATGTACAACCTTATATTAGAAAAGGTGAATGGCTGAACGTTAATGAATTTGGCACTGTTCTAAATAATTTGGGAAAATTGCAATGAATGACACGTAAGGAAAATTGAAGAAAATAAATTATAAATATAAGAACCAAAACTATTAACATAGGAAACAAATATACATTATAGAAACCTATTGAAACTAATAGCTGATTTTTTTTAAAAGACTAAAACATTGATAAGTACCTGGATAAACTGAATAATATTTTTACAAGGAAATAAAACAATAAAACAATAATATTTTTACAAGGAAATAAAACAAAACGTAACATCACTAATAATCCTATGGGCATTTTAAAAAGTCTCATAGTAATTTCAAAAATGAAAAAGCAAAACATGGGATTAAATTTCACAAAGATGTGCAAAATCTCTGCAAAGAGACATGTAAACTATATTGAGAGAAAATGTAAAAAATCTTAATAATAGATAAAACTTTTCATGGATTGGAAGATTCAGTATTTTGAAATGTCAACTCTCCTCAAATTACTTGTAGGTTGAGAGTGCAATCTCAACAAAAAACTCCAACAGTTTCTTTTTTTCCAGAATTTAAAAATCTTATTCTAAAATTTATATAGAATTAAAAGATTCAAGACTAGCCAGGAAATTCTGAAGTAAAAGAAAAAAATGAGAAACTTTCTCTAATAGATACTAAGACTTGACAAAACTAGTATAGGTAAGACGGTTGTTGGTATAAGGACAGACAGAGAGGGGAATCCTGGGTGGCTCAGCGGTTTAGCGCAGCCTTCAGCCCAAGGTGTGATCCTGGAGTCCTGGGATTGAGTCCTACGTCAGGTTCCCTGCATGGAGCCTGTTTCTCCCTCTGCCTGTGTCTCTGCCTCTCTCTCTCTCTCTCTCTCTCTCTCTCTCTCTGTCTCTCATGAATAAATAAATAAAATCTTAAAAAAAAAAAGGACAGACAGAGAAATAAAGCAAAAATGAAGTTGTATATGTCAAATAACAGAAATACAATTAAAAAGTGAGTTTTTCAGAGCAGTGAGAAAATGATAGACTATTCAATACATGATGTTGTATTATTGGGTATGCAAATGAAAAAAAAAAGTAAAATAAATTTGACCCCTACCTCATACCATACACCAAGTGGATTGAAACTGTAAATGTGAAAGTAAGTCCACAATAAAATAAGGTAAGAGTTTATGAAAGTGCCCAAGAAATATTTAAAATGCTGCTTAATCTCATTGTTACCCAAATAATAATAATTAGAAAAATGTAAGTTAAAAAAAGAGAAAAATGTAAGTTAATTAAGAAGTATCAGACATGATTACATAAGTACTAAAATAGTTAAAAATAAAATGATTAACACTGCCAATACATGGTGCACTGTAGGTTTCTATATTGTTGATATGTTTATAAATTGCAGCTGCTTTTGAAAACCAAATGATACCATCTACTGAAATTGAATGGACATTCACTCTATGATCTTTGCAAATCAACAATAAGGAGCCTTACATACCATAAGAAAAGAAATTCCCAATGAGTAGATGAAGCTGTGATAAGTTTGTTACAGGGACATCTGGAAAAGGAGGTATCATTACCAGACAAGAATGGGAACTGAAAGAAGAAATTTCCTAATCTCATTAAATAGATGGAAGACAATTCTAAGCAATGAATGGCTAATGTCAAAGATTCATGCATAGCATAAAACTATCATTAAAGCATCACATAAATTTGACAGAAAATTCCTGCTGACTTTCAGCAGAGGCGCTATAGCCTTCAGCAACATGTTGCTCAGTTGATGAAAAAATAAAATCATAAGTTTAAACAGATAGGAAATCCTAATAAAATTTTCCTGTTCCCTAACAGAACACAAAATTATACTGCCCGTGCCCAAGGTGACTGGGTCATATATCATTTGTGCCTTAATAAGTCTAAAATAGTACCTGCAATAAGTCTAAACAAAAGCTGTGTTAAGAAAGAATTTTGTCAAAATTTAATACTTAGCTTTTTTTCTTTTACTATTTCGTAAAATAATGCTGAACAGTACAATCATTGGCATCTTGGATTTGATGGTATTCCATGTGACATTGCCTTTCCATGAATTCTCGTACATATTCATAGAACAAAGAAAAAGACAAAAAATATATACAGCAAAATATTAAAATTACTTATCTTTAAAAACTTCAAGTTATTATAACTTGTAAGATCTTTCTGGGTTTCTATACTTTTAAAGGTTTTAATTCTGGACATGCATTAAGAAGCCTAAAATCTAATCATGCTAAGCAGCATGGAAAGAGGCTTGCTTGAGAAGTCATCTATGACTACTTAGATGTCTAGAACCATTGATTTCTACAAGTTGGTTTCAAAATGACCAGGGCATAAAGTTTTAAAGAATCAACCTTAGAATTTCTGATTTTATATCTCAAAATTCTGAAATTTGCTTTTAAAGAACTCTAAGTGTGATTCTGATGCAAAATTAAGCTGCTCTATAGCACATTAAAAGATTTCCATAACATGAGGTATATTTCCGTAATATTAGAAGTTGATTTTTCACAATAGCCACATTTATTGGACTTCCCCTGGACATTACCAGCCTCTAGACTCATTTAATTTACAGTTATAATCAGGTAGATATTAAAATTCAGTTTTTATAGATATGTATTCTTACTCTACAATTATCTCTATTCTTATACGTATCAATTTCTAAGCAGTTACAGAACATATGCTGCTATTTTAATAATGAACTCCATTATGTACACAAAAGTCAGTAGTTAATATACTCTATTCCTAATTTCTTTGGCTTTCTGCTAAACAAAATGAAAGCAAGTCGGTACTACTAATTCTTTGTGGATTTCTGTCTTATACATCAAGCTTATTAAGTAGGAAGAAATGTCATGCAGGCTACTCAAATGACTGGATATAGACAGGGTATTCCTTCCTTCACTATCAAGATGCAATAGGATAGAAAAAAATATTTTAATAGCAAAAAATATTTTAGTGAAAACTTAAATTTCAAAAATCACACTGTGATGATTCATGCTATACTCCAGGGGTTTTCTTTTTTTTAACAATAATTTTTTAATTATTCCATATTTCCTATAGCAATTACATATGGAAAATGTGGATATTAAGCATATGTTTTAGTCCACAAAAAACTAAAAGACTAAATGTAGGGTGTACTCTATGCTTATTTTAAGCAGAGTTAGAATAGAGTAGAAAATATGTGCTTGTGTTTTCACCAAGATAAATTTTAAGAGTGTGCGTGTGTGTGTATGTATGTGTGCATGAACAATATTTTGTAACTTTCATTTGCTGGAAATTATGTCATTTAATAAAATGATAAAGTTACCAAGAAATCCTAGAAGGTTCAAAAAGCTTTTCATATACTTTTATTCAGTAACATGAAATATAAAACATTCCCAGGAGTTCCATGTGTTCTTACTTCATTTTGGCCAACTTCTCACATTAGGGAACTTCAATGAAATCTTATTAATTTGTATGCTAAAAAAATATGTGGTTATCTAATTTGTTCTTATTTAATCTAGGATGGACTGAACAGAAGTCTTTCCCTTTTACTGTCTATAAAGAATAGCTTTGATTATATAATTAATGAAGCCAGTGAAATTACAAAGACTCATTTCAACCTATACCAGAAAACAAATTATTTTTAAAAGTAAGGTAATCTTAGCTTATAAATGGAAGTTACTAATTACACATTAATGTCATGTACTTACTGCAAAAAAACCCACCAGGACTTCTCTTTAGAAACAGTTGTGAACAGTTAAGAGAGGGAGAGGAGGGGACGAGGGATTGATACAGAGAAAGGAGAAAGGACAGAGCATTCCTAGTGTCACCTGGAGGAACAGAGGTGCCCCTTCCTTCATTGTCACATGCTGATGCTTTCTTTGCCTTATTTTCATAGATTTCTCCCCCAGGAGCAGTATATACTTTGATGATAATTAAAACACAGAAGAGATAAGATCTTGAAATGAAATTAAAATTATCTTCTTTGCCCATAATATATTTGATTTCAGAATTTCCAACAAAACACAAAATATTCCATTTGCAGTGTCATACTTTTACTTTGTAAAATATAATACAATGCTCTAAATCATGCAGTGGGTATAAGTGCCTTATTTAAAGAGCATCACCCACCCAAGCAATCTAAATTTTCCATTTATTTGCTACCCCTATAGTTTTTAAAGCTCAGAATAATTTTTTTTAATTTTTATTTATTTATGATAGTCACACAGAGAGAGAGAGAGAGAGAGAGAGAGGCAGAGACACAGGCAGAGGGAGAAGCAGGCTCCATGCACCGGGAGCCCGACGTGGGATTTGATCCCAGGTCTCCAAGATCGCGCCCTGGGCCAAAGGCAGGCGCTAAACCGCTGCACCACCCAGGGATCCCTCAAAATAATTTTCTAAAGAAGGATTGGGTTGAATGAGAATTTTCCCTTTTTTCAACCAGAAAAAGGATAATTGCAATAGCGGAGGTGGGAAAGGAGATCCTGCATGGTACCTTGACTAGAAGTATATTGCTCAGCAACACTTATTTGAGGTTCTGAAAATTGACTTTCTTAAATCACCCACACCATTCCATTGGAAAGTCTTCATGTACACTCAAGAATACAAGTTTTAAGATTGATTTAGACATATTCAGTAATTTGTAAAAGCCCACACAGATTAACATGTAGCTTAAATTTTCTGACTTCAGAGACTAAATTCTTAATCACTGCACTCCATTCCTTGTTCATTAAAAATAAATTCTACATAGAGAGAAATGCCCTTTACTCTTTAGTATTTGCAAGTATCACAATATCTCATTTATATCTTTCATTGTACAATAATGCTATTTTAATTGCCTTGATCTGTAACTATGCATTTTTGCTGGGATTTTTTTTCCCTTTCATATAGTTATAATTTCTGGAAATTGAATTTAAGCCTCAGGAAATAGTATATCAATTGGAAATTTCAAATAAACTTTCTACATTTCAATTTAGGAAATTTTATCGTAGTGAGGTAATGATGTTTAAAAGCAAATTTCTTGCTGTTCAGATTTATGGTTTGGCTGTTCTATACTTCTCTAGTTTTTTTGTTCTACTTTATATTAATACAATACTACAACATTATTATAAGATAAATGTTTCAGCTTCATTCATTAGGGAAACCTTACAATTTTGTTCTAAAAACATTAATCATAGTAATTGCACTAAATTAATACTGTACATTCAAAATAATCTGTTTGCCTCTGCCAGCTGGAAATCTATTTCTCACTAGGGAATAACATACAACCACTATAGAACAACCAAGCTGATGTTCTCCTTCTAGAATATTTTGCTTTGCACTGTTGACAATGGGGGTTATAATATTTTCCTTATATTTCCTGAAAATGTTGTGGTTTACCATCCATAAATTGTTTTGAGATATAGAAAATATTGCACTTGCCATTGAAACCCAGAAAAGGAGGAATGGGGGTGAGGGAAGATAGAAAGAAGGAATAGAGAAAGGGAGGGAAATAATGGAAGGTTAAGAAGGAGTAAGGAAAAGAAGGAGAAAAGGAAATAACAGAAACAAAAGACACTTGGAAGGGAGCTTGATATCAACCAGGCTAATTATTTCATTTTCTAGACTGGCATATCATCATCCACTACAAACTTGGAACTAAAAACCATGTCAAGATTCCAAAGGATCTAACATGAAACCAGAAAAAAGAAAGTTCAAATAGGCTCCCAAACATGCCCACAGGGCAAATGAGTTTGGTTGATCTATGTTTGTGCCTTTAATAAATGCAGAGGTGCCATAGGAAAAGGTAAATAACTCTATCTTTGCTTCTGGGAATTGTTTTCCTTGTTCATGTAATGTGGGTTTTACACACCTTTCTCAGGGATATATGTTTGTGTGCAATCTCTTTACTTACTAAGCATTCATTAAGCTGATTACTAAGTGCATGCATTTTAGTATTTCAAGTCTGAGACTTTTTATTCTTTTTCTAGCTCTACATTGTTATCTTTATGAAGCCACAAAAGCATATCCCTTTCAAAGAGAGTTAATGAACTAGTTTTGCTGGTTTTCTAGTTCAGAAGGGTATTGCCTAGGGGGTTGCTGGAATCATAGTTTCATTAACCATTGCTGGAGCACTTTCCTGTGTTAACATGATGCCTTGGGGCTTTTAGTGGCTGTGAAGAAAAGTGACAGAGAACTTGACGCCATAGGTTCGATCTTCACTCCATGGAGATAGCTGCTGCTCATTACAGAATATCCTTGTGCACTAGGTTGAGGAGTTTCCTCTCCTCCCTGAGGGCTCTCATGGAGGGGTAATAACGGGTCTTGATTTTTCACTTCTTTTATTAAACTAGCAGATTGATGTTTGGAAGGAGACTCTGACGATTTAGTAAATGATGTGTTATAATTATGTTGAAACCACTGGTCCCATGTTACCTGGTCATCAGTCACCCAGTTACCATAAAACTCATCAAAGCTGAAATGCAGATAATATGGAATAGACTGGTTTTGAGTCTGTATTAGTCAAAAATTACATCACCAGCTGAAAGAATGCATTTGGGACAGCAAACTTTTTGTTTATTTGCAGAGAAGATCTACATATCTATGCATAATATCCACACACTTGGGTGTCTCAGTACTATCTGCTGATTCTTAGATTGATCATTTAAGTCTTTTGTTTTGATTACCTTCTCTGTTGAGCTTCTATTTATGCTTTGTCGAATTAGGATTAACTCTTTTTAGTCAAGTCATAATTTTGCAAAATTTGTTTTTGAAAATACAGAAATTAGTTTTTACTGTTTTGAGGTGTGGCATCCTAACTTTTTCAGGAGCCAAATTACTTATTTAGGAATTGCCTACTTAGTATTTTTGTAAGCATAAGGTGGTTAAAATGATTCAATGCATCTAAATATACTTACCTATTTATCTATTTATTTTATTAGTATTTCAAAATTTGGGCAGCCCGGGTGGCTGAGCGGTTTAGTGCCACCTTCAGCCCAGGGCGTGATCCTGGAAACCCTGGATCGAGTCCCACATCGGCTCCCTGCATGGAGCCTGCTTATGTCTCTGCCACCGACCCCCCGTGTGTTTCTCATAAATAAATAAATAAAATCTTTAAAATATATATATTTCAAAATTTGCACTTGATGTGGTCAGTGACAAAAGTTATTGGAAAGGCTATTATGTATATATATCTTAATATAGAAATTTAATAGAATCTTACAAAATTGCTTACAAAAGTGTTTTTATAAATTTGGGATGATTACCCCAAAATACATCAAAATGAAATGATTGAGAAAGTATGGATAGTGATTGCGAAGAATAATGATTTAAGGAGACATGAGCTTTCAGATATTAAATACTTATCTTATAGCACAATAATTAATACACTGTGTTAACAGGACAAGGATCCATGGATCATTGAGAAAAAGAAATATAGAAAAAAAAAACCCTGTATATAAGGGTTTGGTTAAAGGGCTAAATAGAGAAATTATTTGATAAAATAAATCAAGTTGGTATTACACCTTTTCAGTATGATAAATGCTAAAAGACAACTCAAGTGAAATTTATTAAATAATACCATAAATGAAAAACTAAAAAACCCTGAAGTATCTGTAAACCTGGATGGGGAATTCCTAAGGATAAGTACGGTGAGGGTATTAATATAGAATGTGTGATGTATTTGGTATCCATCTATAAAACAAAATCACAGCTGCTATTTAAATATCAGTGATACATAAAGAAAAATATTTGCTATAATTATAATTAAAGCTTAACATATGTAATATATTCAGTACTTATAAAATAGATATGAATGAAACTCAAGTAAACTGATCAAAGTAATAACCTTGGAAGATAATTCAGGGAACAAATACAAATGGCTAGTGAATGTACAAAAAAAAAATCAACCACATTAGTAACTAAAGAATTAAAAATTTATCTGATAGTATTTTTAAAAAATAATAATTTGGAATATATACAATGGAATATTAATTACTCAGCCATAAAAAGGAATGAAATGTTGCCATTTGCAATGATGTGGATAGAGCTAGACAGTATTATGCTAAGTGAAATAAATCAGTGAAGGAGACAAATATCGTATGATTTTATTCATATGTAGAATTTACGAAACAAAACATAGGGGAAAAATAAAAAAGAGGGGCAAACCATAAAACTCTTAAAAGTAGAGAAGACTCTTAAGAATAGAGAAGAGTCAAAAAAAAAAAAAGAATAGAGAAGAGTCAAGTATAGAGAAGACTCTTTAAGTAGAGTCATGAGTATTTAGGAGGGTACATGTTGTAATGAGCATTCGATGTTGTATATAAGTGATGAATCACTAATTCTACACCTGAAACTAATATTACACTGTATGTAAACTGGAATTTAAATAACAACTTGAAGCTACAAAACAATAAAATAAAAAGTAAAAAAAAATTTTAAAAACATATAGATATGCTCTTTGCCAAGGTTATGGGATAGTGGCTCTCAATCTTGTCAGCCTAAATCATCTTTTTAAAATAAATGATTATAATACCTCTTTGACAATTTTGAAATGAAATTCATAAGTAGAATAAAGGACTAGAAGAATAATTTGTAGACTGAAATGGAATATGATGGCCTATCTGGACTATAAGGAAGGAAAAAGGGATACTTAAATTTACTAATAATGCTGATGGCCAAATAACTGATTTATGAGATCACTAAGATTCTTAGTGACTGTTTTTGAGGAAGAATGCTACGAAATGAAAAAATACCTGGTAGTCCTCTTGAAAAGTTGCATATATGGGGTGCCTGGATGGCTCAATTAGTTAAGTGTCCAACTTTGATTTTGGCTTAGGTCATGATCTCGTGAGTCCTGAGATGGAGCCTCATGGCTGACTCTGTGCTCACTGGGGAGTCTACTTGAGATTCTCTCTCTCTCTGCTTTAGATTCTCTCCCTCTGCCCCTTCCCCTACTCATACTAATACTCTCTCTTGAAAATAAAGAAAGAAAAAAGAAAAGTTGCTTATAAACTCATGTGACAGAACAACTATTCCTCCTGTTCATGTTTCATTTGTTATACAGTGATGATATTGGAAAAGGATTTCCTTTCAATGCCGTTATTTTTTTAGGTTGTTAAACTCACCAAATGTTTTGTATTCATTCTCAGTAATTTTGTGAAAGCAGAAATGTGTATTATTACCCAGGATGTTTCTCCTGTTTGAACTTAAAATTTGCTTGACTGCCGTCATTGTTACACCGCTAAATTTCAAATATATTTTGCCATCTCATCAATTTCTCTCAAAAGAGTATCATTGTTGAATGAAATAGATTATTTCATTTAGATTTCTTTCCACCAATGAAAAGCTGCTAAGATTAATTATTTTGTAAGAGTGCATGACCAATCATGCTTTGTGATATTGGCACTATTTGTAAGAGATGAAATCTTTATTCAGTCATTTAGAAGGTTTTTTAAATTTTTACTTTTTTATAAAAATTGCTGTG
Source organism: Canis lupus familiaris (assembly GCF_011100685.1). Lineage (NCBI taxonomy): Eukaryota > Metazoa > Chordata > Mammalia > Carnivora > Canidae > Canis > Canis lupus. Next base: position 15,067,951 of record NC_049234.1, on the reverse strand, counting down.
ACAGTATTATGACTTTTAAACTTCCCTTTAAATCTTGTATGACATGTCTTTGACAATTCTATAAGCTTATTGCTTTGTAAAATACTCCATTTATCATTTGATTTCATAGTCCCATCAGTGAGAAATGTGCAAAATAGGCACACTGGTAAATCATTCGAGAGTAAACTGATTAACTCAATTTGTAATATTCAGTCTGAATATCATAGATCTTTGTTCTTTACATTGCATATTTTCAATGTGGGCATATTCACAATGCATCTAACTACAACAGATACATATTAATAAACATATAATGCATTGTAACTAAATTATTATGAATAATATTTTCATATTGGCTGTTCAGTTTTTCTCTATTTTTTTCTTGTCTGGCTAGAAGTTTATCAATTTTATTAATCTTTTAAAAATAATCTACTTTTGTTTGTATTGATTTTCTCTATTAATTTTCTATTTTCAATTGAATTGATTTCTGTTCTTTATTATCCTTTTCTTTCTGCTTGGAGTTTACTAGGTATTTCTTAGTTTCTACAGGTAGAAACTGAAATTGCTGATTTGAAAACTTTCTTCTTTATAATATAAGCATAGAATGTTCTCATTTTCTCATTAAGCACTGCTTAGCTGCATCCCACATTTTTTTAATTTGTTTTGAAACTTTTACTTCAGTTCAAAATATTTTTGAATTCCTTATGATACTTTCTCATTGACTCATGGATTGTTTAAAAGTATGTTTAATTTTCAAGTCTCAATTATCTTTCTATTATTGATTTGTTCTTTGCCTTGTAACCAGAGGAATTGTACTTTGAATCTCTTCTACTTTTATTAAGTTTTGGTTTATGACCTGAGATATGGTCTATCTTGCTGTATTTTGCTTGTGCATTTGAGAAAAATGTGTATTTTTCTGTTATTTTTAGGAGCATTTATGAATGTTATTTGACCCAATTAGTTGTGGATGTTTAGATTAGTTCTGTATTTTTGCCAACTTCTGTCTACTTGTTCTATTGATTACTGAGACAGGAAAGTTGAAAGTTGAAGTGTTTAGCCATAGGTGTGATATTTTTTCATATCTTTCCAGTCATACCAGTTTTGCTTTATGTACTTTGAAACCCTTAAGTGCATATATATTCATATATTCAGATTATTATGTATTTTTGGTAAAATGATCATTTAATTATTATGTAATATTTCCTTTTACTCATGATCATTTTCTTTGCTCTGAAGTCTACTTGATTGATATTAAGCATATATATGTATTTATATATCACTTTTCATCATTTTACTTTAAACATACCTTTATCATTATATTTACAGGGTTTTTTTGTAGCCAGTGTATAATTGAATAATCCAATCAAACTATCCGTCTTTTAATTGGTATATTTAGATCATTTACATTTATTCTAATTCTTGATCTGTATTATTACCAACATTATTATTATCATCATTATTGTTATTATTTTTATTTTGGTTTGCCATGCTTCCCTTTATGTTTGTTCTCCTATTTCTCCTTACCAATTTTTTTGTTGTTGTTGTTAATTTTCTTAGTATTTTGTTTTAGTTTATATTTTGAGTTTCCTTGCTCTGCTGTGCAGTTACAATGGCATAGGAACAGAGAAAGAAGAAAGACCACAGAAATTTGCCTTATATTCTTTGAACCATAGTTTCTCTGGTCACAGAGCAGGATTTTCTCCCCCTGAGAGTTTTGAATAACCGTGCAGTATCATGGCCAAGACTTTGCTATCACTGCTGCCATAATATTGCCAGGGTGTTAGGGTGGCAAGAAAGAAGAGAAATCAACAGGATATTTCCTTCATTCTCCCTTTTTTCTAGAGAAACCCTTCCTTGTTGCTTGGACAAGAAATAGAGTTTTTCTTAAAACTTCATTTATCTGCATCCAGTGCCCATGAGTGGTTTTTTAGCTATCTTTGGAGGAGGAAAAAAAAAGTAAACTCAGTTTCATTTCAAGGGAACTTAAAATTCTGATCTCTATTTCCCTTCCAGCTGCTACAATTTACTTTTCAGTGTTCTCAAATAGCTGTTCCATGCATTCTATCTAAGATTTATAGTTGTATTCAATGAGAAAAACAGGGTGGGGTAACGTGTACTCCATTTTCTCAGAACTAGAACTCTTGAAAGGAATTTGTTGTTGTTGTTTCAGCAAAGTGTCCTTATGATATATAAGACTTATAAAAATGCCACATTTTTTAAGGATAAAAATAGCACTTGGTGAGAAAGTATTGTCATCCATCAATAAACCATACTTTAATTTCCTAAGATTGAAAGTTGACTAGGATTTCTTTTTGAAGGGGGGCAAGCTAATAAGTAAAATTATGGTGTCGTTGGTTAGACTAAGGGATACTCACTGATACACAATCACTCTATGTCTTAGTTTCTATATATATAAAATTGGATATTTATTATAACTTAGTGCTATTATAAAAAATATATTAGAAAATACATGCAAAAGAATCTAGACCAATGCTAAGCAAATAGTAAGCACTAGATAAGTAATAGTGATTATCAGCATCCTTTTGTACAGTGCATATTACAATCCTGAAACTATAGAGAATATACTCAAATAGAAAACAATCATCTAAAATCTAAATTGTGAGTATGACAGTACAGTCTGCAATTCCCTACATTCTTACATTAGAAGAGTACACCGCTAAACTTAAAACACAAATGGAAGAAGTTTATATAAGAATCTAATATAATTTTTAGGCACATTATGATAAAATGTGTAATTTTAAAACTATATTTTATGTTTGTGAAATCTTTGATGAAGTAGTGTTTCTTCCTGTTGTTTCAGTTCGCTTAAGTGATAGAACTTGCAGCTGTTTGAGATCATTTCTTCCATACAAAATAATTACCATAAATTGCAATTAAAATGAACACTGCTATATAGTCATTATATCTATGGGTATTGTTGAAATATCTTCTTTCTTTGGTTTTTTACATTAAAACAGTGAACATAATCGATGGTCTACTTTATGCTAAGATTTATGTCAAGCTTTGATTAAGCAATTAAATTCTGCTCAAAATTATACTCAAAATTCAACTCCTAGAGATTGTCTCTAGCCTCTCTATCAGATGCACTGACATTATGTAACAATTTTCCTGTTTCATTGTTTTCTTCTTAGCAGTATTCTCTATCTAAGCTATGTAACATACTGTGCATTTGCTTTCTTATAATTTTATTGTCTATTTTCCCCACTTGGATATAAACTGGGTGAGTAAGGGCACTACTGTTTTATTCCCTGCTCTACCACCTGCATTCTGATAAGTGCTTAGCATATATTAGGAGCTCAATGGATTTGGGAAATAAATAGTTTAATGGGCACACATGATTTTGCTTCTTAATATGTACAGTGATTATGAAAGATCAAGTGTATATGCATGGATTTAATAATAACCAGCACTGGTGCATTCAGAATGTAAAAAACAATACTTACGAGAAGGCAGTAAGAGGTAGCAGTTTTTAAGAGCAGATCTGAGTTCACATCCTTGCTCTGATATTTATTAGTTCTATAACCTTCAGAAAGTTATTTCATGTCTCTCTCAGTTTCTTAACCTGCATAAGCAGTGATGTTCAGAACACTCCTTGTTTTAAGCATTAACTGAGGGGAATGCACTCACAGCTCTTTACCACTGCTTGACACAAAAAGACCCTTAACAAAGGTTAGCAATTCTATGTTATATTATTAGTTACTCAAAATTCTCTGCATAATAAATAGAACAGGAACTGTTTTTATTATTTATTTGTTATTCATTATTATTTAGCACTCTTTTTTTTTTTTTTCAGAGGAAGAGAAAGATTTAAACAACAGGACTAATAATGGACCAAACTGGAACTTGCAACCATATTCCTCTAAATTTATAGCTATGTTAAGTTTTTTATATTGTACCATCTCCAAATATCTACTGAGTGTCAGTGCAGAGCATAGTAATATGTTAGTAATGTGTGTAGCACTAAAGGAGGTATAAGACCCTGGTACATTGTTACTCATCATGGCATATTCATAATGACAAACCAACAACAATAATAATCCAAGAATCAGGTGCATGTGTCTGAGGCACTTGAACTCTTATGAACGTTATTAGATGCATATAAAATATCAGTAGCTAAGCAAAGATATTTCCAGAAGGTAGGATTGGAGCACTAGGGTGTGTGATAGATACAGTGATGTGCCATTGAGACCCACTTTTGAGAAAGGACTTTTTTGCCTTGGCTTGAGGGAGTGCTTTCAGATGACAGTCTCAGATTGTTAGCCCTTCAGGGTTACCTCTGCTGCAGAAAACTGCCTTGCCCCTGGTCGCATTCTTCTCAGGAAGGCCCACATCCAGTGTTTGATATGGAGATGTAAGAGGATAGCCATTTTGACCTTGTGCAGCCACAAAAATGATGAGCATTTTTTAATCCTGAGCTTCCTGTGGAGTTGCCTTTAAAAAAAAAAAAAGATTTTATTTGTTTATTCATGAGAGACACAGAGACCAACGCAGAGGGAGAAAGGCTCCCTGAGGGGATCCCAATGCGGGACTTGATCCCAGGATCCCAGAATCATGCTCTGAGCCAAAGGCAGATGCTCAACCACTGAGCCACTCAGGTGTCCCTGGAGTTGCTTTTGAAATGACTTCTCCCTGTCTAGTTCTCTTTCTTCTCTTTTCTTCCACAGGTGCTGATCCCAAAAATGCTTCTTAGAAATCACCCTGCATTAACTGCATGTAGTTTCCCCAGAGTTTGATTTCTAGAGACCCCAAGCTGTGACAGGGCATAGGAAAGAGGGCTTGGTTGACAGTCTGGCCCTTCATTCCTACTCTGGAAACTGCACAATTTTTTGCTAGACAAATTGAACCAGCTCTCCAGAAAAAACTTGTAATGTTTTTGGAAGTTGAATAATCTGCTTTGTAGAGCCCTCTGCATCCAGGCATTTTAGGATCCAGAATTTTAAAGTCCAGAAACCCCTTGTGTTTTAACCTAAAAATAAAATATGTAGATGGACATGCTGATAAGCCAGTTATCTCTGCAGAGACCTCAGCCACTCTTCTATTCTTGGGAAAGAGCTAACAGGAAATAAACTTTAGGTAATTCATGTACCTCGTTTAGAAAACAAAACAAAAGAAAACAAAACCAAAAACCAGAGTTACTAGGACACACTAGGCTATCACATTATTAGCACAAAATTTAGATAAGCTAATGGCTAGTTACTAGAATCAGTTATACCAGGTAAAATTGTATGCTTAGTTTCTAGTAATTGGTGCTGTTGAAGACTGTAGCAGGAACTCGAGTGTGTAGGTAATGAGAGAGGGTGTTTGGGGGAAAACTTTAGTTTATCTTTACCAGGTGATATCTAGTACAGACCAAATGCTTCAGATTCCACAATCTGCCACCTTACATTGTGATAGATCTCCAAACAGGAGGTTAACATTGACCCTGTGTATTTCACATATGAAGAGATGAAATCCAGCTATCTATAATATCCTTTTATTGGCAGCAATGGAGACTATGGTGCTTTTTTAAAAAGTTTATAAATTTGCAATCATGGAAACCTTGAAAATTTCTTCTTTCTTTTTTTTTTTTAAAGTTTCATCTACACCTCTAACTTTTTCTTTAGGAATCTCAATTTTCCTTATATTGTAGTGTTGAATTTGCTTTGGGAACTCCTTAATGACAATTTCTTATAAGCAAGTGTTTTTAGTACAAAACACTGTTTCCATTGTCTCTAGCTATGGAATAACTTAGGTCAATGAAATCTGTCCCCTCTGGAGGGATTCCTTCACATTTTTTTTTTTAAATACCCATCAGGAGAATCACTTAGCAGAATCTTCACCTGAAGCTATATTTATTGCTTCTGGAAACCTAGTAAAGATGAAAGCATCTGCCAAAACTCCTGTATGTCAATATCTATTTTTTTTATAAACACTATACTTGGAGTAATTTTAGATTTACAGAGGAGTTGAAAAAATAGTACAGGGTTTCTATATACTGTTGTGCCCATGATTCAAATCCGAGAAACCACCGAGGAGCCGACACCGATGCAAACACACGAGGGTTTATTTACAAGCTCGAGCTTGGGTCCAAGTATACCCGACACAGCGGAGCAGGCACTTGGACCCCGAAGTGGGTTACAGCTGTTTTTTTCATAGACTGGTCTAGGGGATTTTCAGAAGGGGTGGAAGAATTTCTCAAGTTCCCTTTACATTCTGATGTGGGGCTTTCAAGGGCATTGAGCTCTGTTCTCATTCTAATATGGGACTTTCTACCACGGGTGTGGGCTCTGTTGTCTTTCTGATATGGGATTCTCTGCCGAGGGCAATTCTGAGTTCTGTTGTCTTTCTGATATGGGATAACCTGCCGAGGACATTGAGGACATTCTGCAGTTTTTCCCATAAAGTTCAGCTCTTATTCACAGGGGCCTAAGATGGCTGTGCTTGTGCTAATGCTAAACTTTAGGTGGGATGGCCTTCATTTTTCCTGGCCTCCACAATACATCTCACCCAGTTTACCCCACTGTTATTTCATATTATTTTGCTATACTTGTCAAAACTAACAAACTCATGTTGGTGCATTACTATTATTAAACTCAAGACTTTATTTGAATTTCACCACTTATTCATCGGTGTTCCCCTCTCTTCCACGATTCCATCCAGAGTGCACACTGAATTTAATTGTTGTGTTTCCCCTTTCTCCCCTGCAGCAGTTTCTTTTTTTTTAATAATAATAAATTTATTTTTTATTGGTGTTCAATTTGCCAACATACAGAATAACACCCGGTGCTCATCCCGTCGAGTGCCCACCTCAGTGCCCGTCACCCATTCACCCCCACCCCCCGCCCTCCTCCCTTTCCACCACCTCTAGTTCATTTCCCAGAGTTAGGAGTCTTTCCTTCTAGTCATTTTGCTCAGTGCAGAGTGGCCAAAAACAAGTTGTACTTGATAGAAGTGCAAATTCTTCTCCCTGTAGCATTCATTTCCCAGAGGTAGGAGTCTTTTATGTTCTCTCTCCCTTTCTGATATTTCCTACCCATTTCTTCTCCCTTCCCTTCTATTCCCTTTCACTATTATTTATATTCCCCAAATGAATGAGACCATAAAATGTTTGTCCTTCTCCGATTGACTCATTTCACTCAGCATAATACCCCTCAGTTCCATCCACGTTGAAGCAAATGGTCCAGCAGTTTCTTAGTCTTTCCTTGACCTGCACAGTTTTGAGGAGTAGGCTAGATATTTTGAAGAATATTATGGGGTTTGTACAATCTGGGGTTGTTTTGATGTTCTTCTCATAATGAGAGTGGTGGTCATTTGGCTAAGGTAATGACCACCACTACAAAGTTACTCTTCTCTCCTTTTTGAAACAAAATCTCTATGCATCCCCGCACTTAAGAGGTAGAAGTTTTGTTCTAATTCCTGAAGGGAGAAGATCTACATATATATTACTTGGAATTCTTAAGGAAGTTTTTTCTCCCCCCTCCATCAATTGATTTACTTATTAAGTCATTTACCTGTATCATGATGAACACACATTTATTTATATCATATTTTATGTTAAGGTTTATTTTTGTGAAATTGTTCTAGCTTTGGCCAATGGAGCTTCTTTCAGGTTGGCTACTATATCTTTATGAAATGCCTCCATCTTTTGTGTTTGAGCCTTTCTCACTTCCTGATATCACAAAATACCACAGGCTCATTTCATATTATTTCTGCTTCATTTTTCTAAGGAGGATTTGCTTCCCTTTGTTGGAGTGTGGCACTTAGAAAGCAGGGTCTGAATAATGAGTGTATTTGTTGCTACTAGAATGTCATAGCTCCTAATCCTCTCAGCACACAGAATTGGATAACATATGCTGGGTAACCCATGGATCTACACCTGTTTCCATCTGTACATTTATTAGGCTAAACATCCATTCATACTAATGTCTCTGACTTCAATTCAATACCACAGGGTTCATTTTGATCGTTTTTAGTACTTATCTTTGTCTTCCCTCTCTTACAGTGAGAAACCTCATTCCCAGTCTACAATATCCATTTATTTATTTGTTCAGCCCCAATATACATATAAGTAAGTTTCAGAATTGTTCATATTCACCCTGTGAGAAGCAATTTGCAGAGTGCAGTGTTGGTGTACACTTTTGTCTCCAGTCTTAACAGTTTTCATTGGAAATATCCTTTTCCAAAGTTACTTAGGTCAGTTTCTTTTTTCCCCCAGTTTTTATTTAAATTCCTGTTAGTTAACATACAATGTAATATTAGTTTCAGGTATAGAATTTAGTGATTTGTCACTTGTATATACAGTATATATAAGTGTATAATACAGTTTTGTTATCCCTAGAGACACACTATTGTACAGTGTGTGTCTTTAACTTATTCATCTTGCATAATTTAAATTTTATATCTATTGATTAGCAGCTCCCCATCTTCTCCTCTCTCACATGCTGGCAACATGTTTCTATTTGTTGCTTTCATAAGTTTTACTAATCTATAGACTCTATATAATTGGAATCATGCAATATTTGTCATTCTGTCATTGACTTATTTCACTTAGCATAATGTCCTCCAGGTTCATCAATGTTGTTATGTATTACTGGGTTTCCTTCTTTTTTTAAGACTGAATAATATTCCAAATGCCTGTATACACCATATTTTTTGGTCTATTCATCCTTCAATAGATGTTTTCCCCCCTGTATTTTAGCTCTTGTGAATTAGCTCCAGTGAACATGAGAGTAAAGGAATTAAAAATACAGTTCCTTTTTTTTTTGCTATTGAATTATAGAAGTTCCTTATGTATTTTGTAGATTAACTGCTTATCTGATATATGGTTTGCAGATATTTTCTCCTATTCCATTGGTTTTCTGAGTTTAGTGATGGATTGAATCAGGAATTTACTACCACAGTATGGTATAGACTGTTTCTTCACTCTGGAAGTTTCTCTAAATGTCCTCTTTGTCATTAAGCTATCCTCCCTTTCTTGATTCCTGGCAAGCACCGATCTCCTCAACATCTTCTAAATGTTCAAGGCCCTGTCTGTTTCACTATGCATAATAAATATGACAATTTCATTCTCCAAAGTATCACCCCACAGTTTTTACATATACAGAGCTATCTTAAAACTGTGTGTGTGTGTGTGTGTGTGTGTGTGTGTGTGTCTGTGTAGCTCTAAATCCTTATTGTGATGGTTTTTGGAGGTGGGAGTCTTTGGGAGATGATTAGGTCATGAGGGTGGAACTCTCATGAATGGGATTAATGTCCTTATAAAAGAGACTGTAGAGAGTTCTCTGTTCCTTATGCTATGTGAGAACACAGTGAAAGGACTGCCATCAATGATTCAGGAAGTGGTCTCTCACCAGATGCCAAATGTGGTGACTCGATCTTGAGATCTTGGACTTTTCAGCCTCCAGAACTGTGAGAAATAAATGTTTGCCATTCAAGCCATCTACTCTGTGGTATTTTTCTTATAGCAAGAGACTAAGATAGGAGGAACTGTGCCTAGTATATTGTCTCCCTTCGAGACTTACCCGTCAAATAAGTCATTCCTCATTTGGTGAGAAGTAGAGAAGAGAGATCAATGTTTTAGGGAAGGTTTTTTTTTTTTTCAAAGGAAAGCAGCAGGGAGTAAATATTTCTCCTTATAGTGCTGTTTATTTGCTTTTGACTTTTGAAATGGCGTCAGACAAAATATAGAATACTTAAAATATGATGAGAGAAGAGGATGTAAATATTATCTTACCATTATGGCAATTTAAAAGTAAATGGATTATGGCAAATGGAATAGGGTAAGTGAACTTTGTTAAAGGAATGAGGCACATTGTTTCTGTAAAGAACATAGAGGTCAACCAAACAAAAGATTAGATAAAGTTGATAGATCCAGAACTCGAATTTAAAATACCAATTTTGGGAAAGGAGAGGGGATTGTGTGAGTTAAATCCTTTTCTTTAAAAGAACTTAAAATGACACAGTAACAAATAAAAATTTATGTTGGTTATTAAAGTTAAGGAGCTAACTACCAAAAGAAACTCAAAACAGAGGCAATTAAAAATAGTTACCACAGAGAAAGAAGCCTTGTGTCTGTGAGATCTAGGATATATTATAAACCTTTTTGTAAAAATTTATTTCCACCATGCACATTTATTGCTTGGATAAAAATTGGAAATGGAAAAAGCAATTGGTTCAAACTTTTTCATCCTAGTATTTTTTTTTGAAGGTTATCTTTTTCTTTTTTTTAATTTTTATTTATTTATGATAGGCACACAGTGAGAGAGAGAGAGGCAGAGACACAGGCAGAGGGAGAAGCAGGCTCCATGCACTGGGAGCCCGACGTGGGATTCAATCCCGGATCTCCAGAATCGCGCCCTGGGCCAAAGGCAGGTGCCAAACCGCTGCGCCACCCAGGGATCCCTGTCATCCTAGTATTACAAAAAATTTCCTATCTCTAATTTTATGATGAAACACTGAAAGGAAATTTTAAACAAAAATATAAAATAATGGGCAGAGTGATATCCTAACATTTAAAATAAATTAAAGTTACTGACATCTTTAAAAAAAACATTTATTAAGTACCACAAGTTATTTATTTATTTATTTTACATAAATTTAATTTTTATTGGTGTTCAATTTGCCAACATATAGAATAACACCCAGTGTTCCTCCCATCAAGGGCCCCCCTCAGTGCCCGTCACCCAGTCACCCCCACCCCCTCCCACCTCCTCTTCCCCCCCCCCCAGTTCCTTTCCCAGAGTTAGGAGTCTCTCATGTTTGTCTCCCTTTCTGATATTTCCCACTCATTTTTTCTCCTTTCCCCTTTATTCCCTTTCACTATTTTTTTTATTCCCCAAATGAATGAGACCATATAATGTTTGTCCTTCTCCGATTGACTTATTTCACTCAGCATAATACCCTCCAGGTCCATCCACATCGAAGCCAATGGTGGGTATTTGTCATTTCTAATGGCTGAGGAATATTCCATTGTATACCTAGACCACGTCTTCTTTATCCATTCATCTTTCAATGGACATCGAGGCTCCTTCCACAGTTTGGCTATTGTGGACATTGCTGCTATAAATATCAGGGTGCAGGTGTCCCAGTGTTTCATTGCATCTGTATTTTTGGGGACCATGAGTTATTTTCGCTTACTCTGTATCAAAAATTTTCTTAAGAAATATCCTTTATTTTTCTATGTATTTTATTTTAATAACGTTTTTATCTATTATATACCTGGGTTAAATATTGAAAAAAATGGTTATTGTTTAAATCTGACATCATATGTAGCTGCTTTTAAAAAAATACATAATAGTATTTTTAAGAATACTTTAGAAAAACTTAAAGGACACATATATTCAGCCTCAACATTATGGATAAGAGCTTCAAATTAGAGTTTCACTGGAAAAAAGTTTCAGCTTTCCTGGAAGTCCTCTTGATTCTGTTATTTCATTGAATCAGAAGAACAAAAAGTACTTTAGTTACTTCTTATTTTATTAGCTTAATTGTTAGAGTAGACTAACAGACTGCCTTGAGCTAATTTCTCTTTTGAAAAACAGTATACTTGACAAAGTGATAGTGTTCTCAGTCAAAGGCAAACTATTATTATTTCCTGTTTTAAAAGGTGTGACTGTTCTGTGCAGCATTTCTGAACCTTGTAAATTAAAATGGATAACATCCCAGTTATACTATCTGAGCATCAGCTACTGCAAGCTGAGTATTGAGATATAACTACTGATTCTGTTTTTGCTGTTGCTTTTGTTTTGTTTATTTTAAAGCATTATACTTGAAAACCAATCATCTATTCAAAACCTAACGTCACTGACCATTAAATACTTGTGTATAAGAATCAAGTTGTTAGAAGAGTTTAGTCAGAATCCCCTAAATTATTAATCATATGGCAGTTATCTAACTGAAAATAAACATGACTGACCTGATCTAACTACACCAAGGATAAGAATTTCTGAATGGCCATAGAAGTTCAACAAATCTAGTCCAATTCATCTCAGGTTTATAGACTTGGGGGTTCCCCAAAAAACACATTATCTGTGACTTTGGGCCCCAAAGTATAGTTTTATTTGTAACAGTAAAAATGGAATTTGTGAAAGTTGACATTTTCTGGAAAATTTTTATGATGTAATTCCAGTTGGGTATCTTGATATTGCTTAAGTTTATATATTATCTTTTTTAAAAGATTTTATTTATTCATGAGAAACACACAGAGAGAGGCAGAGACATAGGCAGAGGAAGAAGCAGCCTCCCTGCAGGGAGCCTGATTCCAGGACTGCTGATCACAACCTGAGCCAAAGGCAGATGCTCAACCATGGGGCCGCCCAGGATGTTTTACAAGCCTAAAAATTCGGCTCTATGGTTAACTTTGGGGGGACATATCTGACCCTAAAAGAAAAGTAAATTAAAATCTTAAAATATTCCACATCTGATTAGAGATGCTAATAGAAACAATGATTTCAATAGTGTGAGATCTCACATTAAGTGAAATGAACCAATAGAGAAACAATTATCAGAAATAAATCTAATTATTTTTCTAAACACATTCTCCTTAAATTTCCAACTGACCTCAATTATATCAGGGAAACTGTCTCTTAACATCGGTTATTTAAAAAAAAATTCTCAACCATCTTAAGTCAAAAAATTTGAAGATCCAATATAACTATATAAAACTCCAACTATATTAATGGTGGAATTACACACTGGCCTCTTTAAAGCTTAGAGTATTGCCTTATCTAATGAGTAAATAAGAGTATATCAGATTAGTTTTCAGCTGCCAAATTGATTTATGCTATATCAAAGCATGCAGTTTTTGACTATTCAGCCAATATGATTTCTGTGCTTTTGTTTAAAAGAAGAGAGTACCAAAGGATAGATTTGCTTCTTCTAGCTGCATGTGACATGCTCAAAATAAAACTAGTTCAACTGATTCTACTAGTTTTTATTATCTCTGTATGACTCTCATTCTCACATTTTATGGGTGGGCAAGGACATTGGTTATTTTGGTCACTCACCATTGTTTGGAAACCTTGCTTACATTTGATAGTTTCTCAGAATGCACTTCGAGTCTTCAAATAAACAAGGGAAAAAACAAATAAGCAAACTAAGCCCTTTACTTATTCCTAGCTTCCCTTTCTATTAGGGAGCAAATAGATGATCACTGTCATTTAGGTTCTGCTCAGATAGACCCAGAGACACTGGTTCACAGCATAATAATTAGTAGAGGCCAGGAATGAAGCCTTTATTTCACTGACACTGGGGCATTGCAGAGGCAGTGTCCTGTGGGCTCAGTAGTTCTGTTCATCATTTTCTGACTGCAACAGAGGTATGTTGGATCTGGGGCCTCCCCAGCACCTCCACCAAAGTTGTTTCTGGAAGCTCAGTGTACAGTAGTTTCCCAAGCCTTTCCAAGATTCTGTTATCAACCTCGTGCTATATAACAAACCCCTACTTGCCTACTAGTTACATGGAGTCCAAGGTCAGATCTGAAAGTTGGAGAGGAACAACAAGATCAACTATGAACATAAATGGTTCTTTTTCAGTGTACCTTGCTGAGATCACTTCATCTATTTCTCCAAATCTTGGTGTTCTCCAGACCTGTTTAGCTTTATAAGAAACTACCAAGCTTTCTTAAGTGGCCAAACTTTTGCACGCTCACCAGCGATGACTGAGAGTGAGCTCTGTTGTTCTGCCTTCTCACCAGCCATTCCTATTCTCATTTTCATTTTGTTTTTAATTTTAGCTTTCTACAACTATATAAAAGTATTACTTGGTTGTTTTAATTTGTATTTCCCTCGTGACAAATTATGTTAAGTATTGGTTTGTTTTGTTTTGATTTTTAAGTTTATGTGTCATGTGTCAACTCTAAGTATACCTTCTCTAGTGAGGTGTACGCTCAGATCTTCTAAACTCTTAAATTGGGCTGATTGTTTTTCTTAACTTGAGTTTTAAGTGTTTTTGAGTTTTTTTTATTTTTCTCAGCTCTACTGATATATAATTGACAAATCAAAATTACATATATTTAAAGTATGTAATATGATTTTTAAAATAATGTGATGTTTTGATGTAAGGATATTATTGAGAAATGTTTACCACAGTGAAGCTAATTAACATACCAATCACCTCACATACTTTTTGTCTGCTGTGTATTTAAGATCCATGTTATTATCACTTAAGTGTTTTGCAGGTTTTTTTTTTTTTTCTCCCAGACTGTGGCTTGTTTTTTTTTTTCAATTCTCTTAACAGTGTTTTTTACAGATATGCATTTAGTTTTAAAGTTAATGAAGTTGAACTAATCAACATTTTCTTTCATTGATCACCCTTTTTTTTTTTCATGTGAATATGTCATTGACGTTGCAGTTGAGTTTTACAATTATGCAAAGGGAATCCTTCACATCCTGAAACTTATCTGTGGGATATTCCTCTACTACCCCCCTGTCTTTCTGTCATCTCCCATCTGTAGTTCATTTATTCATTCATTTATTTACAAATTCATTTGTATGAAAGGGAAATATAGAAGACTTACTGTGTTTGGACATTTTCCTAGATGACTGTTCTACTTGCCCTTCTTGGCTGTTTCACTCACTTTTATCTCCCCAAGTGATTACTCATCCTGCCTCCTGTCATCTCTTCCTCAGAGAGTAAATCTTTGCTTTTCCTTCAAGTCAAAGCTCAGATGTTGCCCTCTCTGGATTCTTCCTCTTCCTCCCTGGTTCAACAAAATCAATTCTTCCTACTGGGACAGAATTCCAGTTATGCTTTGTTCAGGTGCCTTTTATTTTTTTTTATTTATTTTTTTTTTTTCAGGTGCCTTTTATATCAGCATATCCACCTTCTCATATGTTATCACACTTAGCTTCGTACTTGGCTATCTCTCCCCACCCTCACATACTAGATTAAGAGGTTTGCGTGGCCAGCGGTTATGGCTTACTCATTCTCTTTCCATAACATCGAACATAGTATTGAGTCTATATTAATTACTCAAATACTACTTGATAAACTAGTATATTTAAAAATAAATAATTTAAGATCTTTAATGCATAATTTCATTTCACAAAAACCTTTTTTTATTATTCAATTTATATTAAACACAGCTCACATGTTATCAATAGAACTAAGTCACCAATTTTTCAGTACAAGTTTGTTATTGATTTTTTTTCATGGCATAAACTCAAGGGATGATTAAAGATCAAAAAACATAATATTTATAATAGGGAAGCTAGATAAAGGAACCATGCCAATGAGTGCATACACACACACATGTGCACGCACGCACACACTCCACATAATTCGTTTTTCACACACCCTTATCATGTTTGATGTCCCAACAAGAATTAGAAACTATTTTATTTTTTATATTTTGCATATTCCTTGATGGTGACATCTGGCTTGCCATTTTGCTTCAAGTCAGGCTCCATCTTCAATATCATGATGTAATTTGATGACTTTCACTTATATTCTCTGACATTCAGGTTTTGAACATTTATGGTATACACGTTTATTTAAGAAAGAAATATATTTAGGGATTATATACAGTACTAGCACAAGTTATTCAGGAAAATACAGAAAAATAATAAAGGGATTTAGAATGGGGGTGGAGCAAAGTGGGTCCTTAAAACATAAAAGGGAGGATCTAAAGAAGGAGGGTATGTTCAGGAGTGGGATATGAAGTTCTTGCTTGAGAGAAGAAAAGAGATTCAGTATCCAGGTTAACTGAGGTCAGATGGATGAACAGCAGTGATATATGAAGTCCCTAGATCAATGGTTTCTGAACAGGTGACCCATTAAATACTAATTTCACTACTTGTTTTTTTGAGGAAGCATGTCCTACACTCAAATGATTTGGGCAACGCTTCATCAAAACACACTTACAGTGAAAGATGACACCAGTCAGCATATTCAAGATTCTCAGAAGTTTCCTAGACTGAGTCAACTTATGTTATTTGTTTTTCCCAGAATTTTACAATTATTTTTTTTCCCATGGCATCCTCCTCAT
The DNA here is from genome assembly GCF_011100685.1 of Canis lupus familiaris. NCBI lineage: Eukaryota > Metazoa > Chordata > Mammalia > Carnivora > Canidae > Canis > Canis lupus. The sequence goes on along the minus strand of NC_049234.1, from coordinate 15,051,987 downwards.
CCATGTAATAAGCTTTGGAAAATGTTCTTGTATTTCTTTACTTAAAAAAAAATTCTCATCATTTGTCTTTTCCATTTTCCAGCACTTTTGGAATATCCTTCACTTTTTTGTTAATAGTGTCCCAAAAGGCACACAGAATTTATCGTTGTTTTTTTTTTTTTTTTTTTTTTCTTTCCTGGAGAGTAGTGTTACATCATGAATTGTGTAACACTTAATCATAATAGTGCCAAAGGCTGTGCTAAACATGTGCATAGAAACGGCCTCATGTTATTCTTAAGAGTGTGCCAAATCAGGGCGAATTTCATGTACTTTATTTTGGCTACAGATTTCTGATGTATTTAAAACCCTGAATATTGTTTTCCAACATTAAACTTTCAATAATTATTTCTACTATTACAAGAATATGCATTCATACAAAAATTTAGGGAGTTTACCATTCTGTAATTAAGTGCTTAGACTTCAAATTGTCTTAAAGGACAGAACTAAATAGTATGATTATTGTTACTTAAATTACGTGATTTTGCTTCATGGAGAAACCTTTGCTTTATGTTCATTGAGTTGCCTCTCTGAGGTATAACCTCAGATTTCTTCAACAATTTTAGTTTCACTGTTTCAACCAGACTTAAAAAGATATTTTGAAGGGAATGATACCAATAATGACTTTTAGCATAATGGTATTGGATTTTATTAATTTTAGTCTTTTCCCCCCCAATAGCACTTAGATCATCTGGTATAGGCTAATGTTTATATGACTAAATTCAGATCAATGATGTTAATGGAAGCTCCATGTATTAGCTTCCAGAAGCCTTCTTTTGCTTATATCCTTCTCCCTGTCTCTAAACTAATGCCTGGAGCTTGGGACCATTTTGAATTATGAGAAATTCCATCCCTTGGGGAATATAGAGGTTGCCCAGATCCCTGACAGTGTTCCTATGGAGCATGATATAGCTTTGGATCACCTTCTCAAGTTGTTCAACTTTTATGGATCTCAACTTTTATAGATATTCTTCAGTAAAATGGAACTGCTTCCTATGGCTGCTGGGAATTTTAATGATAAAAAACACAAATAGCACTTGACACAATGCCTAGTCCATAGTACTCAATAAATGACAGCTTCATGTACTGCTATTTTTTTTTTTTTTACTCTCCTGATTACATAGTTTCTCAACTCTGACCTCCACTTGGGTGGTCAAGGTCCACTTATGAACCACAGTGTCTGGTATTTAAGGTTTCATATTATTGTTGTCTACCAGCCAGGCAGTGTGTCACCATAAACTAGACCTTATTTTCCTTTTAAAAACGCATAACTCACTACCTTGTTTTTTATTGTCTAAGTCTCATGATTCTAATTTTTTTTAGATTCTCTTTTGTGAAAAATGTTAATATTTAATAGTTTATTTTTTTATTTTTTTTAAAGATTTTGTTTATTTATTCATGAGAGACACAGGGAAAAAGGCAGAGATATAGACGGAGAGAGAAGCAGGCTCCCTGCAGGGAGCCAGATGCGGGACTCAATCCCAGGACTCTAGGATCATGCCCTGAGCAGAAGGCAGACACTCAACTGCTGAGCCACCCAGGCATCCCAATATTTAATAGTTTAATGAAGGCCTCCTCAAATAGAGAATTTAATATATAAATTTGGCCAATACGTTGATTGAAAAAAGGATATTTTGGTTTTAAAAGTTACTTAGCAAAAGAGGAAAGACCATTTACTTTCACTGTCTTTGAAGTTTTGAGTACATAGGAGTCATTAACTACCTGGAGAAGGGCTTTCCTTTAAAGAAAAATTCTCTGTATTATAACTTGAATGCACCGAACTTGGCTAATTTTATATATTCCTGAACGAATTAAAGTATTTAAAAAAATGATTCCTCTAATTCTCTTTATCTTGTCAAATTCAGCTTTCTTTAGCTGAAAATGGGCCCTTGATATGTGGAAAAAAGTTGTCCTTTAGAAAATTGTTAGCCAAATTTATTAAGGACTAAAGTGCTATAACTAAGATTGATGCCTAAGTTTGGATTTGACCTCCAATGGGAACAATGTTATAAAGGGCTTTATTGGGATAATTGTCAAATTAGGATAGAGACTATAGATTAGATAACAGTATTTTATTAATGTTAGATTTTCAAATTTGAATAACAATGTATTTATGTATGTGAATATCCTTATTCTCAACCTATTAAATATTGAATATTTAGAAGTAATAGGGTATGATATATGTGACTTACTCTCAAAAGTTCATAGGGGAAATAACACAAATAATAGAACAAATATAGATAAAATATTAACAATTGATAATTCTGTGTCAAGAGAATTTGAACATTCTTCACATTTATATTTTCCAATTAAGTTAACAAAAAATGCAAAACCCAAAAACCTAGAAGATGGCATCTTATGCAATATTTAAGAAGAAGTTTTTATCCATAAATAAAATAATAAATAAATAAATAAATCCATAAATAAAATAAATAAATAAATAAATAAAATCCATAGTCTTTTATACTAGAAAAGACAAAAACTTCTATTAGAAAACACAAAGCTGTATATAGTCATATATGTAAATTAAGGATCAACAAATCCAAAAGATGGCATTGGACAATACTAATACATGAGAGTTACTTATAAATCTATAATATACTACTAATAATAAATATGTCTGTAGAAAATAAGCAAATAAACAATATTGAGAACGGAGAATGTGTAAATTATAAAACAAAGCTTATTATATTAATAATTTTGAAATTTTAGACAAAATGCACAAATTCCTGAGGATATATTTGATCAAAATTGGTGTTAGATAAAACAGAAATCTTGTATAGCATTATATCATTAAACAATACATCAGTAACCAAAAAATACTTTCTACCATCAAAATCAGTATGTGCGCGCGCGCGCACACACACACACACACACACATACACACCCCTCAGATCCAGCAGTTTTATAAGGGGTTCTAATAGATTTTGCAAAAAAATAGAAAAAGACAGAATGATATTTAAACCAGTTTATGAGGTCATCATTACATTGATATTTGTGACAATATCTGACAAAAAATAATTTGTGAAAGAAAATTATGAGATAATCCTATTTGCTAACATTGATCAAACTATGAGCTAATCAAATTATAAATGGTAATAGAAGCCATGCCAAGTTGGATTAATCATAGTAAGGCTAGGAGAGTGCATTTATCTTAAAAAGAAAGCCATTAATGAAATTAATGGTATAAATAGGCCTGCACAGTTGTATTTTTCCCCCTTCTCCATTTTACATTCATTCAAAAGTAGAAATAGGAGACAGATGCAAACTGCAAATTCAGTTGTTGAATCTGGGCAGAAGCCTTATGGGAAGAGGTAAAATAAAGAAGCTGATGTTCAGGGATCTTCCAGCAACACTATGGGGATTTCCTCATTGTGTTTCCTGAATCCTCTTTCTTGGTTTACTTCTTGGCTTTGATGGAAGATCTCTAGTATCTCCTAGAGAAAGAATGCTCAGGGAGTATTTGTCTTTATTCTATCTTCACATTTAATTCTTAGTTTTTATGGAGACAGAATTCTAATTTGGATATAATTTTCTCTCAGAATTTTGGAAGTGTGGCTCCATTTTATCCCTAACCTTCACTATTACTCTTGGTTCTTTGTATGAGGTCTGTCTTTGTGTCTCTATTTCATTTGCTCTTGTTCTCTCTTAAAGTAAGCAGATTTCTCTTTTGCCTTTAATGTCCTAAAATTTCACAATGTTATGTTTCAGTGTAGTCCCTATTCATTTATTTTTCTAGGCTCTTTCTGAGCCATTTCAATCTAGAAATTCATGTGATTCCATTCTGGGAATAATTACTTGATCATGTCCTATTCTCTGTTTTCTTTTTCAGTTATTCCAATTACTTATCTCTTTCATTCTTTTAAACTGATCCTCTACTTTTTCTCTTTATCTCTCTCTTTTCTATTTTTCATATTTCTTCTATATTTTGTTTTTCTTTCTGGAAGGTTCCCAACATTACTATGCAAATCTATTGAGTTTTTAATTCTGGTATAACAATTTCTATTTTAAGGAGCTTTTAAATATCGTTTTGTTTGATTTTCTGTACCATCTTGTTATTTTTCATGCATGCAATATTTTCTCTTCTGTTTTTTGAGGTATTTAATTGTAGAATCTTTGTAAGATTGTATTACCTTTGCATAATATAGGTTTCCTCTGAGTTGTTTTGTTTATTTGCTTGTTTTGGTTTATTTCATACTGAATGTTTTCCTCAAATATTTGGTAATTCTTTTTTTGTCTATTTATATTTAAAATGAGGCATAGGGAAGCTGGTCAGAAATTCTGTGCCTAGGAGGATTTGGGGCTTACCTGAATGATAATATGGATTATATTGGGGAGGCTTTCTTTCTATTATTTTTCCTTTAATTGGAAAAATTATCTGCAGAAGACTATATCAACCTTCCTCCTGGAAGTTAAACTGTTTAGGGAAGTGTTTCAGGAGATAAATGAGGGAAGGAATTTAGGATCTTTAGTATTCAGTAGTCAAATTTACTTAATCCTATTATTTTCAGTTTAATACCTGACTCCTGAAACCTAGAGAATCTTTATTTTATCATTTCCAGAGACTGAACCTTTAGTGTTATATTGTGATGGAAGATGAGTAGTAGTCAATAGCTATGTGGAATTGGTGTCTAATTACTATATAAACAGACATTTCATCAATCTACCTGTTTTTTGGTCTCTTTTTTCACAATAGCTTCTACAGGGACTTGGTGCCATTGATTTTTAGTCCTTTGGGGACTCTTCAAAATAAACTGGGTAATTTTTGGCTTTCACCGTTGCTAAATACTCTGCTCTGATTAGTGAGTTCATACATCCATCTACTTATTATCTTTGAAAATTTTGTTGTTAGTTTCTTTTTCTTTATCCTTTGCCCTTATTGGTTAATACCTTTAAAACTCAACTTGTTTCCAAGTTAGTTAGAACTTTTATTATTTACTTAAGATTTTATTTATTTATTTATTTATTTATTTATTTATTTATTTATTTAGAGACAGAGAGAGAGAGCAGAAGCAGGGGGAGGGACAGGATGAGAGAGAATCTTAAACAGATTCCTCACTGAGCTCAGAGCCCATATTGGACTTGATTTCACAACTCTGAGATCATGACCTGAGCTGAAATCAAGACTCTGATACTTATCTGATTGAGCCACCCAGATGTGTCCCTAATTAGAACTTTCAGAATACTGGGACTTACTGCATTTTTCAAACTGAAAACATAAAGTAGATATTCAAAGGAAAATAAAAAAAAAATATTAAAGTTCATAGAACCTGTGACCCTAAAGAAACTTAGGGTGAGATTTCTGCAGGGTGTTTTCTTATATATCTTTAATTGTAGTTTTGTCCTAAATTGGCAAGGCCAAGGGAGAGTGAAGGCCTAAAGAGAGTTATCTTTTTAGCTGTGAACAAAGTGCTGCTATAGCTGGAGAAAGAAAGAATCAGCTGATCTCTGGTATGGTGTAGAAACCCATATAGAAACCAAAAATAACAATAATGAACATTATCATTGTTTGAACTATTTGTGCCAGTAACTGCTCTGAGCATCTTAAATATATTATCTTAAACAATCCTTATATTTGTGAGGATGATCATGTCTATATTCATTCTATTGGTGAGAAAATTATGGATGGGAAGAGGTGCATTAATTGACCTAATGTTACCTTACTGAAATCTGGAAAACAAAGAGCTTAACATTCTAGTCCAGTTAATTCCAAAACTTTTTCTTTAACCATAGCATAATAAAGAATAGAAAAGCATTCATCAAACTTCCCTAGCATTGACCACTTCTCAAATTGATATGAATGCTAACGAAAAATATTATTTGAAAACTCATTCTTCTATTCAAATCAGAGCTTAGGGCAGCCCCATGGCTCAGAGGTTTAGCGCTGCCATCGGGCCAGGGCGTGATCCTGGAGACCCGGGATTGAGTCCCATGTCAGGCTCCCTACATGGAGCCTGCTTCTCCCTCTGCCTGTGTCTCTGCCTCTCTCTCTCTCTGTGAGTGTGTCTCTCATGAATAAATGAATAAAATCTTAAAAAAAAAATAAAAAATAAAATCAGAGCTTAAAAATTGTGCTCAGTTCACTTACGATCTGAAACATTATATGTATTTGAGGTATCTCCATTATTATTATCTAAAATTCTTGATCTTTTTATAATGGGAAATTATTAAACTTATGTACAAAGTTAAAGAAAACAAGTCTAGTTTTCACTTAATTAGGACAGAGCTTCATTTGCATGCGGGCATGTATGGACAGTTAGGATTTAGGTTCTTGAACTTAGTGTAAACTGGGCTCATTATAAATTGTCTTTTTCTTACCAGAAAATAAAGGAGGGGCTTGAAAGTTGTCAGAGTACACCACAATAAATATCGGAAATTTCTACTTTTCATGTAGAAATGCAGGGATAGAGTATTTAATTTAATATTAGTCTTTAACTAACATTGACTTTCAACATTAGTTGAATATATGCTGCTAAAGTGTCTACCTCAGTGGATATTGAGAAAACATGAAATGATATGCTTACCAGTGACTTTTACTATACTTTTAGATTGGCTAGGAATGGCAATTATTCACATCTCTCTATATTGTGCTTCCTTAAAAAAATAAAAGGCAAGAGCATCAACCCATCCTGTGTAATGCAAAAGCTGATGGTCCATAATGGTGGGAAGCCATTACTAAAGAGTTAAGGAAAGGAAATGGTTTCTGTATGCTAAAACAAAGGAGAAGCATTCTTTGGCAGGGAAGGAGCCAGGTGAATAAATACCCTGATCTCACTTTTATCTTGCCCTCCAATCTCCTACTGTTGTTCCCTGTTGTCCAAACTCAAATATGTCTATAAGCCAGAAAACAAAGGTGCCTATAGATATAATTCATAAATATCTATTTTTTTTTTTTTTGTGGCAGTGGCAGGACACAAACAGGACTTGAAATGGCAAAATGAAATATCTGTGTGAGTCAGGCATGTAGTCAGGCAATGTTTATTAATCACTTACTATAATCAGTCTTTGGAAGCCAAAATGAGTAGGTAGGCCCCATCCCTCATAAAAAAAAAATCAACCTAGTGAAACTGACAAGAAAGAAGTCAGGGTATTATCACATGACAACAATTAAACATTTAACCAATAAATGTTAGAAAAGTGCTGGGGCCAATATTTTATAAAGATATTGTGGAAGAAGGAAATTCAAAGATATCAAGAAATACCTATATAAATAATTAATTGCTTCAAATTAGTTAAGTTTGTATTTTAAGTTTTTGTTTTGCTCTCATATTACATACTTATGAAAAGTAAGTTCTAGAGATGCCATAATTTGTTCATTTAGAGATACTGGTTATTTGTAAATATGTGTAAATATAATATTGAGTTTTTATTTTTGATATTTTTTTTGGTAATGTACCTTTAGAAATGTACAGTCACTGATTTGGATATAAAATCACATTCTGTCAACAATTTAAATGGTAATAAATATTTAATCATAATCACTGTTTTAGTTCTAAAAATATTTATGAAGAAAACCTTTATTTTCAAGTAAATTATTATATTTTCAGTCTCCATTAACTATTTTAGTTTAATGTTGACTGTTCATATAAAAAAAATCCAACTCTTTGTTGGAGGAGGTCATGAGAGGACATGACCAGTGGTTGATCTGAGAGCTGAACCCTGGCAATCCAAGGCTCTTCACTCCCACCCTGTCATTGGATGTGCATTCCACCCACCATTCCCAGAGTGGGAGCCACTTTTAAGGTCACAACCTTGAGAGAGAAACATGTTGTTGAAACAATCTCAGCAGTATATGTGACTGAACCCAGTTAAAACCTCTATGTAAACTTTTAAGATTCTGGCAAGCAGGTGCAGAGAACTACTTCTGTTGCTGCCTAAGACAAGACTTGTATCTAAGTTCTTTTGCTTTTGAATGTGCCACCTACCAATCTGGAGTGGTCTGCTTCTCTTCTTCAGTCTCTCCTTGCCTTCCATATACTGGGGTCATTTCAGAGTTCACCTGGGAAACTCCTGAGTTTTCAAACCAACATTTGTGCATTTGATTCATTTTTCCTGGTGAAGAAACAGGCTTTAAAAAATTAATTTTTTCTGTAAGTGCAGCATGAAGAAATAATTCCTTTCAAACAAAATTTCTAATGCATATGAAAAACTTCTCAACCTTTAATCAGTCTGAATTTGCTATTCTTGTGAGACTGGTTCTTTTAACATGTTTCCTGTATAAATAGATTGAGGTTTTGGCTCTGAATTAGGTAGTTTAAGTGTATTTTCTCATTACTCCTTGTTTAAGTCTTTATAAAATAGTTTTGTCTGTGACTGAGAGAAACCTGGAAGTGCAGTTTCTGTGACAAGTTCTCATCATCTTGAGGAATTGGAATGTCATTTCTGTACACTACAGAAGACCTCATGATCACTTTGTTATAGTCATTGTTTCCTGTACTACTGCTATAGATTTTACATTGGAATTTGCATTTCAACTTATTATGAACCTGGACACACAATAGAGTATATATCCTTTCAATATCCTTATATATTTATAAAATAAAAACAAATACTTTTAATCTACTAGGTTAAAAATGTATTTTAGAGGCTGTATAGTAGTTAGCAGTTCACAAGGTATGCTTTATTGCAAATATTTAAACACACACACCCACCCATGCACACACACGCACACACACAGAGAGTTCTAAACACTTTTCATTGAATGTTAAATCGAATCCAATCTCTTCAGTATCTTCTTTTCATCAGCATAAGGCCAGTCAATCATCATCTAATTTCGTGCAGCGAACCTAAGAATTCCCTTGTTACCTGAACTCCAGTTCATCTCATTCTTATTTCCTGCAATCATGGGTATTGATTATATTATATGCTAGGACTCACCTTTAACCATTTTAATTATCAAGGTTTAATTTTGGCAGTAGCAATATAGCTGATTCAAGCTTAAAATTCTTTTGCATTATACATCCATGTCTACCTCACCATGAAAGGATCCAGGATGTCCTCAACCTTGGATCCATCTGTGGTCATTTAATGGCCATGAAATGTTTACAGAAGAAGGAGTATATGGGAAGATATTAGTAATCTACTGACAGTCCTGTTGATCAACAGCACCGTTTCTTAACCTCAGTACTATTGACATTTTGGACTTAAAATTTTGTCGTTGGGAGCAATGCATTTTGAGATGTTTAGCAACATCTCTGGCTTCTACCCAGTAGCCAACAGCAACTCCTTCTCCTAAAGTTTGACAACCAAAGTTGTCTCCAGACATTGTCAGAAGTTCTCTGAGTGGCACAATTGACCACAGTTGATAATAACTGAACTTATCTTTGGCTATAACGTATGGTATTCCTGATACAACACTGTGGTGCTTATCATTTTTTGAGAAAGGTAATGCATTTACCAGATTTAAGAAACAAGTGGTTGTAATTGTTGCTTTTTCTTGTAACATACTCATAAAAAGAGTGTTATTTGACATTTGCTGGAAAGAAAAAAATGTAGCTTCCTTTAATTGAATTTCTACAAGGCAGCTTTATTGGATACTATTAATATCTTACTAGTATCAAAGATTTCTCCTAGTAATTGGAATTTTTAAAATGTGATTCTTTAACATGGCCTTCAGGACTGTGTAATTTGGCTTCTGCTTCTCAATTCAAATTCTTTTCACATCATTCACCCCCAAGTTCAAAACTGAAGTGGTCCACTTTTCAGTTTCTCTATTGCACTGATCACTTTCACTTGTCAGGACATTTGTGTAAGCCTTTCCTTCCTCTAGGAAAGAATTCTTCTCAACCCTGTAACCCCTCTCCAGCCAATAATCACCCTGGGGGTTAATTCCTACTCAACCTGAGATCTCAACTTAATTATCATTACTCCAAGAAATTTCAACCTAAAGTTGGCCTCATTATCATTATTATTATTATTTTTAAAAGATTTTATTTATTCATGATATATATATATATATATATATATATATATATATATATAGAGAGAGAGAGAGAGAGAGAGAGAGAGAGAGAGGCAGAGACACAGGCAGAGGGAGGAGAAGCAGGCTCCATGCAGGGAGCCAGATGTGGATATCCAGGATCATGCCCTGGGCTGAAGGCGGCTCTAAACCGCTGAGCCACCCAGGCTGCCCTATTATTATATTTTTTAATAGGAACTATTTTTCCATTTTGTGGCATTAAAAAAGTTTACAATGATGTTCATTAATATATAAATTTTGTATATCTGTTTCCCCCACTAGACATTACATGACTGGAGAACTTACGGATTTTCACTATTCAGCACCGCATTAAATGTGTTAGAGAAATATGTAGAGACTGCTCATGGATCCTCAGAGTCTTCTCTCTCCTCAATTTTACTACCTACAAAGTTTATGATTCTTATACCTCTAGTTCAGGAGGTCTATGAAAATATTTTCACATGTCTAAATCATGCGTTATAATAAAATTGGGATATTATTTGTATAATTCAGAGGCTATGTATGAGATAGCTTCTCTGTAAAACTTCCAAGATTATATTGGCAAGAAATAAAGTATTAGGTGAGGGTTTGATGAAAATAGTGCCTAAGGACTATTAATCAGTTATGTAATTTTAGGATGCTCAGAATACACAGAGTAGGATTATAGTGACTCTTAAACAGATGGGATGGACAAGTGTTGCACCACATACAGCAGGTCTGAGCTGATCCTATTAATATAGATTTAAGGCTATCATTTCTTGTGTCAAGATTAAGCAAAATTGGGTAGATAAAAATTTTAGCAAACCATTTCAAAATATAGCATCATCATGGATACTCACCTCTCATACTTTGGTTCACCTCTCATAATCTGGTTCTTCTGTCTTTGAATCCGGAAAGGTACTAGAATTTGTTTTCCAAATGTGGGATGGTTGAATTCTTTTAATTTTTTTCAACACTAAGTAAGCTGTCAAGATAATGTTCATCAATGTGAATAGAGAGACATAAAGCCTAATCATGGTTTTTGGTTTCTTCCTCAAGATCCCTGGATAAAAATGCCAGCCACAGTGGAAAATGAAGGAATTATCTGCATCTTATACTTAAACCCAAGACACTGACACTTACACACACAGTATATTTTCTTTGGATGAACAAAAAAAAAAAGAAGAAACGAAGGAGAGATAGTAATGACTAAATTCATGTATCTTTTTCTTGAATACAGTCACTCTGACCAACCCTTACTGATTGTTTGATCATGCACACAACCTGTTCATCTTTCAGGAAGAATGTTAGACTTGGTAATAAATGTATGCTGTACAGATGAAATATGAAAATAAAAAATTACATTTGTTCTTCACAGATTAAAAACTATTATTCATTTAAATTTGTACAATGTCATTAAAAAATTAAGGAAGCTTTGAAGGGAGATAAATTTCACAAAGTGACACACATCATCCTCAGTGTGAATATGTCATGGAGTTGTTAACTCCAGTCCTCTTTGTTTTGATTTAGAATTAGAGGTAGGGAGGGATGGAGATGCTCATTAGTCTTTCAACTCCCTGCTTGTATATTTACTCATCTTAGCCTTAATCTCTCCTACTTCTATCCTGCTCTGTTGCTTTCTTGAGACATCACCGAGATCTAAAGCTTAATTTTAGCTCCAATCTCTTTAGCTCCACCAGTCCCTTCCCCAAATGTGAGGTCTGGGAATATTGCCTTCATTTCCTTTCCCTGAGCATCATTCTGTCTGTTTCTCATGCAAATTATCTGATATTTCCATGAGTTATGTTAATTAGAGAAATTTGAAGAGAGGCTTTTGTTTGTTCTTGTTTGTTTATTTTTTTAATTGGAAGAGAGCAAGGGGTGGTTGCTTTCTTTGTAGCAGCTGTAACGCTCTAGGAAGGAGTAAGAATACAAAGAGCAAATTATTCTAACTTTGCTTACAGGAATGATTTTAGAGCAATGCATGTAGAGAAAGCATTAGTTTTCCAAAATTATTTATTATAAGAATCGATCACATCATCAGAGCACTGTTACTAGGGGCCATCTGCTGGAGTTAGAGACAACTTTATCACACATTTTCTAAATATGGGCATTCCTGTTAGGGAATTGTAACTGTAATCATCTCTCAACAGGGGATTCTTAGGTCATCAGTAGGTTAGTTGTTGTCTAGAGAATATAGGAGGGAGGAAGAACATTCAAATAAGATTATTACCCAAACTATTGCCTTTTTCCTGAGCTAAATGGACTCAATTTAACTACAGATGGGATTTAACCAGTTAAATTCTTATGTTTTAGCCATCAAGAGTCACCAAGGTACTAGAAAGTAGGATTCACAGAGACTGAAGTTTCTAGCTCATTGCCTAACCTGCTGAGTCATACTGTTTCTTTATTATTCTGTATACAAGAATGATGGTACACAATGATGCTGTACTGATGTGGATTCTATGTCTGCAGGTAGGCATTAAATGTTGGTGTAATCAGATTGGTAATAGAAATTCACATTGAAATCTGGCAAGCTAGAGTTTGTCTTAAGATGACAATAATGCTTTCTCTTTTTAAAAATTGCTGCCATTGTTATACTTTGTTTACTAAACCAATTTTAAGAAAGTGCTAAGGACTTTTCTGAAACAATAACTCCAGTAGAGAATGAGGTATATTTATTTCTGTAATGTGGTAGAAAGAACCCCATGTTGTCAGGAGACCTGATTTGATATTGCACTATTTTGTTGTGTGACCTTAAGAAATCAGTTGATCATTTGGTTTTAAATTTCCTCCTCTATAAAGCAAGACTAGAGACTCTTGTACTATCTGATTAACTTATTATAATGCTAGTGTAAGTTATAAACATTTTATAAAGTGAAACAGTGCTGTATTATATTAAGTTGAAATATACTTATAAAAAAAGAAATATACTTATAAGTATATAAGTGTAAAACATTTTCGTTTCAGTGGCTGTGATCTAAAACATTCTCTGATTTATGAAAATTCCTGGATGTATTGAGCTGACAGTTAAATATGGTAGTGATGTTCATCATTAGAAGGAATATTGAATTATGGGCTAGTAAAAGAACCTGAAAGATGGAGTACATAAGAGCTGTTGTGGTGTAATAGAAGATAATATTTGTTTCACAGACAACCACAGAGTAACATTTTGAATACATAATTTTAAATATATTTTCTAATATATATCTAGCATATTAAAATTTTTTGCAACATAGTTCTATGCCAGATAAATCAAATGTCTTGTTTGTTTTCATATGGTTTGGCAATGTTCAGCAGATTGTTACACTCCATTGTGGAGAATTGAAAATGACTCTGTGCTATGAAATTTTGAAGATGTTATTGTTGGCATATGGAGTGGATTTTGATGGCTGGACAAATAGTTGAAATTTCAAATCTAGTCAAAGCAATTCCCTTTATGAGAAAAATACATGAACCTAAGTGCTTTTCTTTAAATTTCTGTATTATTTTTCCATAATTTGGTAAATGTAAAAGCTTGAGAAAAATCTAATTATAATTTATAGTCATTTAATGGAACCCAAAATATCTTTACACATATCTAGAATGTACCAATATTTATTCCAGTTATAATACTTGAATGTGTCAATATTGTTATCATCTATATCCTTGTTAAAAGGCATTTGTTGTGCAGTTAAAATATATTGACAATGATGCTTTCTCTACATTTTTTTTCTTGGGGGGGAGGGGCAGAAGGTCAGGGAGAGAGAGAATCTAAAGCAGGTTCCACTCCAAGTGGAAGGGCTCAATCTCACCATCTTGAGATCATCACCTGAACCAAAATCAAGAGTCAGATGCTTAACAGACTGAGCCACTCAGGCGCCCTCTCTCTACACTTTTTTTCCCCTCGTGAATAATTAACAGTTTTCTGTGATTAAATGACCTTGTCGACATAACTATAAGACTGAGTAAAAATCAGAGAGTTTAGTGTGGTACATCATATGCGGCAAATTTATTTCTACCCACATTTAAATGTATGCATTTTTGTTTTGGTACTGAATGATAATGAGTCAGAACTGGAAGTCTAGTGGTAGAGTCTAAGCAACTATTTACTGGTTCACGTTTTTCCCCCAGCATCTTGGCTCTATCTCACTTCTAGTAAGACAAACACCAGTTTGGGCAGCAAAGTTGTATCCTCAGCTTTCCACCTCAAGATAGTTATATTTTTTTTACTATCATTCAAATTAGATGATTTATCATTTAAAAATAATAACAGGGGATCCCTTGGTGGCTCAGCAGTTTGGCACCTGCCTTCCGCCTGGGGCATGACCCTGGAGTCCCAGGATCAAGTCCCGCATCAGGCTCCCTGCATGGAGCCTGCTTCTCCCTCTGCCTGTGTCTCTGCCTCTCTCTCTCTCTCTCTCTTTCTCTGTCTCTCATGAATAAATAAATAAAATCTTTAAATAATAATAATAATAATAATTGTTTTTATAAGAGTATAATGGCTTTATGGCTCAGTTTTTTCCTCCTTCCTTTATAAAAAATCTAAGTGTAAGGTTTACACATAGAATTCTGGATATAGTAAAGCTTTTAAAAATGTCTATTTGTGCCCTACTAACCATCTTTCCTGTCGATGTAGAACCTATCACTGTACTTGTTCAAATTTCTGAACTTCTCTTCTTAGTAATGTGTTTTCTAATCATACTTGGAAATATTATTAGTCATTTCCTATGTATATATATAATCTAATAAATTTAGTGAGCTCTGAAGGAATCAACAATCTAAATGGGAAAGAAGGCAAACTAATAGAAGAATATAGGTTTTTAAAGGAGTATAGGTAGATCTCTCATTACAATAATTTTCTTTAATGATTGTCAATAAAGTATCCTGAAATTGTATTTGTAGTATTAATAAGGAAAATAAAAGATCATGTACAGTAATCAAAGATCTTTCTCTTAGCTTTTCTTTTTCAAAAAGACCATAGTAATTCTGAGTGACAAGTAGTTTTTTGACATTCTTTGAAGTTTTTTCATTCCCACAAGATTTAGCCTGTAGAGAGAGCTTCCCCTCTCTCTTATCTCCCCTCCCTTCCTGTCTTCTTTCTCTCTCTCTTTGATTTCTCATCTATTCTTGCCTGTTCCTAGATTGTGCCCTCAGTTTTCTCACTGCACAGTGAAGATGTCCACTCCCTGCATAGTATAGGGTTGTCATAAGGATTACATTTTGTTCACTCAAAATGCCTCACATAGTACATCAATACTTGATAAATAGTGACCATCATCTGGAGTATTTTAAAAATTTAATTAATTAATTAATTAATTTATTTATTTATTTATCTATTTATTTATGAGAGCATGCACATGCATGAGAAAGAGCATGAGTGGGGGGGAGGGACAGAAGAGGAGGGAGAAGCAGACTCCCTACTGAGCAGGGATCCCAAAGCAGGGCTTAATCCCAAGACACTGGAGTAATTGTATTGGCCATAATGCACTTTGAACTCCAGGTACATAGTGTCTGTTCTCAATAAATGAATATTAAATTGAACTGCTTAACATTTGCTGTTAAGCCAATCTCTTGAACCACTGCTATAGTGAATAGACCCTCATTCTTAATCACCTGTTACACTGCAAAGCTTGATATTTTGCTTTTTATGAAACATCATTGTCTGGTAAGAATTTCTGGTAAAAGAACTACCTTTCCAGCCTCATCTGTCACTGATTTTTCTTAGGTGTTGTTTATTTTCATTAAAAGAAATTACTATTCATTTGTTTTCCTTCTCATTTTTTTATCCATCTAGGTATGTATGTATCTATCTACCTTTTTGCCTATTTATCTATCTGTCTGTCACCCTTCTATCTATCTTTCTGTCTGCCTATCTTTCAATCTAGTCATATAACCTATCTATACAGTCAATCGATATTCTTTTCTTTTACTCTATATAGAATGTCCCCTTTCTCTGGCAAATCAGAAATATCTTTGGAGACATAATCGTCATGCTTTCTGATTTTGTTTTAGTATTTTTTGCTTACTTTCCCCTTTCCTCAGATATAGTTAGTTACCTTCTCTTTGTGCTCATTCACTTTTATGTTTTGATTTAAGCATTTACCTATTCTTTTAAAGTTAGTGTTAACCTTTGTTATCTTTAAACATTGAGCTCTTCTAAGGTAATTCTTGTATCCTAGTCATTGAAACACTGTCCAACACCTAGTAAAATGTCTAATACATAGTAAGTGGTCACTTAAAAATGTTTGATAGATTATCTTAATCCTCTAGACTCAAAATTTTGTAATTAACTTTAGTTTACTTTTTTGCCCATCTTTTCTTTTTTTTTTTTTAAAGATTGTAGTTTTATTTATTTATGAGAGAGAGAGAGAGAGGCAGAGACACAGGCAGAGGGAGAAGCAGGCTCCATGCTGGGAGCCCGACGTGGGACTCGATCCTGGGACCCCAGGATCAGGCCCTGGGCCAAAGGCAGGCGCCAAACCCCTGAGCCACCCAGGGATCCCCTCATCTTTTCTAATTATTCCAAGTTCTGGTGTCTCCTTTCCAATTTCTATCTTTTTTTTTTTTTAAAGATTTTATTTACTTATTTATGAGAGACACAGAGAAAGAGAGGCAGAGACATAGGCAGAGGGAGAATCAAGCTCCATGCAGGGAGCCCAATATGGGACTTGATCCCGGGACTCTGGGATCATACCCTGAGCCAAAGGTAGACACTCAACTGCTGAGTCACCCAGGCATCCTTCCTTTCCATTAAATAATATATATATTTTTTTGAAAAATTGTGTTTGAAAACAGAAAAGAATATGTTATCTAATTTTTTCAATATTATCTGTAGGCTAGATTTCTAAACTCCAGAATAAATATTTCCTTTGTGGCTTCATAATACACATCTAATCTTCTAGTTGCAACTTGTTATACTTACGTAACTAGTGTATTTGCTTCTGTTGTTTGAAACAGGAATGGGATGTGTAACCTATACCTGCAAAATTGCAAATAATTTATTTAAAGCAGCTATTACCTGCCAAAAAAGATAAATTACTGTGTTCCCTTCTCAAACCTTTCTTGCTGGAAAGACCACTTGCATTGCTAAAATCCTCCTTTGCCATCCACTTTCCCAGTCCACATCTTACAGACTGGAACAAATGGGACCTGGCATCTCTAGCAGATCACACTGTCACAATAAAAAAGTCATATCTAATTTATTATAAATGTATGATTTTAAAAAATGGAGCAGTTTAAAAGTACTTTAGGAATAATTCTATTACTTGATTAACTTTAGTATTCTAACAGCACTACTTTTATCATAAAGTAATTAAGCAGAAATATTAAATGGCTCTCACTGGCCAAATACTGACAATTTGAGGATCAAAAAGAATAATAACACTTTTTTATGTATAGCACAATGAATATAAAAGAATCTAGGATTCAATAATAATACTGAAATAGTGTTGAGAGCTGGCAGAAAAAAAGTTCTTTTATATAAAGTACAAATTAATAAATTAAGAAGGAATGATATAAATAGGAAGTCACATGACAACTCCCATTGAAATAATTAATTCATATAAGGATCTTCAATGAATACCAGAATTATTGGATGAATGGTTGTTGAGGAACAAATTATTTCCATAGTCTCAAAGTATTGCCCCACAAATTACTTCTTTGTTGTAAGAGGTTAAGATTTTTAAAAAGTTCCTTTATACTGGAGAAATTTACAGACTCACCAAATGATTAAAGTTTGATATCACCAACATTGTGTCAAATTGACATCATACTCCTACTGAAAAGCACTAAGAAGACACAGTGTCACATATGTAGCAATGTTGCCAGTAGTGGTGAAAGTCAAGCAAATCCAAGTTAAGAAACATTTAAAAAACCATTAGCCTAGATTTTTTTTAAATGTCAGTGTTGGGAAGAAAATAAATAGAAACACGGGTGCTGGGAGACTTGTAGTTTAAAAAGGCATGGCAACTAAATTCAATTTTGTAATCCTTGATTGAATCTTGTATCCAGAAACAGAAAAGCACTTAAGAAATAATTAAGGGACAATTTGTGATATTTGAATATGAAATTTATATTATATAATCGAATTGTACAAGGCTAAATTTCTTGAGTGGATAATGCATTTATGTATTTTGATTATGTAGAGAATATCCTTGTTATTAACACATACAAATTAAAATATCTAAGGGTAAAGTGTCAAAGTGTCTGCAAGTGATACCATGGTAAGATAAATATGTGTCAGGATGTCTGCAAGTGATACCATGGTAGATATATATATACGTCATACCCACACATGCCTGCACACACACACACACACACACACACACACACACACCTCTTTATACCAAATCTCCTTCAGTAGATAAATGGATGAATATACTGTGATATATCCAGACAATTGAATATTATTCCATGCTATAAAGAAATGAGCTATCAAGCCATGAAAGATATGAAGGAGCCTTAAATGAATATTGCTAAGTGAGGGAAGCCAATTTGAAAATACTACATAGTGTATAATTCCAACTATATGACATTCTTGAAAAGGCAAAATGAGGAAGATGATAAAAAGATTAAGTTTTGCCAAGAGTTAGTGGGCAGAGAGAGATGAATAAACAGAGCATTGCTAATTTTTAGGGTAGTGGAATTTTGTATGATACTATAGTGATGGATACATGTCATGATCCACTTGCTAAAACCTATATTACACTAAGAGTGAACCCTAATGTAAATTATTGATTTAAGTGATGAAGTTGTGTCTGGTTAGCTTCTTCAATTATGGTAAATATACCATCTCTGCTTCAGGATGGACATAGTGGGGAAACCTGTGTGATCAAGGCAGAGGTATATGGAAACCATGTACTTTCTGTCCAATTTTGTTGTGAAACTAAAACTGCTTTAAAGATAATGTTGTGGGGATCCCTGGGTGGCTCAGCGGTTTAGCGCTTGCCTTTGGCCCAGGGCGCGATCTTGGAGACCGCGTCGGGAGCCTGCTTCTCCCTCCTCCTGTTCTCTGCCTCTCTCTCTCTCTCTCTCTGTCTATCATAAATAAATAAATCTTAAAAAAACAAAAGATGATGTTGTGAACCTAAAACTGCTTTAAAGATAATGTTTGTTCAAAAGAAAAAAAAATCTAAACTAGCTATTTTTCCTATAACATCATTGTCCATTAAAAATAATTTTTACTTTTGCTTATCTGAAAGGTGACTAAACAACCTAATTTTTCTTTACATATTTTTTAAGTTATTAAGATTGACTAATAGGTTTACCATTTGTATCTCCTCAATTGTTAATTGCCAGTGTTTTTCTCTTATCCCTTTTTAATCTAATGACCAATAAAGATTCTATGTAGTAGTGTTAGGTTACCTTTTGTCATATTCAATATTTGTCTAGTCTGTTGTCTTTTAACTTTCACCATTGTATTTTTTGTAACAAGGAGTTTTAATACATAGTCAAGTCTGTCTTTCTGTTTCACATCAGGATTATGTTAAGTACTCATCTGTGTCTTCTTTAGGCACTTTTGTGGTTTGAATCTATTTGCAATTCTATGTAAGTTTCTAAAATGAGATATTATATATCTCATATTTTTCTAAATGGATATACCATTTATTGGATAAATACTTCACATTAATTTAAAATGTCTTGTCTAATTTCATATAAATGACTTTTTTCCAGATTCTCAGAAAGAAATGGACATACTGAGTATTTCTCAGACCTAAAATTCCTTTCCAATAAAGTTTCCGTTATGCAGTGTTTTATTTTTGTTTTTATTTTTTTCTGCCAGGATGTTTGCAAAACTCTTCAACATTAGACATTTCAATAGAAAATAGATGTTTATTATTTTAAATTAATATTTTCTGCAAGCCTATCGTAATTTAAATATCATCACTGTCGTCATCATAATGATGAACACAAACATGTATTAAACACTTTTAATATGCCAAAACTTTGGCTAAACCATTTACAAATATGATCTCATTTGATCCTCAGGACAACTTGATGTTTACATGTGAGAAAAGTGAAGCTTTGAGGATTTTAGTAACTTTCCAAAAGCCAACATGAGTCAGAACTCAGCACACCTTTCTGGCTCAAAATCCCATTTCTTAACCATTATGTAATATTAAGCCTTTTTGATCTGAAGATTCGAGTCCTTTTTCAGTCAGTGGTTTTATTTTCATTATGTTTTTGAACTTTCTATTTGATTTGTTGTATTCCCTTTTTTGGAGGCATCCATCATTTACAGATTAGATTTCTTTTTGTCCTTTCCTCTCTCTCTTGACTTTCACATTCTTGTTTTGTTTTTGTTAACATTCTGGGATTTTTTTTTCTTTTAACTTGTGTCTTTCTTGATGTCATGAGTTTAGTTTTGCAGGCTGGACTTTTTAGGAATTTGATTTGAATACCTACATAGTATTAATTTATAATATGACATGTGTTTGGACAATCAAGATTTAAACACTAAATTGGTTTTTCAATAACAGAATATACCTCAAGTGATACAATAAAGCTGGAGCCTAGACTAATATGGTAGGAAATGATTTTCACAGATGGATTATATGTATTTAATAATTGCACAAGTAAAATAAAATGAACAAATCCAGGCAAGTAAAGAACATAATTCAACAGCATATAAATGATTGGGTTATTTTTAAATAATTGGGTGATTAATAAAAAATTACATATCTGTAATCTTGAAAATCAGAGAACCAAAATTGAAAAAGCATTGCATTTGGAGCAGATCTTAAATACAGTTACTCATAATGTGACTTGAACAAGTATCTTAGCCTTTCTGAATGTGTTTCATTATATATAAAATGGGAAAATTAGTATCTTCCCTATAATTATGTTTTAAAAATAAATAATGCTTCAAAGAAATTTTAAGCTGGGAAATATGCAAAACATATACCACAGTATATTATAACTATTATTATTTTGATATAAAAATTATCATCTTTAGTTGTCAGGGCTTAGAAGAACTACAATTCTTTACCTAGCTATTTCAATTTTTCATTGTTGCAAGAGACCAAGAATGTGCTAACTATGTCATATCTCTATAGAAGGAGCTATAACCAGTATTTTTCCTTTGAAATGTGTACGCCCCAATAATAGATGCTTCTTTCAGATTGTAGGCACATTAACAAATGCCATTTCAGATATGCAAATTCTCCAGGGCATGTCTGAATAGATACTGAACTGCCTTAAAGATAAATAACAAGGAATGATAATGAGTGGCTGGGATTTCATTCGATGAGGTCTGCCACTTTGGCAGCATGAGGTGGACACTGAACTTGACTTGGTGGCAGTTAGCAGTAGCAACTCATGAATGTGGACAGATTTACGCGGATGACCTTCATGACTCAATGTGCTTGGGAGCTTTGTGATTTCCACAGGGGTTACTAACGGGACATTCCATTGACAACCACAATGAGTGTTCTACCTCTCTGGCATTTTTAGAGCACATCTTTATGCATTAGAAAACCCAAACCTTGCACAGGGCTACTTTCTAAAGAGCCATGCTACAGGATGAATTTTGCAAAGGATACAGTTCATCTTCATACTTATCAATTAGCCACAACTTTAAAGTGTTTTTTTTTGTTGTTTTTTTTCCCCCGGTGTTTGCTACTTCACTACCACAATGCATATACAAAACTGTGCTAAAAATGATTAAATCAGTGTTAGGCTCAGGTGGGTTAGGATCTGTGATAGCTGCTTGCAGGGGGTTTTAGAACAATATTTGACCTCAGAATCAAAGGGCATTGAGGTACTGCAATAATGACAAAGCATATCCAAATAGCTTCATTTTGCTTATAGAGATTGTTACTATCCAAGTAGATTAGTGAAGTGCAATAGGCATATTGCATCTAGACTTCAGTAAGACATTTATTAAGCTGCATATTAGTTCCATTTTGGAAGAGTTGGAATAATTCCAGTGTCCTAAAAGCAAGCTAATAGTTGATTTCAATTGCGAAACAGGTATCCAAAGATGTGCACCAGACTCTGCTCTGTTCTTGTCTTAATCTTATTGATTTATTGGATGATATAAAAATATTCTTAGCAAATTTACAGAAGGGGAAAGTGTTCAGTTATAATCATGTTTCAAAAGATTTCTCTGTGCCCAAACAGTGATCTAAAGCTAACATGGTAATATTTAACAGCAAAAAGATGATGTCTGATTACTAGTGAAATTGGGATACTTATTTTGGGAAAGAAGAATTTGAAGTAGAGGAAGGCTAATTAAAAAAAAAATATTCAGGGCACCTGGGTAACTTCGTTGGTTAACTAAAAGTCAACTCTTGATTCAGCTCAGGTCATGATCTCAGGGTCTTGGGATTGAGCCCCGCATCAACCTCTGGGTTGAGTGTGGAGCCTGCTTAAGATTCTCCCCACCCCCCCCACCCCGCACCTGTCACTCATGCACATTGTGTGCTCTCTTTCTTAAAATAAATAAATAAATCTTAAAAAAAAGAAAGTGTTTTCCAAAGAAAGAGAAGGTTGCTTCAGGGTATGCAGAGTGTGCCTTGAATGGTGATATCCCAGCACATGGTGGAGGTACTTGGATTTTCTGTGTGTGAAATGAGAATGGAGAACCTTTAAACTCTGCCTTAGCTCTGAGCATCTGTGCTTTTATAACTTTTGAGTTCAGTTGTTTTCAGCTAGTTTTAAAAGTTCTATTTTAATCCCTGTCTTTTCCTTTTAAAGTTCAATATGAAAATTTCAAAATGTGTTTAACTTTAAGTAGGGGATCACTGTGTTTGATGGTGTTATCAACACTTCTCATCTAGCACTGAAAATGAGACCCTGACGCATCTCATTTAACATTTCACTATTTTAAAAATCAAGAACAAAGTTTGTTTCCATATGATTCTATTCCCTCACTATCATCATTGAACCTAATGTACCGTATAAAAAAAAAAAAAAAAAAACAGTTACAAAAGGAGGACACAAAGTTATTTTTAGATATAATTTCCCTGGCTCCAATTGCAGTGGTCATTTATTCAAATACATTAGAAATAAATGTATTTCATAACATTTCAATGTTATATGCTATGATAGCATACCAAACTTTATCATTCATAATACTATCAAAATTTTTGGACAACGTCTGTCTTTCCTCCTAAAACCTTTTCTCAGAAAAGTATCCCTAGCACTTGGCATAGCAACTTTATGCTTTTTTGGTTAAATAGGTGTATTTCACATGCCCTTTTGCATCTAAATTTTGTTTGTCCACAAGTCTTTGTCTCCCATCTCCTAGCATTTGTAAATAGAACTACCCTACTTAATATTAAATTAAGCAAATGCTATATTTGCCTACAGCATTTCAAATACTCACCAAATGCTTTGAGGATATGTCTTTAAAATCTTTAAAAATGTGTTTATTTTTTCTTTGATCTGAACGTTTTGCACCTGGTAGGACACTGTGATTGCTCTTAACATATGATAAAATACACTTTTGCAAGGTTTCCAAATAAATCACTTTACTGATCTAATGTGTTAATCCATATTTGTCATAATTTTATTTCCTCTTATGATATTTGTCATAATTTTATTTCCTCTTATGATATTCCTATGTTTTAAGCCTTTCTAGAGGCTGAGTTTATACCACTTCAAAATAAGAAATATGCATGACCTAATAATTTAATTTTAATTAAAAATTAAAAATTTTTAATAATTTCCACAGAAAATTATATATATTACAAAATACTTTTTACATACTTCCAACAACTGAATGCATTATATTTTCTTATGCAATGGATTTGAGATAGCTATATAGTAGCAGAATTCTAAGACCTCAGGATTCACTGTTTTCTGGTGAACATGCCCTGAATAATCTCCACGTATTTTGAATATGATGAATTTTACTCCCATGATCAGGATATGTTATAGGTCAGAAGAGACTTTGCAGATATAATTAAGGTCCCAATCAGTTGACCTTATGGTAGAGAGATTAATTCAGTAGGCCTGAACTAATCACAGAAATCTTTCGAAGCAGAGTCTTTTCCAGGCAGGTGGCAGAAGGGTAGCAGTGATGGGCTTTCAGTGTCCTGGAAGAAAGCAAACATTCATGCTGCGAATTGTCTATGATGGGCACGTAGTAGAGAACTGCAGGCAGCATGGAGGAGCTGAAAGCTAACCTAGCCAACTGCTAGAAGGATAACAGGGCCTCAGTCCTAAACTTGTGAGGAAATGAAGTCTGCCAACAACCAGAGAACTTGGAAGACAATCCTAAGCCAAGATGAGAACTATAACTCAAGTCAACATTTTGATTTCAGCTCATGAGACCCAGAGCAAGAATCTAGCCACACCATGTCCAGACTTATGACCTACAGAACCTCTGAGGTAATGAATTTGTGTTGATTGAAGCTGCTCCATTTGCAGTATTTTGTTACCCAGAAATAGTAACCTTATAAAATTCAGGAAATTTGTCATTTGAAGTTCACCAGAATTGAGCATCAAAGAAAAGCTTCCCAAAGTTTCTCCTAAAGGAAACATCAAGGAATGTACAAGTTTCAGGTTCAGTAGACATCATCTAACCTAATCCAGTTAAGGTAATTGACAGAGTAAAAATGCCTTTCCTTAAATCATCCATAAACATAAGCAAGACTGGAACCAAAATCCTGTGACTCCAAATCAATACTCTTTCCACAGTCCACAGCTAATACATTTATTCATGATTGGAAAAGGGGTACCAGGGGTAATTGTGGGTATATTATTTTATTTTTAATAAGTAATATATCTTAAAATATCTTGTAGCTGTTCTTCCTTCTTTCTTTCTCGTCTTCCTTCTTTCCTTCCATCCTTTCTCCTTCCTAATGCCTCTTTCCTTTTTATTCTCCAGGATCCAATTGGAGTTCACTCATTTCATTTGATTGTCATAGCTCTATATTATCTTTTAATTCAGAACAGGCTCCCAATATTTTCTAGTACATTGATTTTTGAAGACTCAAGGCCAATTGTTTTATAGTATATCTCACATTCTGGATGTAACTGTTTATTCATATTCCTTTTAAGTATTTTCTGCATTTCTTACAAATATAAGGAAGTTAGGTCCATAGGTCTTATTAGATCTAGGTAAAACATTTGGCAAAAATACTTCATGCAGTTGTTGTGAACTCTATAGAGCATCACATTGGGAGACACATGCTATAAGAATATCTCCTTATCAAAGATGCTAGGTTTAAACTCTTGATTAAGATAGTAAATGCCATTCTCTTCCTATGTAATGGTCATTCTTTTGTTTGTATTAGTAAGTTATCTGGAGTGGTGGTGGTGTGTGACTATCATATTACTCAACATTTTGCCCAAAGCTTCTAGCATCAATTGCTGAGCCTTGCTGAATCAATTATTATATAAGGGGTTGAATTAGTTTTTTTGTTTCTGCCATGACAAAGTACCACAAATTTAGTGACTTAAGGCCACACAAATTTATTATCTTATAGTTCTGAAGGTCAGAATTCAGCACAGATCTCTCTGGAATAACATATATTCCAGAGCAGGGCTGAATTCCTTTCTGGACACTCTAGGAAAGAATCTGTTTCTCAACTTTTTCCAACTTCTAAGGGCTACTATAATTCCTTAGCTCATCACCTTGCTCCTTCTGCAAAATTAGTGACAACAGGTTAAGTCCTTTTTGCATTATGTCTCAGTGACCCTCTTCCCATAGTCACATCTCCCAGTGACCACAGTTGGTAAAGTTCTCTGCTTTTTCATGTGATTAGACTATGTTCACCCAGATAACCCTGGATATCTCCGTCTATGAGTTCTTAATTACATCTGTCAAGTTTCTTTTACCATGTAAGGTGACATGTTCAAGGACTCCAGGGATTAGGATCTGGACATATTTGGGAGGCCTTATTTTTCCCTCCATGAGGATTACAAAGTGTTGATTGAAAAAATAAATTCTAGGGATGCCTGGGTGGCTCAGCAGTTGAGTGACTGCCTTTGGCTCAGAAGTTCCAGGATCTAGTCTTGCATCAGGCTTCCTGCATGAAGTCTGCTTTTCCTTCTGCCTATGTCTCTGCCTCTCTCTGTCTCTCATAAATAAATAAATAAAATCTTTAAAAAAAATTCTGTCATTATTACCATTATACTTATGGTATCTGGCATTCATATGTAAAGAAACACAGTCTCCTCCTCTATGGATTCAGAGATTATTTACATTTTAATGTGCTATAATTAATTGCTTGGTTTTTCTTTTTTAAAATTTTTATTTATTTATGATAGTCACAGAGAGAGAGAGAGAGAGAGGCAGAGACACAGGCAGAGGGAGAAGCAGGCTCCATGCACTCACTGGGAGCCCGATGTGGGATTCGATCCCGGGTCTTCAGGATCGCGCCCTGGGCCAAAGGCAGGCGCCAAACCGCGGCGCCACCCAGGGATCCCTAGTTTTTCTTTTTTGATGCTTAAGTTGACTCACATTATTGTTCCCAGAGTTATGCTAACAATTTGATATTTACAATTCTTAGAAATAGATAAAAACAGTTATTTATTTCTTTAAGAAATACTTATTGACACCTTGTACTACACACCAGATCCTGTGCTCCTTAAAATTTCAGTACATGCATTGAACATTTATTATATTCTGGCTACTAATCATTTTGTGTGTACTAACTCACACAATACTTATAATCACCACACGAATTGAACTGTCCCCATCTATCAGATCAGGAAACTAGAACAATGGAGCAACAGAGTCAGGGGATTCAAACTCATAAATACGGACTCCAGAACTCACACGGTCATATGCTAGTCGAGCAAGGGTTCTTAATCAGCAGTTCATAGAACCTCATAATTGAGTTTCAAATTTCCAGGAGAGAAAGGGTCTATTATTTTTACCAATTTCTCAAAATAAATGAGAAAACTAAAAAAGATCTAGTTCTCATTATTGTGTTGGGGGATAGGGATTCGTTGCTGATTAGGATAGACAGGAGTAATTCCAATTTTCCTGTGTTCAGTTTGTTGTTGTTGTTGTTTTAAATTGAAATATAGTTGACGCATAATGTTAAATTTGTTTCAGGTGCAGGACATAGTGATTTGACTGTTCTCCTGGCTCATTATCCAGAATAAGCAGCCAAGCTCTTCTGTGCTTAACAAGAGGTTTTTCTTATTATGCTCTTCTATCTGGTCAATAAATATAAACGTGCTGTATGAGTTCTAAAATGTTACATACCATTTCACTCTATGTGTAATATATATCTTTTATTGAATCTGTGAGATCTATCATTAGTTTCCTTTATTAATGGATATTTAATGGTTTTTCCCTAAGTTTTTCTACCTGCATGCAATCATGAATTTCTAGTATATGCTTTTTGCTAAGTGTTTGCATTAGTATATCGTTTTATCGACTATAACAACTTAAAAAATAAATTTGATTTAATAACTTAGTCTATAGGATGTTTTTGCCATTTTTATCTCTCAACTTTGTAATACATATAATTCATGAGGAATTGATTTCTATTTCCATTTTTGTTATTTATATTTAGTTTTATTATAACACAGTTAGGAAGTATATTTTGCATTATATTTCCATTTTTGGAATTCAGTAGGGTTTCCTCTTTCTCTTTATAAAGTGTGTGAGTGCTCATAGGATATGTATATGGAGTATAAATGAGACATATACTTCATATACATATATATATGGAGTACACACATTCATTCATTCATTCATTCATTCATTTATAAATATACAGGCATTATTTTCTACTTGCTCAGTCAGAAATTTTAGTTTATAAATTCTACTTAGATTCCTTATATTACAGTTTTTTTTCTCCATATAGCTCAATGGTATGTTTATTTGTAATAGTTTTATCTTGATTGTGCATAGGATCTTTTATTGTACTAATGTAGTTTTCTTGGTCTGAGTTATTGCAAAATGCTTGAAATTGAACGGTTTAAGATAAATAATGTGATTCTTGCTTCCTTCAGTTTTTGTTTCATAAATCATTGTTTTTTTTTGTTTGTTTTGTTTTTTTTTTGTAGTCAGTTTCTTTTAGGCAAGACTTTATAGTTGATATATTGGTTCTTATCTTCTTGGTTGTTGTATCACCATGGTCCACAATGTTTAAGAGCTTATCAAATCTTTGTTATTATAAGAGATTCATTTTGTCTTGTATTTCTACTTCTATTTCCTTTGTTTTTGTACTTTCATAATATGATTTGTGGAGGGTTTTGGGTTTTTGTTATTGTTTTGTTTCATTGTTCATTTTTTGTTTTGTTTTGTTTTGTTTTATTTTGTATTGCCTACACTCTACTTGGGGAAATTTAAATGCATGTAGTGATTTCTAATTTTTTAATAAAGCTAAAACCTGAAAATTTCATGTTTAAACCTGTGTTTATTAATTTCTCAAAATCAGTATTGACTCCACTCATGGAATAGGAAGAAAATAGCACACTTCTTGCCAAAAATATGTTTTTGTTCTTGACTTTTTGTTGGCAGATTTCTTTGATATTTTCATAAATCTACTGCCATCTAGTTACTATTATTTTTACATATTGTATAATGTCTCTTTCAAAAATATTAGTTATAATATACTCTATGTTAAAACATTTTTGTCACTTAATTATAGATACTGTTTTCAATTAATTTTTTATTTAAATCAGCCTTTTTATTCCATGACTTTCCCTTCTTGATATTTATTTCTATTTTTCTTGTTATTGGTTGAATATAATGTATCTGTAAGTGTTTTTCAGGATGGATACCAAAATGCTGTAAGTATTCCTTCATGCATACCTCAGACTATCATATTTTCCTCATTCTTGAATGGTAGTATGCTTATTTTCCATCAGAATTCTTAATGTTTCTCATTTAGCTCCTGATATAATGCTGATATAAAAAGGCCTATGATTATTCTGGTTTCTTTTTTGTTCTTCTTTATGTGAATGTTTATTTTACTTAAACATATTTGTAAGGTTCTTTCTGAATCCTTGTACCTCATTAACTCTACTAAAATATTTTACTGTGTTCAACATTCACTATTAATTTTTTTTCTGAAATAAGGCTATTCCTTTATTCTACAGAATTGAGTTTTCCTTTATTTCAGGGAAGTTTACTTTGAAAATTTTAATTGTTTTATTAATTTTTTCTTTTTTATCTTTTAAAAGAAAAGTACTAGTCTGGTATTGGGATTCAATTCTCCATAGTGGGTTCAGGATTCCATCACCTTCTCATCTGGTGGGATATATATATATATATATATATATATATATATATTAGCCAAATGAAAAATATAATATTACTTCATAACTTTGGAAAATCATTCACCAAAATTGACTGATGAATGCAGCCCAGTCTAATGAAGCTGGTCAGTCTTTGTAATCCTTTTCCCTGAATTAGAAAAATCAAATTAATACAATGAAGGTCTTACTGTGAAGAGAACAGCAGGTCTGTTTCACACATGCTGCCCACACACAGTAGGCAGAAGGGGAGCAGCAAACATGGAACGTGCTGTGCCAGAGTTCAGGATGCAAAAGTAAAAGGAACAAGAGGTCTGTCTTTGGAAAAAGTAACCTAATCCATTAGTAAAATAGAGCTTCTTGTGCACAGCACTCTTGCCAATCAGAACAGCCATAAGATCTTGTATAGTGGCACCATTAAGAAAGTACAAATATTCCCTGTTAACTACAACTGGAAAGGGAGAATAAAATGTGCTCTTTTTAATGTTGAAATGGGGCTGGAGGCAAGAAGCAAACACCATCCCAAGTCATATAATTTTCATATTACTAAAATATATTGAAAAGTATTAGAATCTTAATTTCCCTATGTTTTTCCTTTGAGTTATTTATAACTTTCTGAAAATGTTATCTGTGTCACTATCCAGTTTCCCATTGGGTAATTTTTATTTCATGATGGTTTTCTGAAGGGTTGAAGTTTGACACTGCCTTTCACCTTGAGTTATTATTTTTTTAATTTTTTTATTTAAATTCCAGTTAGTTAACCTACAGTGTACTATTAGTTTCAGGTGTAAATATAGTGATTCAACACTTCCATGCAACCAGTGTTCATCATGGCAAGTACACTCCTTAACCCCCATTATCTATTTAACTCATCCCTCCCACTCACTTCCCCTCTGGTAACTATCAATTTGTTCTTTATTTTTAAGTCTGTTTCTTGGTTTGTCTCCTTTTCTCTTTTTTTTTCCCCTTTTGGCATTTGTTTTGTTTCCTAAATTCCACATGTGAGTTAAATCATATGGTATTTTGCATATGCAAAGTCTTTCTTTGACTTACTTCACTTAGTGTAGTACTCTGTAGCTACACCCATGTCATTGCAAATGGCAAGATTTCATTCTTTTTTATGACTGAGGAATATTCCATTGAAT
The DNA here is from genome assembly GCF_011100685.1 of Canis lupus familiaris. Classification (NCBI taxonomy): domain Eukaryota; kingdom Metazoa; phylum Chordata; class Mammalia; order Carnivora; family Canidae; genus Canis; species Canis lupus. The sequence continues at coordinate 15,021,720 of NC_049234.1, read as the reverse complement.
ACCGCGTCTTCCTTAACCATTCATCAGATTAGGGACACTTGGGCTGTTTCCCTAATTTAACTATTGTTGATAATGCTGCTATAAAACCAGGGTGCATGTATTCCTTTGAATCAGCATTTTTGTATCCTTTGGGTAAATTCTAGTAGTGTGATTGCTGGGTCTTAGGGTTGCTCTATTTTTAACTTTTTTAGGAACCTCCAGACTGTTTTCCAGAATGGCTGCACCAGTTGCATCCTCACCAACAGTGCAAGAGAGTTCTGCTTTCTCCACATTTTCAGCAGCACCTGTTTCTTCTTGTCTTGTTGATTTTAGCCATTCTGACAGGTATGAGGTGATATCTCATTGTAGTTTTGATTTGTATTTCCCTGATCAGATAGTATCTACTATGATCAGATAGTATTCAATACCTGGATGCATAGTGAAATGTGTTGTGTCAACTATTATATACCGGGGCATCTGGGTGACTCAGAGGTTGAGCATCTGCCTTTGGCTCAGAACATGGTCCCGGGGTCCTGGGATCAAGTCCTGCATCAGACTCACTGTAGGGAGCCTGCTTTTCCCTCTCCCTATGTCTCTGTCTCTCCCTTTCTCTGTGTCTCTTATGAATAAATAAAATCTTTAAAAAACTATTATATATCTTGTTCCATAATTACAGAGTAATTATGCTTATCATTTACATGCTTTTCCTTTTCTTCCTCCACAATTTTTTTTTCTGCTGAGTTTTTTAATGTTGGCATTGGTATGATTTTGGTTTATCCTCTTCATTTGTTTTAAGTGGAGAAAACAATCAGAGCTCACTCTTTGCTCAAGAATAGTGTTAGTGTTATACGTGGTCATTTATTTATTTATTTATAAGTGGTCTTTTAAAGACCACTTACTTGGGTACCCTGGGTGGCTCAGGGGTTTAGTGCCTGCCTTTGGCCCAGGATCCTGGAGACCCGGGATAGAGTCCCATGTCAGGCTCTGTGCATGGAGCCTGCTTCTCCCTCTGCCTGTGTCTCTGCCTCTCTCTCTTTCTGTGTCTCTCATGAAAACATAAATAAAACCTTAAAAAAAAAAGACCACTTGCTCTTGATATTTCCCCATGTCCTTTCTCCGTTGGCTCCCTCCCTCAGAGGTATCACTTGGTCCTTTAGGAATTAACTTTTAGGTTTAGGAATTGCCGGCTTGTGAACCTTCTTAAATCATTTATTTGATTGAGTAATATCAGCTATTACTAATATTAGGTACTATTAGCTATTGTCATCAAGTAATTTCTCTTTACGTCTATTGACTATGTTGGTCTAGAGGCTTCTCTTACGTTTTATGCTTTTTTGATTGATAGGGAGTTAAACACTCAGATGAAAGTCCAGATCTGTGTGATGTGCAAATATTTCTCCTTGCTTATGTTATTTGTGTCAGAAACTAGAGTGTAGAGTTTCCCATCTATCCTGGGTTTTTCTTTTTGGAAGAAAATTAGCTCAAACAAAATAATGTGACTTGCCTAGGATGTCTATATATTAACAATCTCTACCATCCCCCTGCCCTTTTACTGTGGTAGAATTATTCCCACAGGATGATTTTCTTATTTCTTCCATAATGTGTTTACTCCCAACCTCATCTCTTCAACTATTATTCCTAGTAGAACACATTCAAGGCTTCTTTTAATTCTTATACCATACAGTCTTCTTAATTGGAGATATGTCTATAATAATCACAATCTCCCAGCTTGATCTGCATTTTTTTTTGTAACTGACTGATATTCTTCACTTCATTGTATGGGTTTATGATAATTCCCAAGCATACAGGCAGTTTTTATCTCTAATTATTTTTATTCATTTCATTAGGTTTCAGGCAGGGAGGCTATGAAAGCATGAATTCATTCTGCCATCTTTCATGGAACTTTGTGCATTAAATTTTTATTTTTGTAAAGCATTGGAGAAATGTGCTTGAACTGAATGGTTAAATAGGATATGACAGCAGAGTGCTCTTGATGGTGGCTAGATGCCAGAATGTGAGCACATTCATGTCTTCTCTAGCTAAAGGGAATGGCACTATGGATCTATATCAGTAAATTCCACCATGCCACCTGTTCTGTAGCACAATCACTTTTACCTTCTATTGCTGAGTGTAGTTGGCTTAAAACAAGACTTTCCTTAAAGTACATTTTGTAATTTTAAAACTCTGTTCCTCATAGCTGAAGTTCTTAGCATTTTAAGTGCATGCTCTAAATGTACAGGCTCCCAGAAATCACAGGTGCAAATCCAGATGGAGTTAACTCATAAAGCAGATAAACTATCTTATATGCAGCTTATTTCTGGGATTCATAGGAACCAAAATCAAGTCTTTACTTTGTTGACCTTTAAGATGCAAGATCAATTTTCCTAATAAAAGGTAGACCTTTGTAGAATTTCTGAAAAGTCACTGAAAACTGAGACAGCAGATTATGTGTCCCAGTCAACCTCCAAGGAATAAAGTTTATTAGTTGACATAAAAACACCAACTGCAGTATTTGCTTCCTTCCCCAGTGGCATCAACCTTTAGAAGTGGTGAGACCATTATTACTGCATACCTTTTGGAGTATTCAGAATGTTTTAAGCAATTCACATATCATTATACTCAAGAAACTTAAGGGAGTATGATGTGTCTAAATGAATAGTGATAATAATAATAATCAGCTAACATCCATTTAATACTTACATCATGCTGGCCATTGTGCTTTAAATTGGATTCTGTTATTCTAATCCTAAAAGTAACCCTGAGGATTAGATATAATTTTTGCCCCTCTATTACAGAGGGAGTAACTTAGATTTTTAAAAAATGAATGCTCTGCTCAAGCTTCCTCAGTTGGTGAGTCATTCAGAATGTAAATTTCCAAATTCTACTTCCAGAGATGTCCCATAACACTATTCTGTACCATTTCTTCTATGTACTTGCATCTTAAAAATTTAAGTATATAATTTGAAAAGAACTGCTTACTTTGGGCATAATAGGCCAGTGTTACATTAATTTTATGAAATGTATTTTTAAAAAAGATTTATTTATTTGAGAGAGAGACCGTGCAAGTGGGGAGAAGAGGAAGGGGATAGGGAGAGAATCTCAAGCAGACTTTCTGCTGAGCATGAAGTCTGACATTGGGGCTCAATACCATGACCCTGAGATCATGATCGGAGCCAAAATCAAGAATTTTATGCTTATCTGATTGAGCTACCCAGGCACCCCTATGAAATGTACTTTTTTAACAATGATATTAATGCTTCATGTGACTTTCATTTTCTTTAAAAATAGAAAAATATAAATTAAAATGTTTATTCTTTCACAGATTCTACTGCATAAAGGTAAGAATGTTGCAAAAATGAATCACAGGCAGTTTTGAGGATTTATCATGCAATGTATACCTATTGAGTTTGTATACTTCATAGTAATTAAGATGGTTTGGGAATTACACTGCATAAAAGTTACAAGTGTTTGATGCAGTGATAACTAATGTAATTTAATAAAGACTGTCTCTACTGTGAGTTAACATACTTAGCTGATGAATAGGAAATGAAATGTACGTGACTTATATGATTTGGGAATTTTTGCAATAAAAGTAGGAAACTTTAATATTTTAACCAGTAAAACAATTCTAAGTATATTTATCTATAAGTGTCCCTAAATATTCTTATATGAAATATTTCTATTTTTTAATATAAAAGGATGTTTTGAAGCTAGGAAAATTATCCCATAATTTAGTCATCCTTCTCCCCTCTTTCTGTTTTTGTGATTATGTAACATAGGATCTTGCTTGGTTGGGCATAGTTACAGATTCATGAAATAGGGCTTACCCTCAGGAGACAGGATTTGTAATTTGTCAACATATGTTTATTTTCCTTTATTCTCTGAAAGGATAATTCTGAGTTTCAGAGGCTCTCCAGTAGGATTGAGACCCAGCTGTTCATAGTCATTACCTGATAATAATCATGCCAAGTTCTGTCTACTTTCAGGCATTTGCATATCATTGTCTCTGCCCAGAATGCTCTTTCCCACATTTGTCCCATATCTGGGTTCTTCTCATTCAAGATTTAGTTCCAATTTGCTTTCCTCAGAGAGTCTAGTTCATACCATATCTTCTAATATAGGTTCTTTCTCCCTCAGCTACTTCCTCAATTATTTGTTTGTTTACATATATATTTTGTCTCTTTCACTTCAACATTAGACCCAAAAGGAGAGGTATCTAGCTGCCTTATTTACTGCAGTATGTCCATTGCCTAAGACATATTTGTAGACAATTGCTCAATCATTATTTATCAATTGACTGGCAGCACCAGCAAAGATAAGTAGGAACCTCAATTGCACCAGAAAAATCAAGCAGACCAAAACAACACTGCAAAGGCTCTGAAAATTAAATAGTTATTGGAACCACAGCCCACAAAAGTAAGCTAGGAAATGTGTGCTAAATCCAAACCAATAAGAGCCTGTTAAAATAAAAGATTTAAATAAGACCCAAAGTCTCCCAAGTAGGCAGAATGTTAAAGATAGAATTTTTAAGAATCACCCATCTTAACAAGATCCAGGAATATTATAACCAAATAACAGAAGACTATTTATTGATATCAAAACCAGATGAATCAGGTGTTGGAATTATCAGTCAAGAATTTAAAAGCAGCCATATACACAATACTTCAATAATAATTCTCTGAAGAGAATTTGTCTAGTATGTTTTTCAGTGTTACAATTACTATTTTATTATTATTATTATTTTGTAAATTCTCTTTCTTTGTAAATATACTAGAAACTAGAAACTAGAAAAATTCTTGCTGATTGGTCTTGGTGTTAGAGCAAGGATGATAGAGTATAGATCAGATGACCTTGAGGATAGATCAATAGAATTCACTTAATTTGAACATCATAGTGAATAGATTGAAAATGTACAGAGTCTCAGAAGAAGAACCAAAAGATCCAACAGTCTTTTCATAGAAGTATTACAAAGAGAGGAAAAAGAGTTGAGCTATAAGAGTATTCAAAGAAATGATGGCTAAAGGATGCCTGGGTAGCTCAGTTGGTTAAACAACCAACTCTTGATTTCAGTTCAGGTCATGATCTCAGTGTTGTGAGATTGAGCTCTTTATCAGGCTCCACACTCAGGGAGTCTGCTTAGGATTTTCTCTTTCCCTCTCTCTTTCCCTCTGTCCCACTCTAAAACAAACAAATCTTAAAAAAAAAAAAAAGAAAGAAAGAAAAAGAAGGAAAAATGGCTAAAGACTTTCTGAATTTAATGAAAGATATAAATCTACAAATATAAGAAGTTGAGTAAGCCACAAACATAAAAATCAAAGAAATTCATGCCTGGGCAGCCCGGGTAGCTCAGCAGTTTAGCACTGCCTTCAGCCCAGGGTGTGATCCTGGAGACCCAGGATGGAGTCCCACGTCGGGCTCCCTGAATGGAGCCTGCTTGTCCCTCTGCCTATGTCTCTGCCTCTCTCTCTCTTTGTGTCTGTCATGAATAAGTAAATAAATCTTTATAAAAAGGACATTATAATTAAATTTCTGAATACTAGACAAACAAAGCAAGCATACAGAAAGAAATGTCATCAAATACCTAGGTCTAAATAGTTCTGGTTTGTCTGCCAATTACCTTTTCAAGTAAAAATAATGTTCCATGAAAGAAACAACTAGTTTACACAAGTTACACAAGAAACCGTTATACAAGTACTTTTCCTTGAGACAAACAGCATCCCCTTGTATGCAGCAGAACTGTTTTGTGAGAACTTCCCACTTCTCCCATAGAATGTAAAAAAAATATATATATATATTAGTACAGGGTTGAGCATTGTTTTCCCTTTGGGAATGTGTGGTGGTGAAGATGCAATGAGTAATGACACAGTTTCATGCTACCTTCTCAATTTGAATGAAGACATGATCAATTTTATCCAGCATTTTTTTCTTTTTTTGCATTAATAGTGTAACTAACAGTAAGAAGGACAAAAATTTCTTGATATTAATACAAAGATTTCATGGGCTTCTTGAAGCTTCTGAGGGGATTGCTGAAAGCTTTGATATTTCTAAAATCACTTTTGCAGTTTTAAGAATCATTTATATAGGCATGTATAGCAGCATAACAGAATATAGAGTTCAGACATAGGCTATATATGTACATTTTAAATCAGTTTTCAACATATATATCATGATTAAATTGAGAGACTATTTTCAATAAATGTAGTTGGATAACTAGATATCTATATTAAAAAATACTTTCAAATTGTCTAATTCACAAAATATCATTTTATAAAATATTTACTTGTTTATTTATTTTTAGAGGGGGGCAGAGAGAGAGAGAGAGAGAGAATTTCAAGTAGACTCCTTGCTGAGTGTAGAACCCAATATACTGCTCATGTCATGACACTGAAATCATGATCTGAGCCAAAATTAATAGTTGATCACTTATTGACTGAGCCACCCAGTCACCCTTAAAATGGAATTTTAAATGGATTATAAATCTGAGAGTAAGAAGACCATATAGAAGAAAACCTTCACAAATTTAGTGTAGGCAAAGTTTTCCTAATTGGGACACAAAAGGAAAAACAGAAAAAGAATAATAATGATGAACTGCATTATATAAAATTTAAATTTTCTGCACTTCAAAAACTACCATTAGGACAATAAAATAGACAAGCTACAGAGGGAGAAAATATTTCATATATATATATATATATGTATATATACATATATTTCCCATATATGTATATATATTTCCCATAAATGTTTTCATATATATGTATATATATATATATATTTCCCATAAATATTTTGTTATATATATATAAAACATATATATATAACAAAAAAGTTTATTCGGAATTTTACAACTCAATAATAAGAAAAATAATGCATTTAAAAAATGGGTTGTGAAAGGGGCACCTGGGTGGCTCTGTTGGTTAAGTGTTTAACTCTTGATTTTGGCTCAGGTCATGATCTCTTGGGTCTTGAAATTGAGCCCACCATCAGGCTCCATGCTCAATAGAGAGTCTAATTCTTTCTCTCTCTCCCTCTGTCTCTGCTCCTTTCCCTGCTCATGCTCTCTTCTCTAAAATAAAAAAAAAAATAAATAAATAAATAAATAAATAAACAAACAAACAAATGATTCTTTTTAAAAAGTTTCAAAAAGATGTTTAAAGCCATTAGTTATGATGAGAAGTAAAAATCAAAACCCCAATGAGATGTCTCTCATGGTGTTAAGTCTGAAAATGGCCAACATTAAAAGATTAACTTAAATCAGTGTTTGTGGTGATGTAAAACAACTAGAACTAAAATATATTGTTAGGATTGTAAAATGGTATGGCCACTTTGGAAGATTTTGAAAGTTATAAAATTAAACATTTATTTACTTTTAAACCACCAAAGAGTCTACTCTTAGAGATTTACCTGGAGAAATAAAACACGTCCAACCAAAATATTTTACATGATTGTCCAAAATAAACTTATTTAGATTTGTTAAAAATCTAAAAATAGGGATCCTTGGATGGCGCAGTGGTTTAGTGCCTGCCTTTGGCCCAGGGCGCGATCCTGGAGACCTGGGATCGAATCCCACATTGGGCTCCCAGTGCATGGAGCCTGCTTCTCCCTCTGCCTATGTCTCTGCCTCTCTCTCTCTCTCTCTCTCTCTCTATCTGTGTGACTATCATAAATTAAAACATATTTATATATAAAAATAACCCAAATATCCATCAACAAATAATGGGCAAATTATTGTATATCTTCTGAAATGGGATACTAATCAGCAACAAAAAGGAACATCTCATTAACACATGCAATAACATGGATGAATCTCAAAATAATACTGAATGAAAGAAATCAGATATTTATATGAAATTTGGAACAGGCAAACTGAATAATATGATAGAAAGTAGATAAGAGTTTGTGTTGATCCAAGATTAGGAATGAAGAGATGTACTATAAAGGGAAGTAGAGAAATGTTTTTTTTAGTTGATTGAAATGTTTTATAACTTGATTCTGATGCTGGCTACACCAGTTTGTACATTTGCCAAAACTTTTGAACTACTATTTTATTATTTTATTTTATTTTATTTTATTTTATTTTATTTTATTTTAGGAAGGGATTTAACAGGACTTTATTATTTTTTTATAAGTGTATTTTTTAATCCCCTTGAACTACATATTCTAAATGGGTGAATTTTAGTATATGTAAATTTTACCTTAACTAAGTTGTTTAAATCTTAAAAAGCATTTATGGCAAAAAAAAAAAAAAAACCACTAAATAACTTTTAGTACATAACATATAACCCAACCATGCTGACAAATTAAGTGATTCCATTTATATATATAATATTCCAGCTTATTTTCCTTTTGAACACATAATTTTTATATACTTGTAATCATGTTAGATTCAATTTAGTATGTGGCTTATCTTAACATTTTCCATGTTGTTAAACAGTTTTTATATTTATCTACTTTTGTGATTTTATGAGAATCCATTATATCTTAAAATTGGCCTAATTTTGACCATTTAGGTTTTATAAATTTCGTAATCTATTAAAAGTCACTGCATACCCCACCTAGCTGCAACCTGAATTCCCATAAAGTGTAGAATTTATAAATAGTGGTCTACTCAGTAAACGGAATACTCAATACAGTTAAAAAGAACAAACCTTATGTATTTAAACAAAACATGAATTAAGCATATAGACAATGTTCAGTGGAAGAATTAATACACATAAAGTCCATTTATATGAAGTTAAAGAACTAATATTTGATGATAAAAATCAGAAAAATGGTTAACTCTGAGGACATGTTACTGTTTGGTAAGGGAGAGATGTTGGTGTGTTGGAAATATTCTTTTTCTTAATCTGGGTGGTGGTTACATGATTGTGCATATATGCAAAAGGTCATAAAGCTGTACACTTAAGATTTGTGCATTTTTTATGAATGCCTGCTTTACTTCAGTATAGAAATATGAACAATAAAAGCAATAACATAGCTTAAGCACCATACAACTAGCTCTCCTCACCCCAGTTATTTTTTTGATGAAGTTTGTTTTGATCCTTTATCATTTTCTTTGGAATAGTTATCTAGATATGTGCAACAATTTTTTTAGTTCTCTACAAAATTTTAAAAATTTGTTTGTGTTTCTTTTTAACTAGAAGAAAATGTGTTTTTTTCTAGCTTAAATTGTCATCAGTGATGCCTAATATCAGTTTTTATATACCCTTGTCAAAAGTATTATTAAATTGTGTTCCCCTAATCTATAGGTTATATTTTTTTATTTCTTCTAGTAAATTCTCTCAGTTTTGGAGCACAGGATTATGTTTGCTGTCAAATCTATTTTTCCAGTCATGAGAAAGTTCCGAAGAAAAATACTTCTTCATTAACATTCATTTTGCACATATTCTGTTTTTTTTTTTTAATCTGGTAAAAATGATATCTAGAGAAATGCTCCATTTTACTAGCGGGAGAGAGGCTAAGTGCCGTTTGGTAGTGTTCTCTTTTTGAGAAGAAAGGGTGATTGGCTTTGATGGAGTTCTCAGGAGATGTGCTGATTGCCTTGTGCTTTGAGCATCAAACAAGAATATTGTTAATGAAAAGAATTTTTTTTCCAACACAGCTAACTGCTTTGGGACTCTACTGAATTCTCTGTGCAAGTTCTGAATAACTCACTCAAACTTTGACATTAAGGCTAGTAAAAGGGAAAGGAATTTAGAAATAATTTTGTGCTGGTCATATGTAATAAAAGCCCATTTTGAAATAAAGAATCTTCAGTCTCTAACCACATATGAATGCATATTTATTATTCCTAGTTCTATGCTGTGGACTCCAAAACCTAAAATTTATGAGTGATAATTGAAAAAATTTGAGGATGATGATGAAACCATGTATTTAAAATATCACTCTATCTGGGAAATATAGGCAAGGATTTATGGTTCTTCAGTAGAGCACAATTGCTGTTCTAAATTGTCTACTCTGATGAGATTTACTATTTATTATGGAAGGCACTTTCCTGTATATATCATTGCCTCTGCCATGGCATATAAAGGAGGAATGTAGTAAAAATAATCGATAGAATAATTTACCACATTTTAATTAGCCCTTATTTATTTCCTGAGGGAAATGATAAAAATTTATTGGCGAAGATTCAAAGTAATTAGATGCTGTAAAGAGAACATCAGAGACTACTTGGGAATGATTATCATGCATCAGTAAACCACAAAAGAGGTCAAAGAAATATGTTTGCTCTACATACAAATACAGGCTAAATATATATTTTTAAGGAATTTTAAAGGAGGCTCACTTTCCTTTTTTTCTTCTCCCTCTCTCTTCATCTCTCTTTAATGATTAGGAGATAAGAAAATGGTTTTAGTGTTACTTATCATTACTAATAAAATGGTTATAAAAATGCATGGACAAGAAAAGAACCAGTTTTGTTACATTTCTTCTAATATAAGCTATATTTGGTTTCCTGAAATGTGATTTTAAAAATGGAAAGAAAAAATACTACCCCAATTTGTGTCCTCAAGCATTTGGATATATTTGTTCTCTCTGCCTGAGACACTTTCTCTGTGTCTTATCCAGATACATTTAAAGTTCAAACTGTAGTTTTCAATTTAAATGTCACTCCCTGAACTCCTAGACCAGTTCTGTGTTTTCATAATACCCTGTGTTGGTTAGTTGCATTTTTCTTTTCAGATCTGCTTTCTGTCCTTCCCTTGTTTTAGTGTGTATTTCAAGGATCTCACTCTTGAAATAAATATTTTCATTATTCCTTAAAAAAAAAAAAAAAAACTCCCACTTGGGTTTGGCTGATAGAAGCTCTAGTGAAAGCATGGAGGAAGAAACAGGGTATTTCTCCTCATCTTCCTCTCTACTTTGGGCAGTGTTTCTTCCACTGAGCATGTCTCCTATAAAACTATAGTTAGTTCTCACCAGATGGCCCATCCATGGACTCTTATAATTCCCTTTGCTCTATCAGTCCCTCCAATTCTAGAGTGATAGCAACTTCCTGCTGTGACTCATCTTTGGTTGACAATCCCATTTGCTTTCTCAGCTTTTCTAATACGTTTGTGGCCAATTCCCCATATTAAAGTCTCGCTTTTGAGTTGCTTTTCAAAGGACTTGTTTTGCTGGCAGTAATCTGACCGATAGTTATATTGTACTTTCCTCTTCTATATTTCCAGTTACAGTTTTACATAGTGATTTAGTCAGCTTTCCCACCTAAGTTAAATTGCATAAAAAGAGAATTGTGTTTTTTTCCTTTTATTTTTCCAGTCTTTAGCCTGGATCTTGGCTCATGAAAGTCAGACAATATTGAAGAAACAAAGAAACAAAGGGAGGAAGGAAAAAAGAAAAAAGGGAGGACATTTTAATTATTTTCCTATTTATATTTCATAGTAATAAAAGAAGATTTCAGTCTTTGTATATCAGGACAAAATACCTTTCCCTTAAACAATCACATAACTGACATGAAGCTAATGTATAGAAGTGGCAGAGAAAAGAGTAATCTTTTCTGTATTTGATAAGCCTAAATTGTGATTGAAGAGGCAAAGTGGAAAATATAAATGTCTAACAGTATTAAGCATAACAAAAAATTTCTTGTAGTATGTAACAAATAAGTGTTCAGATTTCAAAATTTTATTTTTATTTAAAAAGTTATATTGGGCAGCCCAGGTGGTTCGGCAGTTTAGCTCGTCTTCAGCCCAAGGCCTGATCCTGGGGACCCAGGATCGAGTCGCATGTCGGGCTCCTTGCAGGGAACCTGTTTTTGCCTGTGTCTCTGCCTCTCTCTCTCTTGCTCATGAATAAATAAATAAAAAATCTTTAAAAAATAAATAAAAACTAAAAAGATTTATAATTTTATGTTTTTTATTATCCAAGGAAACTCAAAGCAAGTTATGTTTTAGATTGCTCAGCATCTGTTAAAATCTCTTCTGTTCATGCCTTTTCTGTACTATAGAAGCTGGAAATATTTGTGCTCCATCTGCATTTCCCGGGAAACCTTGATGTAGGCTGTCAATGTGTTGGGCACGACTTGAATGAGGAACTGATTTCAGTGGGAAGAGAAGTGACATATCTAGCATATCTTGCAGATACAGAGTGACTGGAAGTCAAGGTAGCTGGGAAGACTGCAGATCATTAGGCCATGGTTAAGTTGGTCTAACCTGGAATCAGCTCCAGGATCATAACTTCCTGAATGTAGCAGAGATAATTTCTTACATGAGCCTCTTGTGGTATAAGGTCTGAACATTGAATCTGGAAGCTGCTCCAGTCCTACCAACAATGTTTAAACACGAGATTACCAGAACTAAATCCATTTGTACTTAAAATAGCTAGAGTGTTTTCTGTTACCCAGAACTGTGAACTCTCTTGGGACATTATTATCCAAATATAAAATTGCATTATTATCTTTATGTAAAAATCGAAGTAAATTCAAATTCATGTACAAATATAAAATAAAATTGAGGCATGTTTGGAAGGAAATATAAACATAGGAGTTAAGTTTTGTTTGTTTTTGGTAAAACTGAAAGGTATGGGTGGTGGAGACATTTTTCAGATTGAAGAGCTGGATACTCACTGAACTAGACATTATTAAGGTGACAATGGTTAAGGGTCAACTGGCTGGCTCAGTTGGAAGAGCATGCAACTCTTGATCTCAGAGTCGTGAGTTCAAGCCCCTCATTGGATATAGAGATTACTAAAGATACATAAATAATAAACTTTTAAAAAGAAAATAATGTAACAATGGTAAGCAAGGCAGAAATGGTTCTTATTCTTGTCATAGTATTCTTAAAATATATTTTATATATGTTGGTATATATTTATATATATTTTAATCTTAGGATCTTCAGTTCTTAGAATCTTAAAAAATTACACAATTAAGTATAACATTGCAATTAAAATTATGAGGGGAATTTAGTTTGGCATGCATATGTTTCATAAGATGGTTTGACTACTTCAGGGTCAAAGAATATTACCTTCAGAGAAAGATTATTATTTTTTTAAAGAGTTTATTTATTTATTCATGAGAGACACACAGAGAGAGAGGCAGAGACACAGGCAGAGGGAGAAGTGACTCCCTGCACGGAGCCCGATGTGGGACTCAATCCCAGGACCCAGGGATCACGACCTGAGCCAAAGGCAGACACTCAACCACTGAGCCACCTAGGTGCCCCCAGAAAAAGATTATTAAGCTGATATGTTAGCACAGTTTGGATTTAACTAGAAAACATGTCAGGAAAAACAGAGGGAAGCCAGGCACAGGTAACATGTACAAAACCTCACTTCAGTATCAACATGGCATATTCAGGAGATGAAATCAAAGCACTGTCAGAGCACAGAAAACAAGGGAACCTGAGTGAATATGTCCAGAGAGATGAGGCTCGGTAAAGTCCCACTGATGTGGGGTCATGGTGGTCTTGTTAATAATATGTGCCATTGTTCTAAGAGCAATGGAGAACAGAAAAATTAAGAAAGGTAATCTCCTGTTTCTGTGTTTTAGAATATAAAGAGGAATAGAGCAACAATCTTAAGAGCTGTTCTACATAGCAAATAATTATTGGAAAGAGATTACAGAGAGTATTTTTATTCTAAGCACATTTAGGACTAAATGGGGAACTGGTTCTTTTATGTGTTGTCTTTATTTGCTCTGCCTCTGCCTTACCCACCTTGTTCTTTTAGTTTTGCTGTTGTCATTTGGTTTTAATATACTTTCCCTAATTGGATTTTCTTGTCACTAGCTTCATCTCTGTATCTTTGACTGCTGAATACTTATTTTTGTATCAAACATTTCTTTTCACATCTTTTACTTATTCTTTTACTTCCCTAAACTTTTCATTGTTTTAATTTATTTCTATTTCTTAGTTTTGTCATTGATGATATTTCATTTTGTTGTTGTTGTTGTTTTGGACACAGTTTAAATTTATGAGAATGTTTTGGTGGTCTGCATGCAGCTGGCAGGGAAGGTTTTCAGAGATAAGAAAAAAATAGATTTCCTTGAGTTTAAGAAGTGTTTAGTTATTTTGGAGCATAAATGATCATTGGGGATGTACACAAAAAATACTGAGGTGTTTTAAATGTTTAAACTAGTGACTATGACTTTATATCTAAGCCTGTGGTGTTGTTTTTGTTCTGAAATATAGATCCTAGTATTTGTTTTATTATAGCTTTGTTACACACTCCTGAAAGCTTTTTAATAGATTTTGGATTTGTGTTCATCTTTTAAGTCACTGGTTAATGCCAAAGAATATCAGTGTTAACTTAAGCAGAATGCAATTCAATAAATTGCATGTAAGATTTTCTGTGTTATTGTTTAAAACAACAATCTATAGAAATAGGAAAAAAAGCAACCCTCCCCAAGAAAACCCAAAAAAGAAAACAAAATGTAGTTATTTCTATAGATGTATTGATTCACAATAAATGTGTGAGCTTTATATATATATATTGGTTACTTTCACAAAGCAAACTTATAAAGTAGTTTAGAGAATACTTTTTTCTTTGCTCCCATTTGAATAGCTACAACATCTGAAATTCTGAAGTTTATAAAAAAAAAAATTACCCATTTCAAATGTGGAGAAATTTCTCCTATTTCTTGAAACAATTCAAAATCAATGACAGTGGCAAATTGAAGAAGAACTGTGGAGAGAAAATTGTTAATTTTACACAATAGATGCCAGTTTTTTAAAAAATGGACGTGCTTTAGAATTGCTCACTGTTAAAGGAAATAATGATAAAAAAAGGATAGAAATATAAAAAGTTTGAGAGAAGTAGAAAGTGCAAAATAATTGCTACTGTCAAAATTGTAAATTAAAAAAAAATCAGCTACTTCGGTAACCTGACAGCTGTGTGTTAGAAAATCCAAATCTATCTTTCTACACAAAAGACTGATTTACAACTTTCCTAGAAGCTAAAGCTTGTTTCCATAGAAATATCCTTAGTTTCTTCTTAGACTTAAAATTCCCTTAAGGACTTAAGACCTATTGTGTTTCTAGCCTAAAAAAAAAAAAAAAAAAATAGTGAGTGATTTTTTAGTGGAATGAGCCAGTATCATTTTTGACTTTTAAGCGAATTAATGAAAATATCCTAGAAGCATCCTGTACCTCCTATTACAGGACTTTTTATAAAGCCTAACATTCAATTTAAATTGATTTTTAAATGCATGTAAAACAAATAGCTTCAAATGTAGTGAAATATAGGACATAATTTCAGAGAAAATAAAATGAGAACAAGTAGAATTTTCTAATACTTTTTGTTCTGTCTATGTAAAAAATGGAAGAATATTAATTTGTTATAATATAATTTGTTTAAATAATTATTTGTACATTAATAGAAATGCTTTAATAACAATATCAATAGTTTATTATTTAAAATTTTTACTTCAATATAGATAGTATATTAAGAATAAAAGTAACATCAAAACTTGTGTACTCAAAACCTAGATAACAAGCATAGAGACATTTTAAATATAACTTCTCAATAGTAAAATCTGGAAGTGGAGGTAATTATCTCTCATTGCACACATAAGTAAACAGAAATTGTGCCTGCTTGGTAACTTATGCCAGGGGCATAATTTGTTTTGTTTTATTTTATTGTCCAGCTCAAATTAATATAAACAAGTAATTTTGAAATTGTTACTTTTTCAAATAACTTTTATTAGTTGGGTTGATAATTGCAAACCAAAAATCCAGTGCTCTTTAGGTGTTACTTTGCATAAAACATGAGATTAAAATTTGCATTTCCTGGTGGTTACTTGTGAATTCAATTTTAGAGTTGCTACCTTTTTACAGTATCTTCCAGTGTTTTATTTTGAAAATTTTTAACAGCTCAGAAAAGTTATAATAAATAAAGAACCACATAGACTCTTCACCATACCCATCAGGTTTTTTTTTTTTTTTTTTTTTTTAAGATTTTATTAATTTATTCATGAGAGAGACACAGAAAGAGAGGCAGAGATGCAGGCCCCCTGCAGGGAGCCCGATGCAACTGGATCCTGGGAATCCGGGATCAGGCCCTTAGCCAAAGGCAGATACTCAACTGCTGAGCCACCCAGAGAATGGGGGCTCTTAAACTCATTTTTAACAATTTTCCTCTCATTTGAACTCTCAGCACATATGTGCATGTGTGTGGGTTTGTAGGTGGGGGTAGGTTAGTGTCTGTGTTTGTACGTATCAGTGCATAAATGTATTGTATTTGAGAGTTATTTGCACACATCAGGATTTTTCACTCTTAAATATTTTGGCATTTATTTCCTAAAAACAGAACATAACTACAGTTTATTTGTTATATTAAAAAATTAATGGTGATGCAATACTATTACCAAAAATAGGTCCACATTAAAAATGCCTTTGTCTCAATAATATTCTTAAGCCTGTATTATTTTACTGTTTTTCATAATCCAGAACCTAATCAACATACCTTCTTTTAGTTGTCATATTTCATTGGTCTCTTTGACATAGATTTCATTGGCTTGTCTTGCTCTAAATGTTTCATGAAATTGACATTTTTGGAGAGTCTTAGGACAGGTTGTTTTTTTTGGGGGGGGCGGGTAGTATATTTGTTTTGTTTTACTGAATTGCCCTTGGTATGAATGCTACCTAAATGATAAGATATCTTGGTTCAGCACATCAATGGACCCCTACTGTCATTTTGTATCTTTTTTTGTGAGGCTTCAGGTGAACTTTCAGGAACCATATTTTTGGTTCCAAAGCTTGAGGAAGGGAACAGTGGGAGCGGCTTCTTCTTCATGACCAGGAAGCTGCCATCGCTTCTGTCAGATTAATCCCTCATTGCTCCTATAACAATCCACCCCAGCCACGTGGATGCTTTGTGCTCTGTCTGGACATCCATGGAGCCACTAAGTATTGGATTCTTAGATTTTGCTAACACTGCTAAAAAAATAAAAAATAAAGAGCCCATGCAACCATGCCTGCCAAAAGAAACAGAAAGAACAGAAACAAAAAGAATAGCATAAACAGCAGACACATTATGCTTTCACCATCAGAAATTCTGAAATAAAATTTACCCTCCAGCATTTCCCCGTGGGATCATCCCAAAGCTACTCTTGGGAACACTGCCAACATTGCGCATTTGCTTGGCTGCTTCTTCTCTGTCCTCCTTTCCCAACTCCCAACAGCTATCTCCCGGGAGCACTTCCTTAATTAGATACTTGCCACCTTCGGAAAACCTTGTCTAAAAAATGACCTTGCCAAAGAGCACTTCCTCAGACCCCCACACCACATTTACCACTTACCTATAATGATGCCCATATGTTCAGCTATTATTATTATTATGTCCATATGCTCCTGCTATTATTATGATGAATTATATATGTTCCTCTCTAAGGCCAAACCCTTAATTTATCTTCTGAATCCTAGCTTTTCTTGCCTACTGAAGACATCACTTCAGCATTTTCCTCTATCTTTCCCCATCTCTCTCCTCTCTCATCACAGGCATACCTTGGAGATATTGCAGGTTCAGTTCCAGACCACTGCAATAAAGTGAAATTGCAATAAAGTGAGTCAAATATTTTTTTGTTTCCCAGTGCATATAAAAGTTATGTTTATTCTATGCTATAGGCTATTAAGTGTGCAATAGCATTATGTCTAAAAAAACTGAACATGCCTTAATTAAAAAATATTGCTAAAAAATACTAACCATTATTTGAGCTTTCAGCAAGTCATAATCCCTGATCTCAGATCACCAGAACAAATATAATAATAAAAAAATTTGAAATATTATGAGAATTACCAAAATGTGACACAGAAGCATGAAGTGAGCAAATGCTCCTGGAAAATAGTCCTGTTAGACTAGCTTGATGCAGGATTTCCAGAGACCTCCAATCTGTGGAAAAACACAGCATGTACAAAGTGCAATAAAACACAGCACAATAAAATGAAGAATGCCTATACTTTTAATTCCTTGCCATATTCATTTTTTCCATCTGTATCCATTTTCCCCTATGTTTATTCCTTCCCTATCCAGACTTAACTCTCTGATCTGCTGACCTAGTCTAAATGCTGCTGAAGCCCCAAAGCAGAAGGAATTTGAGTTCATCAGAAGGGAGAGTGTCCTGGGTAGTCCTGACTCAATCAGGCAAGTCTATTAAAAGAGGCTTCAGGTATTTCTTGAAAGAAGAGACTAAACATGAAAGATTCTATCATTCTGTGATAGAATGGAACAGATCAAAATGTTGTAATAGTTAAATGTGGTCTGATCTTATGTCAGTTCATGTTGATTCTATACTCTTTGGGGCTTGCCCGCGCAATCTGGGGTATTTGCAAGTATATGCCAAAGTACTCAATGCAAAGCCTTTAGAAATACCTGTGATCTGCTCCTCTTTCAGTACCCACTTCCTGTAAACTAGAAGTATTTAGATAGTTTAGTCGGCCTCTTCATTCCCTATAACCAGCAACATGATCCATGATTTTTGAGACTTCTTTCTTATCTCTTACATAAATGTGAATAAAAACTATGTTAATCCTAGGACAGATGGAGAGCTATTTGTATCAAAGTTCTCAGAAATTAATTACTGTTGATATGGAGATATACTAGTTGGTTTTCATGAGACCAGCATCAACAGTAGGAATTGAACTGTAAAAGGAGATTCAATATCACGATAGAGCAAATGTGAAGAAAAAAGCAAATTCAAAGTGGAAAAGTATTTTAAATTATGTACTTTCATTTTTAAACTATCATTTCATCTAATGTTTTGCTTATTTCATAGTTTGTTTTTTGGATGACATGTAAAATTATATAAAACAATGAAATCATGATTATGTTTTTTTTTTTAATTTTCCCATACAGAAGACAATTCACACTAATTGAAAATAGTAATTAGAAGTAGTTTTGGATTAGAATTAGTGAGAAATAGACTAAAAAATAGAATTGTGACAATTCGAAACAAAAACTAGGGAATATTTAAGTGATTTATAATAAAATGTATTTACATAAATATATATCATCGCTTATGTATTTACACAAATATACAATATATATATACATATACACATATGTGTATACACACACACACACACACACACAATAGGGGCACTGTTATGTGTTTAATGCATTATTTTATTTTCCTCCAGAGCCCAAATAAAGATATATTTCCCTAGAAAGCTTCAATCCAAGTGAATCATGTAAATATTTCTGGTCAATACAATGTGGTTACTAAGTGCTATAATTACCTGCCATTCTGTCTCTAAAATCCCCACACAATTCTCTGTGCTTCTTTTTGTCTTCCTACAGGCTGGCCAGTTGCATGGAATCCAGCTCAGGAGTCTGATTATTTGGTGGATGGTGGCAAGAAAAGGTAACAAAGCAATGATCTCTGAAATTACCTTTTGAGAGAGAGCTATCCAGGAAATTCATCCAATAAGAAACATTGGACTTTGTACTGGTTAAGAAAAACTTCATTGTGTATATTATATGTGTGTATAAACATATATGTATGTGCATGTATATATATACATACCATATATATACCATACATACCATATATATATTTATGACAAGTCACTGAGCTTTTGTGTAGGCATTATTTTTGGTGAGAAATATAGAAACTGATAGTTTGAAGTAGTGTCTTCCTACAACAGCAAGAGCATTGATAACAGATTCTGGAAAAATTGCCATCCAGCAGTAGAAACAGAAAATAATATTGGTAAAATGATTAGCTGTGGTAATTGAGGAGGGCAGATTACAGAGATACTGACCTGTTAACTGTAGGTAAGAAAGGAACAGAAAAATATATATTGATTATTTCTAGCTACATTTGGTAAGTTAATGAAAGCAAAACTTGAGCTTGGGAGATAATTAACCAGTTTACAAGCAGATATGAAAGTGCACAGAGGAAGGACAGACATTTTGTGTTTCACTGGGTTGAAGAAGTCAACATCTTCCAGCCCTAAAATATTAAGAAACGCTTTTTAGAAGACTGTGAAACAAAAGCTAGGTCAACCATCTCAGCTAAAGGAAGTAATAAGTGACTCAGGGAAAAGGTCAAGAGAAGGTTGTGGGCTTCCTAGTTATTATTATTTTCCAGAGACCTTCTAGATAGCTGCTATAATTTCAAAGAGGGAATGATAGTAGAAAGCAAAGGGGTCAGGACTGGGAGTCTAGAAACATCTAAGAAAAAACTTTGAGTGTGATTACCAGCACATGACAGAGGTTAAAAGCAAATAGATAAAAAACCCACTAGGTTTGAGTGAATCATATAGCAAAAGAAAAAAGAAAGTACCTGGTTTAATAAAGCTTTGAATTCTTCAAGTTTAAAAGTCCACTGTGCCTGCAACATTCCATGAGTATTTACAGGTTTTGAAAATTCCGTGGTCCTGAAGTGAGGATGTCACCAACACACACACATATCGTATATGACCAAGGAAGATAATGGACAAGAAGGATAATAAAGGTAAGGTCAGGAGCCATTGAGAACAAAGAACAAAAAGGTGTTCTTTCAGGTGAGCAGAATCAAAGCATTATTAAAGGGTATCATCAGCTTTGGGGTGGGGGGAATTCTTGATGTCTTCTCAGTGGGATTTCAAAAGTGTTATGGACTATTAACCATAATGTATCTTCCAGTCTAAGTTTTCCAAACAAAAGTGTTATTGTAGTAGATTTTTCCCTACTCGACCACTATATATTGAGCCTGTGAATGTGTATGGATGTGAGGAGTGTGTAGGCAGATATGCTGTCTTTGAAGTTTCTAGGTTACTGGACAAAGCAGAGTTACAATATAAACTTTTTTTCTTATTATTTTCATGATTATTTTGAAACATTACCTACTTATTACATGATACCAATAAATATGGAACACTGTGAGCTACATATAAACTTCATGCAAAAGTTTGTACAAAAATAAGAAATCTTGAACTTTGTGTTGGATATGGGGACTAGTGGGGACTTGGGTTGTCTCCTTGGAAAGATCATATCTTCTACATGTAGGAATAGCTATTGCATGATTTGTGATCAGAGGAGAGGACATGAGATAGAGAATATTCTAAGATCACAGTTCCATTTTTCATTTTCCTTCTTAGAACATAAGAAGACTATATTTCTGAATGTATTTACTTTTAGGTGAAGAAAAATAGATCTGGCTCAATAATTTTAGGCAGAGCCTATATAGACTGGCCTCATAATCATCCTTTGTGATCTTCCATATTCTCTCTTCCCTGCCTTCATGATTGAAAAAGCAAAAAATTGTGAAATGTTTTCTTCCACAAAAAGCAAGGAGCCTGGATCCCTTTAGGTTATTGCTTAGGGAAAGCTGCCCAGGGAAGCTGTCTCACTTTGAAACACCACTATCAACCATTGTGTGTAAGAAAAGTAAACATGTGTCATGCTAAGCCATAAAATTTGGGAGCTCTTTGTTAGAGAGGGAAACTTTAATATTATGATTCTTTTATATATATATTTATAAATTTATATTTTAATTATACTATTTATACAATATATAATATAATATACATTATTACATAAATATAAATATATATGAATATATATATAAATATATATATAAATATAAAAGAATCATGATTTTCCATCATTTTACTCTTGCCCTCCTTGCTTCCAGATAATTTTTTTTTCCATATTGAAACCTTCAATCCCAGGATCTTCCTGTTTTTCAGTCTCTAAGTATCTACCATACTTCTTTTGCCAAAAACCTTTCAAGTATGGTCTATAATTTCAAAGTATTTCACCAAAACCCTCTCATGTTTATACCTTGGTTCTTAATCTGCTTTCACCACTTCAGTCTTGAGTCTTGAATGAATGTAACTTACTTCTTTCTTTCTTTCTTTCTTTCTTTCTTTCTTTCTTTCTTTCTTTCTTTTTTTTTTAAAGATTTTATTTATTCATGAGACACACACACACACACACACACAGAGACAGAGAGAGAGAGAGAGAGGCAGAGACACAGGCAGAGGGAGAAGCAGGCTCCATGCAGGAAGCCCGACAGGGGACTCAATCCTGTGTCTCCAGGATCACACCCTGGGCTGCAGGCGGCGCTAAACCTCTGAGCCACCGGGGCTGCCCTACTTACTGCTTTCTTTGCTTCTGACTCCAGGCCACTTATCCTAAAATGAAGATTTCAGCCTGTGATATGTGTGGTCCTAGACTTCAACTGGGTCCCCAGCACTGGGTATTGTTTAACATTCCTTACTTGCTTCTACATCATCGATGTTTACCAATTTTCCAGAACTTGGCCAGTATTTTAAGTGAGTTATTTCCTAATCATCCCCCTTATTCTAAGTAAAAAATCTTCTTTCATAGGAGACACTGAGTGGTAAGAAAAGATCTTCTCAACTTCTAACCCTTCCTACCTTTAAACTCAGTTTTTACTTTAAAAAACTTTCTGTTGTCTCAGAGAAAGAGGACTCCTCTACCTTGACACTAAGTTTCCTCTATTTCCCTGCTCTTGTATTTTGTTCTAACAAAGACTGCTCTCACATTTGCTATTTTTATTTCCTCTCCATTGTCTTTTTCCTTTCCAAGTTCTTCATAGTAATACTCTCTGCTGTTTCCAAATATTTCCAGCTCTCCATGCTTAGGTCAAATGATAGGAATTCATTTTGTGGTTCTTGGTGGTTTAGTTGGGGCTAGGTAATGAGTTACAGACAATGAGTTACAAGCAGCAGTGAAATAAGGCATTACCTGATGAGCAATTTCTTGCCAGATCTTTATCTTTTCCTGTGACCTAGCAGCTTAGGACCTTTGAAAAGGCAGTTGCTACATTAACCTGAGTCTCTGACCAGCAGGATATGTAGTGTGAACAAGAAAACATCCTTGTAGTTCTAAGCCTCTGAGAATTTAGGATTGCCCAGATTTACTTAGTACAATTCTGAACAAACTACCTTTCCAGGGGCTCATACCCTTTTCAAGCTACTACACCATCTTTTTTGTTTTTCTTTTTCAAATTGATTGAAATGTATTATAGACCTTTTTTCTCCACTCTCATTCACTTCTCAATGTGTTACTCCTTGCTGTTCTTCCTTTCCTGTTAATTGAAACCGCTTACTGAGTTCTGTTGCCAGGCCTTGGAAATGCTGTTCTGTACAGACCTTGAGGTCTTCAACAACTGCTTATCTAGACACAGGAGAAAGTTCAAAATCCTGCCTTGAGCAAACATCTGTCTGCTTTTCTGTAATCTTGAAGCCTATCACCGTGCATAGGTAGAGTAGCAGTTCCTTTAGCAATCTCAATTTTGAAGACAAAATTTAAATCCTATTAAGTAACATCGAAAGAATATGAATCTTCTGAAGTCAGGAACCAGGAGCCCTAAAAGCAGAGGTTTCTGCAAAGATTTCACCTTGACTTGCTACTATTTTACTTCCATATAAATCGTCTGGCAGAAGCTATATTTAAAGAAGACAGATGGAAAGGTTTTTTGCCAGTTTCACGTATGCAAAGCTATATATTTGTCTTAGTTCAGATAAGCAAGATGTTTTGTAACTAGAGGATATCAGCTTAGCTCCCGCAAAATGTTCAGTATTGGAATGGACACAGCAAACAGCCATTTTAAAAACCTTAATGAATTTGTAAAACACAATCAAGAAGATAAACTAAGAGAAAACATTGTGAAAGGAATTCAGTAGAGCACTCTATAGAAAAGGAGATAAGTGACACAGAGCAGAATGTTAACTGATTATCTTTCATTTTCAGTGAAAGTGTGGAAAGCTTAATTTTTAAATTCATATTGCTATTTTATTAAAAATTATTTTTAAATTAGTTTAGGATTAAGTGTAATTGAACACTTAGTCCTCAAGTGTTACCTTGATTTTTATTGTAAATTTATTTTGAGCCATTGGTGTAGAGATTATTGAAAGCAAATTAAATGAAACATGTTTGTAGGATCAATTTCTGTTTCAGGCATTAAATGTCATTTAGCATGGAACAAATTTGAGTCAAAATGAGTAGATGTAAAAAATAAAAATCAGAATGATGAATGACAGGCAAATGGTAAAATCTTAGTTGTAGGAATCAGAAAAGAGAATATGACATATAATCAAAGATGAGGAATGATCTGAGAGACATAAATTTACTGCTGACTCAATGTCCACTGCTTAGCTGTGAATGCGGAAAAGATATCTAAATTGGTTGGTATACTGGCTATATGTTTATTCTTTTCTTTAAGATTTATATTCAAATTTGATAAATTTAACAATCATGTATAATAGATTTTTAATCAAGGACTATAGTAAAATTTAAATAAAATTGAACTACAGCATACAAAATACAGATTAAGGAAATCCTGACTATAGTTTTCAGACAGTTTCATATGACTGTATTGCGAACTACAATATTGGAGAAAAAAAAGGAAGAACAGAATAAATTACTGTTGTGGTGTTTTTTTCCCTCTCACTAAAGTTAGGTGAGGCTATCTTGGATTTGAAAGTCAATTTGAAGACATATAGTCGTGTTCTTCTATTGGTTCCAGTGTACAAGCTGTAGGACATTTTAATATATGATATGCCTAGTGCAAACAGAATGAGTTAATTATTGCTGGTTCTTCCTTTTAGGTTTAGAGAAGATTTATAATTCATTGTCTCCACACTCAAATCTGCAAAAATGTAATTGTATTTATTTCTCTGCTAGTATGATTCACTTAGCTCTTAAACCCCATTTTCTGCCCCAGAGCAATATTGAATTAAACTTGCTTGTTAAAAATAACTTGGTTACTTCCAGATTATCTGAGTCTCTTTGGAGTAAATAGCATTTTTAGGTTTCTTTCCTTAATTCTTGCTTTTCCTTACCTTTAGTGGAATCTGTGTTCAGCAGAAGCTTATGTAACATCATAGTTACTGGGCAATGTCATGTGATTTTGTGATCTTCTTCCTTGGTCGTTTTTGTGGCCAGTGTCATGGGGACACTTTCTGCCTAGTTTTGCCTCTTTTCCCACTGCACCCACCATTGTCATAACTTATTATTATACTTGTCAGAAAAGTCCGTACATGGTGCTTGTCCCTGAGAGGTTGGCCATTTCTGCCTGTATCTCTCTTGGACTAAGCCTCTGCCTTGACATACAGTAGTGACACAAGCCTCTTGAGGTGTGAATCAACCCCCGACTTATCTCCAGCTCTGACAAGCATATATCCTTAGTGAAATGATATATTCCCACCCCTACCCCACCCCCACCCCACCCCCCAATCCACACAACCAGGGGCACGTGATATCCAGCACTCTCTGCTATCTTCTGACTCCTCCACTGGGGCATGTGGGAAACTCTTCACACGATATGGAACTCAGGGGAAATCTCAGGATGAAGGAAGAATAGATACTATGTCAATCTGTCATGACCAATCTTACCAAAGTTTTTCCTCTGTTTTGGCCATATCAACATGGTCAAAGGCCCACTGAGAGTCTTCATACTTCCAGGGTTCCAGGTAAAGGGGGGCCTGGTTCCTTTTCCCTGTATATTCCTAAACCTATCAGGTCAGTTTCTATATTCCAGGACCTCATACTAAAAAATTAAATACTGAATGACAGCCAAAGATAAAACTATATCAAGGCACTGTTGTTTCAGTTCCCTTTCTCCCTTCTCATATTCTCTCTATTCACTCATCATTTTTTTTCAGTATATATATATATATATATATATGATCAATATATATCAATATATATTGGCATATATATCAATATATATCGGCATATATCAATATATATTGGCAGCAGGGAAACTGATCCTCTGCCTTATCTTGTGTTCTTTTCTGATTGGTTAATAACCTCATCATCCAGAAAGTCAGGTTCTGTATCATGAGCTGATTAGAGTTAAACCAAGCTAAACCAAGCCCTTTTTGAATTCAAAGCAAATTTTTCTTTCTCTCAAGTGCCTAGTTGTTGCAAATCAAAAATTGTTGCCTTCAGTCTATTGTGTTTGATGTGAGTTGAAAATCCATTCAACTCAACAGATATCTTTGTTCGGTTCTATAACCTACTCTTCCTGAAGCAATGAACACCTGTGATTAAACGGGTTGGGAATGTTAGACTAAGCAGGAACAACAGTGACTGCAGAGATCAAAGCTACTGGTTAATATTTCAGAAATTTCATCCAGACACAGACATGCTATCAAAAATAACCAAAAACAAACAAACAAAAAGAAACTACTTTTTAAAATGGGGGCTTTTGCTTGTTTCTAAATGTAAATTAAATAAGACCATGCTGTTTTTACTGGCATTTTCATCACTTTATTTTGAGGTTGGCATCAATAATTTATACATATAAACATAGCAAAATTTCTTCTCTCAAAGACCACTCAATACAATAATAAAAATTACCTTACAATGTCAAGAAAGAACTTTCTTCTTGTCTCTATTTTCTGGACTCAATAACAGCTGAAAAAATATTGTCCATATTTTTATACCCTTGGAAGAAGTGCTGGGGGAGGAAATTTCAAACTCTCCACCTGCTGATTGGGTAGCTCACATGGTAAGAATCAGACACGTACAGGATTATGTTTATTGGAGGATGGAGTTTGACACATAATATACCCTTTCATATTTGATTAACAGAAAAAAGAGAAGAATCAAAGCTTTCTCTGGGTTCTTATTTCCATTTGGTAAGCATTCCTACCTTCTAAAGACAGTCTAGAAGAGTCCATATAGAAGCCTGGAGATACAGAAAGGAATGCAGAACCATAGAAATGTTAAATATATGGGTAAACATAAGTTAATACTAACTAATGATGCAATAATATTGTTTTCTAGATATTAAAATGGACATAGAATTGAGATACATGACAAATATAGTATATAGTCAGACAAAGAAAACATAGCATTGAAATATTCCAAAATCTTTGCATTGATTAATAAATCAAGGATGAATATTATGACCTCTTGGGTAATCAGTAAAGTAGCAGTAAAATGTATATAAATGTCATGCTAACAGAAAAGGAAAATGTTATAACAAAGTTAATCTGTGAAAAAGAAGGCAAAAAAATAATTGGTATAAATAAAGAGCAGTAGTAAGATGGAGAGTTAAATTCAGTAGTATCCAATTGACAATTACCATTAATATTTTACTTCAATTAAGTGCAAAAATTGCCAAGCCAGATTAAAAGTAAACAACTATATTCTCTTAGAAAATCAGTATAGATGACTTTAGGTAATAAGTTTAAGGGGAAAAAAAGGAAAAAAAAATAACCCACGGAAACACCATGTAAAATTGCTATTTCCTGTATTGATATTAGACAAAGGAAATTGATTTTACAGACACAACACAATAAAGAATGGACTTACCAAGAAGCTATAACAATCCTAAATGCAATTATTTTAATATATATATCTTATATGTATATATAAATGTTTATTTTATATATAATTTATATTTATAATATCATAGAATTTATAATACATATCACATCTAAATGATAGAATTCACATAAAGCAAAAATTCAAGAACTAAAAGAGAAAGAAAACCATCCACAAACATTGGGGAGATTTTAATACATATATAATATATATTGTTTTGGAACATTTGATAAAAATTGAATTATTGAGTCCTAAGAAAGTTTCAACACTCTTCTGATGAGTCAAATTATGACAGATAACCTCTGAAATTATTTAGCAGAAATTCGTTCTTCACAATAGAATTAAGCTAAGAACAAACTTGAAAACAAGATTAAAATTGCTAAACATTTTTTGTTACTGAGGTCTTTGTATCACTTCTTTTTTAAAATATACTTTTTCATTTTAGAAGTTTTTAGAATTATAGAATTATATTGAGGATAGTACCATAGTTCCTATGGACCCCAGATGCAGTTTCTTCTACTATTAAAATCTTACATTAGTACAGTACATTTGTCACAATTAATGAACCAATATTGATATATTGGAACTAAAGTCCATACTTTATTCAAGTGTTCCAGCTTTTTCTTAATGTTCTTTTCTTTTCCAGGATTACATACAGAATACCACATTACATTTTAGTATCTGTGTCTATTTAGGCTCCTCTTAGTTGTGACAGCTTTTCAGATTTTCCTTGTTTTGGATGACCTTAACAATGTTGAGAAATATTGGTCAGATATTTTGCAAACTGTTCATTTATTAGTGATTGAGATTTTTCTTGTAATGAGACTGAGATATAGGTTTTGGGGAGGAAAACTGGAGAAGTGACTTGTCATCCTCATCATTTCATATCAATATGACTTAACCATGTTGACGTTAGCCTTGATTACCTGGCTTGAGGTAGTGTCCATCAGGTTTCTGCACTGTAAAATTACTCTTCTTCCTCACAGTTGGAGAAAATCACTATCTGCAGCCCAAAGATAGGGGAGGAAGAGCTTTACTGTTTTTTATTAAGGGTAGAGTAATTATATGAGTGATCTGAAATTCTTCTGAATGGAAGATTTCTCTCTTCTCTCCATTTATTAAATTACTCAATAACTTGTTTACATCAGTACAGACTCATGGGTGTGTATTTTATACCTTAGGTTAAAATCCAATACTGCTTTATTTATGTTATGGCTCAAATTGTTCCAGATTTTGGACTATGGAAGCTCTTTCCATTTATTCCTTTGTCACTTGGACATTATGTGTTTGCATATTTGTTTGGTTTTTAGCACTTTCTTACTTTCTGCCACCACAAGATGCTCCAGGATCGCCTTGTGTATTTGCTACCCCAGTCCTCAAATCATCCATTTCTCAAATGATCCCTGGCTTCTTTTAAAGAGGAAGTAGTATCAGAAACCAGGATCTGGGCACTTGGTATGCTTCTTGGAACTAGGATATTGCTATTTCTAGGCCTCCCTGGCTGAAAGAGCAAGGAGATACATGTGTGTATACTGGCCCATCTATATATTCATATATCTAAATATGTCCATTTGAAACTATCTATGTCAAGCTAAACATGACATCATACTGATGTATCGAACTCTCAAGAATGATTCTACTTGATGGGATGAGCACTGGGTGTTATATTATATGTTGGCAAATTGAATTTAAATCAAATATTTTTAAAAAACAAACAAGAATGATTCTAAGATCTTCCCTTTGGTTTTCTCTAACTTCCCGGTGCACCAGTGAAAAACCCATCTTCTACCATCTACTGTTTACTTAATTATTCAATTAATTATTCAATTTAAGTACAGTGTTTTCAGAATTGTTTAACAGTACCCTGTAAGATAGAAAAACTTTATTTATTTATTTATTCATTCATTCATTCATTCATTCATTCATTCATTCATAAAGGCAGAGGGAGAAACAAGCTCCCCACAGGGAGCCTGATACGGGATTCGATCCCAGAACTCTAGGATCACACCCTGAGCCAAAGGCAGACACTAAACCACTGAACCACCCAGGCATCCCTAGGACAGAAAAACTTTATCAACTACAGTATAATTTTTACATACTCTTCCTTTTGCTTTAGTCTTATAAATTCCACTCATTTCCAAGGTTACTGAGGTCAGCACCTTATTCCCCTACCCTCTTTGGTGAGGTTGTTTCATACATGACCTACATTTAGATTCTTTTCTCTTACTCTGAATTCCATCTTGGGATTTCCATTTTTTTTTAAACTTTACATACATTAAAGTTCAGTCATTGTGCTATAAAATTCTGTGGTTTTGGCAATGTTTGATTTATTATATTTACCATTACAGTATGTTACAGGATGATTTCACTACCCTAAAATATCTCCTGTAGTTCACCTCTCAGCCCTGAACCCCTGGGAACCACTGATCTTTTTATTATCTCTATATTTTTGCCTTTTAAGAAAGTCATATAATTGGAATTGTATAGTGTGTAGCTTTTTCAGGCTGGTTTCTTTTACTTATCAGTATGATTTAAGATTCATCGGTATGTTTTTGTGGCTTATGAGCACTTACCTGATGACAAAAACAGCATTGCAGAGCGGGGGTGATAGAATGGCCTTTCTAGTGAATGGTACTGGATCAATGAATTATAGAGATTATAGTTCCAAAATGTGAATGCCCAAATAAACTTCTGAAGATATAGAAAAATAGTCTCATAACCTTGAAATAGGAAAAGCATTTTAAACAGCTCACAAAAAAAATTAACCATAAAGGGGAAAAGTTGACAAACTAAATTAAACTGTAAAATTTCTGTTAATCAAAACATACCATTTGGAGAGTGAAAAAACAAAGTACTACAACTTATATATGTGATAGAATTCATATCCAAAATGAATAAAGATTCCTATGGATTAGAAAGAAAAATAAAGACTTCCAATATAATGATCCGCCAAATACTTGAACAGGCACTTCAACAAAAGAAGACATCCAATTAGTAATAAACATAGAAAAATCTGCTTAACCTCATTATTAGTAGGGGAGATACTGATTAAAGAAGAGATGAATGAGATACCAGTCACACTCACCACTGAGTCACTGCCTAATTAAAAAAATGATGGTACCGAGTATTGGCAAATACATGGAATATCAGGAACTCTCATACACTGATGGAGAAAATGTTAATTGTTACAACTTTGAAAAACAGTTTGGCTTATCTTTTGAGATTGATCATGTAATCTGTGACCCAGTAATTTCAAACTTGGATATAAACTCAAGAAATTTATAAACTTCAAACAAGAAGTTTACATATGCATTCCAAGAGTCTTGTGTGAGAATGTACATAACTAGTTCTTACTATCCAAAGCCAGAAATAAACCCAAATATTAGGAGTAGAATAGATTTTAAAATGATACATTAATAAAATGGAACGATATGCAAGAATGAAAATGACTTAACTGCAGCTACAAAGAACCACATTTACAAATTCCATAAGTATAATGTTAAAGAAGCCAGATATAAAATAAAACAAGGCCTACATAAGATAGATATATCTACATAAGACACCAAGGATGTGCTCTCAGACAAAAACCATGTGAGGATATGGCCATCTATAAGCCAGAAGCTAGGCCTCAGAAAAGACTCTTTAATCTTGGCCTGCTGAACTATGAGAAAATTAATTTATGCTATTTAAGCCAGGTAGTTGAAGCATTCTGTTTTGGAAGCCCAAGCAAATTCAATACAAATTATTTATTTTATATAGATAAAATATACAATGTTAAAATTCAGACTAATCTACTAATTTAGAAGTCAAGATGGTGGTGACTTCTTGGAAAAGAGAGATTAGTGACTGGGAAGAGGCCCAAAAAAGGTTTCTGGACAATATAGATATTCCATTTGCAATAATTCATTTAGGTCTTTGTATATTTTGTGCATTTTTGGAGTATATTTTATATATTAATAGAAATATGTATATTATTTACATTATCTATCTATCCATCATCTATCTATCTCATAGAAACAGCAAAATCATGAGTTTAAGAGCACTCATTCTGGGGACACCTGCCTGGGTGGCCCAGTGGTTTTGCATCTGCCTTCAGCTCAGGGCATGATCCTAAAGTCTGGGGAGTGAGTCCTGTCTCGAGCTCCCTCTATGGAGCCTGCTTCTCCCTCAGCCTTCTCCCTCTGCCTCTCTTTCTCTCTCTCTCTCTCTCTCTCTCTCTGTGTGTCTCTCATGAATAAATATATAAAATCTTAAAAATAAAAAAAGAGAACTCATTCTGTAGTTAGGGTCTATTTCAGGATTTGATACAGATTCTTCTTAGAAAAACAAACCAGATCAGTAAGCTCATAATATTTTGCAAAGAGAAGCATAACTGTGAACCTGATCTTCCAAATATTCAAATACATTTAAAAGACACATTACACAACTGTTAGCACACATCAATGGGTATTTTGATCAATGATATCTACTTGCCGTTTCTAGTGTTTAATATATCTCATAAATCATGTGCAAGAATTACTAACTAGTAGGGAATGGGTGTGTGTGTGGTAAAATAGTACTGAAAATCTAACCCATTATTAATTATTAATTTATATCCCAACTTTATAGCAAAATTGAAATAAATATCAGATAGATTTTCTTAAATAAGTTAGAGCTTAAAGTATTAAAATATTTCCTAAAATCTGACATGGATATTAACATAATCAGATGGCAAGGGATTTGTTAGTCATGAATATAATGTAAGATATTGAAGAAAAATGTTTGATATCATTAAAAGCATAAAGTAAATTGCAAACAGCAATCTGAGTAATAGCTTTTTATATGCATGGATGAGAATGATAATGCCCTTAATATTTAGAGGGTTTATACAAGAAACAGTATAGAGTAAAATTTCAGAGCTCTGATTTAAGAGTAGACATGTTTGAACTGCAGCTTAACTACACATTAGCCATTTTACCATGGAAAAGTTACTTGATCTTTTTAAATATTAATAGCTCATGTATAATGTAGGTATAATAAGTATCAGCTACTTAGGTTTGTAAGAAAGATCAAATAAAGTAATGCAGTGCTTGGCACATTGTAAGCATTCAGCTGTTACTGATACTATCTCAGTTTCTATTGTTATGTTACAAATCAGTATATATTTTCACCATAGTAGTAAAGACATAAATATAATATTCCATTTTTCTTGCCAAAGTGGTTTAGGTACAGAAAGAAAAAATATTATGTTGTATTGATGATATAGTACAAGTTGCTGCACGTTTCTAAAACTTAATTTAGTCAAGAAACTGAATAATGTTATGTTCTTTCTTTCAGTGATATGACTTCTCTTGCATTTTAAAATCTAATCTGGTTCCTTCTTAGACAACCTCTTATTTGGTTTGACTGTCTTATTTGCCTCTGTGTCTATCATTTCCTTTGTTGTTTTAAAGTATTCATTTTGCTTCTCTTTTTTCTTTTTATCTTGAGACCTTTTCTAGTCTGGTTTTAGTTTCCTAATTCTAGGACTGTATTTCAAATTTTCTCATTACTGTTTTTAATATGTCATAATTTTTCCTTTTTATTATAACTTTCTTGATCAATTTTCATTTTATTTTGATTGTTAATATTTATGTTACCCAATTCGCTGTTTTATCAACACATATTTATTTGATATTCCCCCCTCCCTGCCTTCCTACATTTCTTCTTTCTCCTTTTTTTTTTTTCTATAATGCAGGTACAATCTAGATTTTTCTTTGGTTTTCTGTTGTAAATATTTATCCAACACTTATCTTGCTTTGTAGTTTTAGGATAGTTTCTGTCTTCAAGTCACAGAATACCTTTGATTCCAAACATTGGATTTTTCTGTTTATTAATTCTTGAGTTAACAGTAGTCTATCAAGTTCTGATATTTGTGCTAAGAGAGTGTCAGTAGATTACTTTCCTCTCCATTCCATTGCTGTCTACTTGAACACCACAGATAGTATTAACCTCTCATATCTCCAACCACATAATAAACTGAAGCATAATACTGCACACAAATTTTAACTACCTATTAGATTAATAAGGTAGATCAACTCTGTTAACATGATAAATCAGATTTAGCCTAGGCAATTCACTAATTTTGAAAAATATTATGTATTTTGACTGTATAGAGTTTATAAAAAGTATTCAAATATACTGTTCCTGGAGCTCCTAGGACTAATCTTCATGAAGAGTTCCTTTTGTCTTTATGGTTACAGTTCCCAGTCAAACTGTTTTCCAGGGTTTCTTAGGTCAGCCCTGC
Organism: Canis lupus familiaris; assembly: GCF_011100685.1. NCBI lineage: Eukaryota > Metazoa > Chordata > Mammalia > Carnivora > Canidae > Canis > Canis lupus. The sequence goes on along the minus strand of NC_049234.1, from coordinate 14,988,254 downwards.
ACAACACCTATTTCAATGAAGTTGTATCACACAACTGAAGAGTTAGATTCAGTGGTCACATTCTGCACTGCTGCATCCTGGGCTAGTCTGTATATGCACATGTATGAGTTTGGATTTATTCTTTAGAGGTCAGAATTCTCTCTTGTGATGTGTAATCCTTTGGATTTTGATAAATGTACACTAGCATGGATCCACCCCCTCAGCACCATACAGACAAGTGTCATCATTCTAAAAATTCCCATGTGTGTTCTCTTCATAGCCAACCTACCCTATCAATCCCTGGCAACAGTGATCTGCTTTCCATTCTATAGTTTTGCTTTTTTGTAGAATGCTATGTTAAAAAAAAAAGGATTATGCAATGTGTAAACTTTTGGGTCCAGATGCTTTCACTTAGTAAAATGCATTTAAGATATATCGATGTTGAATGAATCAATAGCTCATTCCTCTTCATCAATGAATGGCATTGTATTCTGTGCATGTTTTCATTCCTCTTTTGAAAGACATCTTGGTTGCTTCTAGTTTTTAGTGATTATGAATAAAGCTACTGCAAACTTTCATGTACATATTTTTGTGTAAACATAATTTTAAAAAATATTTTATTTATTTATTCATGAGAGACACACACACATTCACAGAGAGGCAGAGACACAGGCAGAGGGAGAAGTAGACTCCATGCAGGAGCCCGACATGGGACTCAATCCTGGGTCTCCAGGATCACACCCTGGGTTGAAGGTGGCACTAAACTGCTGAGCCACCGGGACTGCCCTGAACATAAATTTTTAATTCATTTGGATGAATGCCTAGGTTTACGATTGCTGTGTTATGTAAATCTATGCACAACTTAAAAAATGAAAACAACAAAACCTTGACAATCTGTTTTTGAAAGTGGCTTACAATTTTGCATTCCATTGCTACTGAATGAGAGTTCCTTTTGTTTGACATCCTTGTCCACATTAGGTATTGTTTTTTTTTAGATTTTAGTCTTTCTAATAGGTGGATAGCTGTACCTCATTACGGTTTTAATTTTCATTTTGTTATTACAATTTGTTGATTGGCTTTTCATGTGTTTGTCAACATATATCTTCCTTGGCAAAGTATCTTTCAGATCTTTTGCCTTTTTTTTTTTTTTAAGATTTATTTGTTTATTTTAGAGGGGGAAAGAGACAGCCCATGAGGAGCAGAGAGAGAAGGAGAAGTAATCTGAAGCAGATTCCACACTGAGCCTGGGGCCTAATATAGGGCCCGATCTCACAACCCTGAGATCATGACCTGAGCCAAAAACAAGAGTCAGATACTCAACTGACTGAGCCACCCAGGTGCCCCCTTTGGCTTTTTTATTAGAGCATTTGCTTTTCTGGATTTTTTCATTTGACCTTCTAATATTCCAATACCCCAAGGCAGTGAGTATGATCCATGTAGTTATGTCTGGATATTTTACTCCCATTCTTTTTTTTTTAAAGATTTTTAATTTATTTATTCATGAAAGACACAGAGAGAGAAGCAGAGACATAGACAGGGAGAAGCAGGCACCTCACAGGAAGCCTGATGGGGGCCTCGATCCTGGAACCCAGGATCATGCCCTGAGCCAAAGGCAGACACTCAACTGCTAAGCCACCCAGGCATCCCATGTTATTCCCATGCTTAAAAACTACTCAAAATGTTCCCCTTCTACTAAGTATAAAATGCAAAATTGTGAACATTCCTGCATTCTTCTTCAACATCTCATGTGCTATTTCTCCTACCTCACTATACTCTTATCATAGTTGCTTTGAATTTTTCAAATATGCAATCTTTCATAATTCAAATACTGGAATTCAATTATCCCTCTGAAACATCCATTCTTCCTTCATATTTTATATTTCAGTTAAATATCACAGCTTCTGAGAAAGTTTCCATAATCACACAAAATAAAAAGATTCCCATTCATTTATTTTCTCTATATTTTCATCTTCCATATATATACAGATGGAGTATAGGATGAAGATATATACATACATATTTATTTCCATTGCTCATGCTTTATTTATTTATTTATTTTTAAAGTATATAATATTTGTCTAATCAGGCTTCAGGAAGTGAGCTCTAAGGAGTCAGGGACTTACCAATGAATATCTTTCAAAAAGCCAGGCAAACAATTCTCAGTCAATGAATACTTCTTATACAAATGAATTAACTTAATGGAATAGTAACAAGACAGTGATAACAAATGTTGAAAAGTATTCATGTTGATAGGGATTTGAATTTGATCTTGATAATGTATAGATATGCATATATCTCTCATAGGAGTTCAAATCTTCTTGAAGTGCAAAATATTCTTCTTTAGTAGGCAAAAGACATCAAGGCAATCAATGGTCTCTAATGTGTGCCTTCTGCTTCAAGAAAACCCCAGTAAGAATAATTTATCTCAGTGGTTCTGATCTGATTAGCCATTGTAACAGTCAAAATAATTCTCCATGGGATACAGTTTCTATTGTAAGTTAGAACATTGTAGGAGAGTTTCATTTTTTAATTGAGATATAATTGACACATGGCATTATATTAGTTTCAGGAGTACAAATAAGGTCTTGATATTTGTATACACTGCAATGATCACCACATTATCTAGTTTCCCCCATCACCATATAAAGTTGCATAATATGCAATATAATATTATTGACTATATTCACCAAACAGTACATTACATCCATATGATTTATTTATTTTATGCCTGGGAATTATACCTTTTGACTCCTTTCTTCCATTTTGCCCACACCCCCAACTCCCTTCCCCTGGCAACCACTAATTTGTTATCTGCATCTTTGAGTTTTGTTTTGTTGGTTCATTTGTTTGTTTGTTTGACATGTGTATACTTTCATTGATACAGTAAATGAAATAAGTTAGACATATATTCCTTTGTATGTATATATATCATATCTTCTTTATCCATTCATCCATCAATGGTCACTTGAATGGCTTTCGTATCTTGGCTATTGCAAACAATACTGGAAAAAACATATGGGTGCATATATGTTTTTTGAATTAATGTTTTCATTTCCTTCGGATAAATACCCAGAAGTGGACTTGCTGGATCATATGGTAGTTCTATTTTTAATGTTGGGGGGAACCTCCACACTCTTCTACATAGTAACTGCACCAATCTACACTTCTACCAATAATGCACAAAGATTCCCTTTTTTCCACATCCTTTCCAACAACACGTGTTTGTTTTTGTTTTGTTTTTGTCTTTTTGATACTAGCCGTTCTGACAGGTGTGAAATAATATCACATTGTGGTTTTTATTTGCAAATTTCTGATGATTGGTGACGTTCAGCATCTTTTCATGTGTCTGTTGGCCATCTGTGTGTCTTCTTTGGAAAAATGTCTATTCAGATCCTTCTCTTTGTCCTTTTGGATTTTTATTGTTGATACTGAGTTGTATAAGTTCTTCATGTATTTTGGATGTCAGTCCCTTATTGGATATATGATATGCAAAAATCTTCTATTCAGTAGGTTGCTTTTTAATTTTGTTGATGGTTTTTCATTATATTGGGTTTTAAGGACTGATTTGTGTTAACCACCTGCAACCTCAAATTCCATTGATAATGTGCTCTTAATCCAAGAAGTAAAAGCCTAAGCTGATGTTGAGGTCTCAGTCTTGTTATACTCATATTTAGAGTGATTCACAAATATGGGCATCTAAACACCATTTTTTAAGTATCATAGTTAAAATAAAAATAGATTCATCATGCTAAAAATTTATTGTAAAAAATATACAGCTGTACGATTACTTGTTTTCTATAGGTTTTGATAACCACAATGATCTTGTAATACCAATAACTTCTAGAAAATACAGTCATGGCACTTAACTTCAACCTATCACTAACACCATATCTTAGCAAACTTCCATCCAGCAAATCTTCCACATATAAGTTGAATTTACTAACGCTTAAATGTATTAAAGACTGCATATTAAAATACCCTTTTATGTAGGTGCTTTTTATAAAGAATAAAAGCATGGCTTTAATGTATGGGATAGAAATAAGTGTTTAAATTTGAATGGCAGGCTTGACACATGACTATATAGTCTCATATAACACAAAATTGATGACAATAATAGGGGAAAATGATAGTTAAGTGTGGTGTTTTAATTTATTTTTAACTACCCTGAAAGTAAAAATTTTTAGTTTCATTTGACCATGTTAAACTAAGCTCAAAAGTGGAATCATAATTTGTCAAAGAAATCATTCAAAATGAGCAAAAAGAACAGAAATATTCTTTAGTATTGCATAAATAAAATATCTTAAAACAGAAAGAACTATTTTACTGAACTTGCACTTTCCAAACCAAACACAGAAACTCTATTCCTACTCCTCCCTTTCTATTAATAGTCGGTATGTCCTATGAAGATTATCTTCCAAATATTTTCCCAGTCACATCAAGACTGCTTTCTTATTGGTCTCCTGTGCTACTGCAATACTCTGATACATTCTTTGTCTACATTTTGGCATTATTTTACCAAGTGTGCTCTATGATTGTTTGTGCTTGAAACATATGGCTGATTCAACAAATTTGAGAGTTCAAAATCGTGTAAGGTGCTGCATACATTCACCCTTTCCTGGAAATTTGTGATCCACTATAGCATATTAAAACATCTGAGATGTCCTTGTTGGGCTCCCAAATCTTTTGTCTTTATTTTAGTTTGCTCCAGAAACAACTAATGAAGAAGAAAGAGGTAAATATAAGGAAAAAGTTTCCAGGGAGATGTAAATAGCTGTTGACTCTCTTAACTCCTCCAGTTGGCACATCTAGGTCACTGGTCTTGGAAGCCCATATGGATTGAAGCATTTGCCAGGTCAGAGGACCCTGAACAGCAAATCCACTAGATGTTATATCCCTAACCTTCGGTACCCAGAGACAACATACACCATCCTATAAGGCAATGATACTGTTTCTCAGCAAGGCACATCTCAATGCTTTAATGATTTGATTCTACACCTTGAACATCTTGCTGTGTCAGCACAAGACACACCTCCACATATCTACCTCCTCCAAACAGGGCTAAGAGTTTTCAGTTTTACTCCCTTAGGGGATTTTATTACACATTGCCTATTAGAGCTCTAAGGTAAAGCAATATATTAAATTTTGTTTAATTCAGGGGTCCCAAACAGATCTGACTAGAAAACCTTTTCTTTCCAGCTTCCAGCTGGTGGCTGGTGAAAGTATCATGTAGGGAATTGCTGAACTGCAATTATCTCTTCCTACATTTGTGTGCCCACATGAATCCTACTAAGAATAATGGATTCAAAGAGCTGAGACACCATTTGTGTGATTTCTGTAGACTAAAACTACAAAATTGCAGCTGGATTTTTTTTATGGTGCATATTTTAATAAGAACACTCCACAGCACAACAGATACTAAAACAAAGCTAAATATATAAGGCAGAATGTGGCTTTTGGTATCAGCCTCCTATTTCTCTTCCTAAAGGAGCTTGTAACAATATTTAACCAGTGGGTCTAAGAAGAGAATTCCGATACAATTCTAGATCTTTCTATCAATGTTTCATTCAGTATTGTGTTGGAATATTTCTTTTTAATCAACCAATATTTTGCTGAAATTTTTAGCATTTTACTTACATTTGTTGAGTTATTTCTACTCCCACACTGCCTACTTTTCTTTTCTTCCCTGATTGCTTTAGGAACTGATTTCAGCAAGTTGATATGTATTCTTCTATAACTTTATACTTAGGTAAAGTATATAAACCTATATGTGCTTTGTATTTGTTTTAAATAAATGGATTATGTACTATAAATGACTGGAATATTTCTTAACAGCTTGTCATTGAAATTCAATAGATATAATTAAGCATGGTTTGCATGTCATAGTATTGTGGAATATTATGTAATGATAACACTTGTGACTAGTGTGAATATAGAGGAAATTATACATTGTAGAATAAAGTGGGAATTCATACAGATTTTTGGAGAGAGATCGGATATTCATTAAAAAGATAAATGTGTATTGCTCTGATCATATATTTATATAATTTACATATATATCTGCATCCTACAATATAATTTGTGCGGATGACACAAAAACTATGTATTAAATGCATATTAGTGAATATATTTTTTAAAAGTGGTGCAAGTATTTTAACTTGATGTTACTTTTCTCTCAACTCTATCCTTAAGTTTACTTTTAAAAGAAACCTTTCTGACTTGACAGGATGCTAAAAAAAAAAAAAAACATTCTATAACTTTCCACTGAAACTGATAGAAGGGCATCATGTCAAAAGGTAGTCAAATATGTAAGTTTAGAACCCAGAAATGAGTCCAGGGATGAATATTCAAAGTTAGAACATTTTTAGGGTCTTGGTAACATTCTGTTTTAGGGTTACAGTTACCTGGATATGTTTCATTTGAAATTTTGTGAAGCTGCACATTTTTTATTTATATATTTATCTCTATGTACGTTAATGAAAAATTTGTCTGCTTGTCAACTTTGACTTCCCACAGTTTGCTGGATAATAGAATATGTGTTGTCTATCTCTTCTTTTTTGTATTCTTATTATAAACATGTTCCTAATTGGCAACCATTTTGGCAAGGGAGTGGAGAAATTTTGATCTAGATCAGGGTTTCTCAACATCAGCATTATTGCCTTTTTTTTTTTTTTCCCCTGAATAATTCTTTGCTGTAAGAGGTTGTTCTGTGTATTGTAGACTATTTAATAGCATCCCTGGCCTCCATCCACTAGATGTCAGTAGCATCCTCCCAATTATAGTAAATAAAAAAGATATCCAGACATTGTCAAATGTCCCCTGGAGAGGAAGACTGCCCCTGGTTGATAATAACTGGTTGAAACAAACTAGCTATGACAAAGAAGAAAGTTTAGGAAGAATCTGGAGTGATGAAATTAGATCATTATCAAGATTAAGACTCAGAAGGTAAACATTCTGAAAACTGGTCATTGAAGGGAATTAGATCAAATTTCAGAAGGCTTAAATAAAATTCCAGGGGCAGGGGCAGCCTGGGTGGCTCAGCGGTTTAGCGCCACCTTCAGCCCAGGGTGTGATCCTGGAGACCCAGGATCAAGTCCCATGTCAGGCATGGGGCCTGCTTCTCCCTCTGCCTATGTCTCTGCCTCTCTCTCTCTCTCTCTCTCTCTCTATCTGTGTGTCTCTCATGAATAAATAAATAAAATCTAAAAAAAAAAAAAAATCCAGGGGCAGAATTTATACTTGGGGTTTATAAAATCACCAGTGCCCTCAGTCATAAAATCAATATTGGAAATTCCAAGAGAAGACTAAATTGTCATGCAATGTTCCCTTGACAAAAAAAGACTCATAAACTCATCATTGTGATAACTGATTGCATATATTTCTGACATCCAGCAATGTATACTCTTTAATCTCAAAAAGTAATGTTTGTTTTTCTAACTTCATTTGTATCTGGTCAGTTTTAACCTTCTTGGATATTGTGAAGTACACTCATGACTTTAAGGAGCACACAATAAAGTTATCCTTTATAATTGAGTATGTTCTTAGACAGGTGTACTAATATTTTATACCAGCTACTATGGTGAATGGAATAGCACCTAATTATTTCTTATTTCCTATAGCATCGTTAATGGAAAATTTCATCCATCAGCTACTGTACAATGTTTTGATCTAAATGGCTGGATTAACCAGAGTGACCCTGGAAAGTAAAGAAATGAATGCATCAGTGAGGGTGTAACTACTGGCAATTTGTTAATATTTTTTATATCTCATACAGTTAAAATTCCCTATATTATTATGAACTGTTGTGCTTTCAGGATTAACTATTGTCATCAGAGATGGCTCCTGTTGTGTGAAATGCCTTCAGGAGACAGACTATGCATAATGCACAACCTTGTGAATGAGGTATTTACTATTACAGATGAGCAGCAGACTGCCTCTAAGATTTACGGAATAACTGCAGAGCAGCACACCCACAGATACAGACAGGATTAAATTTATTGTGCTCCTTCAGGAGTGAGAGACATATTTAGAACATTTTCTATGTAATATGGCTTGAATTAATATATGCTTTTAATTAGCCTAGCTTTCAGTAAACCCGAGAGAACATCAAATCCCTGTTTGGGCACGAAGAATTGTTTAAGCAAATGCACTGTCAAAACAATACTACCATGATGTTTTTGCTAGATACTATTATGCTGTATCTCAATTAGAACTTTTATCTTATGGGTATGAAAAAGCTTGCAGCAGTATTTTTCAAGCTGCTCAAGGAATCATATCGAAAACATGTTTTGGGAAGTCACTTGATGCCTCAACTGAGCATATGTTCCCCACTCTCTATTTTTCTGTGCTTTCCCCACCGTATTAATTTTACACCTATATTGAAGATTTTTTGCCCAGATATTAATATTCCTGGGTTTTCTGTTTTGCTATAGAAAGGGTAGAAAAAATGTATAGGAAAAGCTCAGTTGACAAAACATTTCAATCAGCCCCATGTAGATTTACTAATCTGCATTAAGAGACCTTTTCTATTCAGACTCTCTGGATTTATCATGTAAACACATACATGGTTTTAGGGATTCCAATGGTTTCTGAGAGATCTGGCTCTTTGTGTGACTGGATGAACATCCATGTGTAAAGTGTCAGACATGATCAGAGCACAAGGGAAATATTTCAGCGTCTCAGTCAGGTGCCAAGAGAAGTCCCAGGTCTTGAATAAATTTTCCCTCTATAAACAGACTGTCCAAGGCAAATTCAATCCCATTTCTGTTTTGTAATCTCCATGGCTACAAGTGGAGATAGGGGATTTTAGGGAGACCGTCTATATATTTTAAATGCTTTATGAGACTTACTGGTCTTTTGTGATCATAGACACTTTGCTATACTAATGAGAATAGCCTCTAGACCAAAGTGGCTCTGAGGTCTTTAGGTTTCTGAAATGCTGTACTAAATTGAATTTATTTTATGAATAATTATATGCAGCTGACTCTGCTCCCTGCCTGGATCAAGTATTGTGTGATAATAGGAGGCCTGGCTAGGATTTGAAATTAGTGGTTTTAGGCTAGGAACGCCGATAAGGAGTAAGATTAGTTTAGAAAGGGATGGTGGAAAGATAGTGACAAATAGTTTTATAACACGCATCCTTAAGTTTACAGGTAACTGATTTTGCTGGCAATTGATGACATTATTCATACCATAGATTATAGAATTGTAAGACCTGTTTTGTAACCTGGATCTCTCCTTACTGGCTTTTTTCCTTTTGGTAATTTTCTTAATCTCTCAAATGCTCTATTTTATTTTCTTTTTTGGTTTTAAAGACTTTCTTTCTTTCTTTCTTTCTTTCTTTCTTTCTTTCTTTCTTTCTTTCTTTCTTTCTTTTTCTTTCTTTCTGTGGTTGGGGAGGGACAGAGAGAGAGAAGGAGAGAATATCCAGCAGGAGCCTGTATGGGGCTCAATCTCACAACCCTGAGATCAAGACCTGAACAGAAACCAAGAGTCAGTCATTCAATTGACTAAGCCACTCAAGCACCCCAGCTCTATTTTCTTATTTATAGTGGGAAGTAGTAATTCTTTTTTTTTTTTTGATGAAGTCATTTATTATTTTTTATAAATTTATTTTTTATTGGTGTTCAATTTGCCAACATATAGAATAACACCCAGTGCTCATCCCATCAAGTGCCCCCTTCAGTGCCCATCATCCAGTCACCCCCACCCCCCACCCACCTCCCTTTCTACCACCCCTAGTTCGTTTCCCAGAGTTAGGAGTCTTTCATGTTCTGTCTCCCTTTCTGATATTTCCCACTCATTTTTTCTCCTTTCCCCTTTATTCCCTTTTACTATTTTTTATATTCCCCAACTGAATGAGACCATATAATGTTTGTCCTTCTCCGATTGACTTACTTCACTCAGCATAATACCCTCCAGTTCCATCCACGTTGAAGCAAATGGTGGGTATTTGTCATTTCTAATGGCTGAGTAATATTCCATTGTATACATAGACCACATCTTCTTTTTCCATTCATCTTTCGATGGACACCAAGGCTCCTTCCACAGTTTGGCAGGAAGTAATAATTCTTGACATAATTATTTTAACGATGAGTATAAGCATTAAGCACTTTTAAGATGACTAAGTGGTTAGCAAGGAATTCCAGTTGAGCATTGGGGTCATTTTCTATGGATGATTCAGAGGACAATGGACCCACAGAAATACTTTTAATATATCATGCTGTGAAATTTTGAGGACAAGAACTATGTCTAACTTCACTTTGTATAGCATTCAACACAGTGTGTATTATATAGTGAATACCACACGTGTTGAATTCATTTAATGGTAATGTAGATCCATTTCTAAGAAGAAAGGAAAATCTGGCAGTGTACTATTATATCCTGTTGTGTGCTATGCAGTGATATTTATGAGACTGAAATCACTGGTTCCAGAATTTTCTCATCATTGGAGCAAATTATTAGTTCACTGACCCCAGTCTTAATTTTATGTATAGGAATCCTTTTCTTGTCATTCTTTTAGACCAAAACATATCAATACCCCATTTTAGATAATTTGAGGAATGAAAAAATTTATTATAAGTAGGTAGTGGATAATCTATTATCATGATATTGTGTTAATATTAAGAAATCTTTGTCACAGATATAGTTTAGTACTTGTGAAAACATATCTTAAACACTAAAAAATGTTATCAGTTGATACTGATAATGCTTTATACACTTACAAAAGAAATTTTTCTATTTTCCTTCCAAATAAGATTATTATGTTGAACCTTGAGTTATAATATGAAAAATATGGTTATAAAAGGTGGCAGGAGAATGGGTAATTCATAAAACTTGTTACTGCTTATTTGGACGGTCTTTTCAAGTACACATCTCTTTTTTTAAATTTGAGCTTCATTATAGTTTTTATTTATTGGCTTCAAAGATCTTTTATCTGTTAGCAAAGTATTAATAATATTAGCATATTATTAATAAAAGAATTTTATTTCCTAGAGAAAGTAACCATTTCAGCTACATAATTTTTAATTAATAATAACTGTAATATGGTTTTCTTCATTTAAGATTTTAAATATATCTTAAAGATTGAGTCTTCTAAAAAATTAAAACATTCCTCCCACTTATACTTTAAGAATAACATTGTTTAAATTTAACACAGGTTTATTTCTAAAGAGGATGTTTAGCTTTATAGTTAACCTGCCAAAAATTAGGATAATTTATTTGTACTGCCTGGACCAATATGAAAAAAAATATATGTATATATTATATTATATATATATATGTGTGTGTGTGTGTAAATATATATAAATATTTAACTTATTTTTATTTTTTAAGATATTTTATGTATTTACATCGGAGAGAGAGAGAGAGAGAGAATCTCAAGCAGACTTCATGTTAAGTGTGGAGCCTGATGGGCTCAATCTCACAATCCTGAGATCATGACCTGAGCCATTGCTAAATTCAAAGGACTGATTTCAAAATCAGCCTAACCTAATTCTCAGTGATTTTTAGTATTCCTCTGTGCTGTGTGCTTTATTCCTAGTCATCTGATAATTCTTTTCCAACCACACTTGGTAGTTCATTTTCCTCTAACTGGTAATTAAATATTAAAAACAAAAGTTTGTTAATGCTTTGGCCCACATTCTCTCTCCATAGTCAAACTTAATCAAATGTTTGGTTTCAGTCATCATCCATATTTTAAAGGCTTCCAACTTTCTATATGCAGTTCAGATCTCTGTTCTGAACTCTAATATAACTTAATTATGCATCTTTACTCGGATGCTTCCCTTCTTTTTCCTTTAGTCCCCATTTACAAGACACCACCAAGTAGTGCATGTTTTATTTTCAGCTATCACTGCTATTATGGTGTAAGTACAGACAGACACAATTCATTATTTGTAATGTAATAAATTCTTAACTAATTTCATTGCATCCATTTTTATCTCCTTATATTCTGTCTTACATGTTATCACCAGAATAGTCTCTAAAAATCTCAAAATTGATTTTACACTCTTACACAATTAAAACCTTTCAGAAACTGTCATATCCTCATTGGATGGAGAATAAATATCTTAATTGTGCCTGTGTCTCAAGCATGTTCTCCATAACATGCCTAGACTTTTCTTCTCTCTCCATCCACATCTCATACCAACCTCCAACGTTTTTTCTGAAGTTGAGATTTACTGGCCTCCTTTTACTTCTTCAGATCCCTGCACAGGGTTTGTTGTAGACTCTGCCCAGAAAATTCTTCTTTCAGCCTCCTTGCTTCACTTATTTTAGCTTAAGCCTATTCCTTATATAATAGTTTTCCTATCCTCTTAATGTAGTCAGATTCACTTCTAATATTTTTAATCAAGGCATTTATTTATTTTTTCCAATTTTATTGGTGTATAATTATCAAACATAATTGTGGCTATTTAAGTTATATAATGTGATGGTTTGCGATACATATACATTATAAAATGATTACCATAATCAAGCTAATTAACACATCCATCATCTCGCATCACTGATGATTTTTTGCATGTGGTTGAGAACGTTTAAGAGCTACCCTCTTACCAAATTTCAAGTAAATGCTAATATTAACTAAGTCACCGTGCTGTTCATTAGATCTTCAGATCTTATTGATCTTATAACTGAAAGTTTGTACCTTTTGACCAATATCTCCCTATTTTTCCCCAGCCTTCTACTCTCTGCTTATGTGATTTTAGACTCCACATGTAAATGAGATTATACAATATTTTGCTTCCTGTGTTTAATTTATTATATCTAGCATATAGTCCTCCAGGTTCATCCGTGTTGTTGCAAATAGCAGGATTTACTTTTTTTTTACATAGGCTGAATAATTTTCCATTATATATGTATATACCATATTTCTTTATCCATTCTCTGTTGATGGATACTTAGGTTATTTCTATAAAATGGTTATTGTGAAAAATATTGGCTTTAATGAACAAGGAAGTACATGTATCTCTTTAAGATCTTAATTTTATATCTTTTGATATATACCAGAAGTGAGATTGATGGATCATAGGGTAGTTCTATTTTTAATTTTTGAGGAAACCCCATTTTCCATAATGGCTCTACCGATTTAAGTTTCTAACACAGTGTAGAAGAGTTCCCTTTTCATCACACCCTCAGTGACACTTGTTATCTCTTGTCTTTTTGATAATAGTCATCCTAGCAAATGTGAGATGATATCTCCTAGTTTTGATTTGGATTTCCCTGATGGTTAGTGATATTGAGCATCTTTTCATATACCTATCGGCCATCTGTAAGTCTTTTTTGGAAAAATGTCTAATATTCTTTCTTAAAATCATGTACCTTTTCTTCTACTTTCCTCAATTTGTAAGTATACTTTTTCTCACATCTGTGAAAATTTTCATTTCTGCATCGCTGCATCCTCACTAGTGTTTTTAAAAAGTTTTACAGAGGTATAGTTGATATACAAAATTGTACACACTTTATATATGTATATATATACATATATATATGACTTTGGATATATGCATACATCCTTAAGATGTATGCAAGATATTAACATATCCATCAACACTCCTTGTGTTCTTTTGTGTATGTTTGGGTTTGTTGAAAAAAAGACACTTAACATAAGATCTATCCTCTTCATGTATTTTAAAGATCACAATATGTTACTATTAAAAGACAGGTACTCTGTGTATGGTAGATCACTAGAACTTACAATACATTAAACATCAATACCACGTGACTCAGGAATTCTTTTTACCCCTAAAGAGTTAAAAACACATGCAAACAAAAACCTGTACATGAATGGCTGTCACAGCACTATTCATAGTAACTGAAAGGTGGCAATAATCCCCATGACTAACAAATGCTAAATGGATAAATAAAATGTGGTTCAATCATGCAATATGAAGTTATTTCAGTCATTAAAATAAATGAAATATGGATAAATGCTACAAAGTGTATCAACATTGAAAGTATGCTGAGTGAAAAAAGACAATAGATAAGTTCATAGAGATAAAAAGCAAATTAGTATCAGGGACTTGGGGGAGGAGGGGAATGGGAGTGACTGCTTAATAGGAATAGCATTTCCTTGTCACATGATGAAAATATTCTGGAGGAAAACATAGGTGGCTCATATGGTTAAGCATCTGCTTTTAGCTCAGGTCATGATCCCAGGGTCCTGGGATCACTGCTTTGGGCTCCCTGCCGAGTGGGGTGTCTGCTTCTCCCTCTCTTTCCAACCTTCTCCTCACTCATGCTTATGTTCGTGTGCACACACACTCACTCTCAAATAAATAAATAAAATATTTAAAAGAAAAAAGAAAATATTCTGGAATTAAATATTGGTGATACTTTTTCAGACCATAGTAAATGTATTAAATGCCTTGGAATTGTACACTTTAAAGTGGTAAAATTGCTAAATTTTCATATGTATTTTAACTATATATATGTGTATATATATACCTATATATATATATAGGATCTAGGGTAAAAATGGGACAAAATCACCATTGATCTTTCATTCTTGTAGAGCTTACAGTCAAGGAAATAATGAGTCAAATTGCTACAAAATAAAAATATCATAATAATCTAGTTAATATTAGTGTTTTTGAATACATATATTAAAATACCCAGTGAAATAATAAATATAAAATTGTTATTATTAAGCTTTTAATTTTTAAGATCTATTCTAGGGACGACTGGATGGCTCAGTGGTTGAGTGTCTGCCTTCAGCTCAGGGCATGATCCTGGGATCTGGGACTGAGTCCTGCATCGGGCATTCTGCAAGGAACCTGCTTCTCCCTCTGCCTGTGTTTCTGTCTCTCTCTCTCTCTCTCTCTCTCTCTGGGTCTCTCATGAATAAATAAATCTTTAAAAAAAAAGACCTATTCTATTCCACAGAGTGGATATGTTATTGCAGCCATCTTGAAAAAGTGTACAGTGCGTCACAAGGGATTGGCACTGTGACATCTATGGCTCATTCAGTGGAAGCCATGAACATCTCTGAGATTTTTAATATATATTCATGTAGGTATGAAAGCACATTCATACATCAGTATGTACACACACAAACATAGAATAATATTGCTGAAAATACTCAGAATTCCTTTTTGTCATGCCTGAAAATATTTTATTCTAGTGCCTATTTTCAATCAATTTGCTCCCTACATTTATTTTCTGTATTTAATTTAAAGGAGTCCAGTAAAGCCATAATGACCTTTATGAGCTTTAGAACAATCTGAAATCTTTATTTCTTTTCTTTTTTAAAAAAGATTTTTTTTTCATAAGACACACTCAGACAGAGGCAGAGACAAAGGCAGAGGGAGAAGCAGTCTCCCCGAGGAGAGCCCAATGTGAGATTTGATTGGAACTCAATCCCAAGACCCCAGGATCACACCATGAGCCAAAGGCGGATGGTCAACCACTGAGCCACCCAGGTGTCCCGTTTATGTTTTTTTCAAATATAATATCAAATCCCATGTTTTGGTGTCTTGGTGGATACCCTGAAACCACAATTCCATGCACAGTATTCGGTTTAAATCTCTTATTGGTATCTGGCTACTTCAGATTCTAACCATGTAGATTCTCTTGGTAATAAGTCTTTTTTATCTTGGAATCACAAAGAAAAACAAATTCACACCAATTTTTAATTTAAACCCACTATTACATAATAGACACTACATAAAGACAATGAACATTTCAATTCTAAAAGTAGAATGATATATTTTTGGCACATGGCAGAGCTTCATGAGCCCAAACATTATTCTTACTATTTCACCTCATTTTAGCATAGTACAATATACTTGCAGTGCTGGCAAAACAGGAGCTCCTGAATCATTCCAATCGGCTAACTATAAATTCTGACAATGCAATAATCACCAATTCCTTTCTTTTGTGCTATACTGGCATAATTTAAGTATTTGAGCAGTCATTTGTTAAGTGATCCAGCTCCGTGGATTTAGGCTTTCCAGGACACTTTTGACATCTGCTAATGTGCTCACTTGAGTAATGTTTTCCTTTATACAGACATTTATTTAGCCTTTAGTGTTTTCAGATGGTTCCCATATAAAGATGCTATTCAAGTCAAGATTTTTGCAACAAATATTATTACTATCAATTTAACAAATAAACCAGTTCTTTCTTCTATTAATCTTTAAAAAATAAAAAAAAATCACAATATGTAATTTGTGCTAGACCATGGTTATATGAGATCTTAGGACATTAATGGTGATGTATTATGAATATATCATGCTTAACATTTTTCTCATAGTTGTCAATGCTTTTTCTCTGGCTTGTACTCCTAATTTTGGGGCCCCTTTTAATTTGGGAAAATACCCCACTCTCACTTTAAACATACAATCCTATAGAGGCGGAAAATCTTGCCTACCCTGAGCACAGGTGATTGATAGTGTTTCTAAGCACTTTACATATATTCATTTATCTCGTGATATTTGTATTGAATAGGCATTATTATTATTCACACTATACCGGGAATAAAAATGTCTATCTAGAAAATTAAGTAACTTTCCAAAATCACATGGGTTATAAGTACCAGATATGGGACTTGATTAAAAGTATCTGTTTCCTGAGTTCAATTTCTTCCTATGCTCCAAGCCAAACCTGTTGTTTAGTCTGAATGGACTGCTCTAGCAAATTACCATAGACTGAGTGACTTAAACAACAAATGTATTTCTTCCAATTCTGGAAACTGTGAAGTCCATAGTTAAGATGCTGGCAGACTGGGTTCTTGGTGAGAATTCTCTTTCGGGTCTGTAGACAGCTGTCTTCTTGTATCCTCACATGGTGGACACACAGAGAAAAAAGCAAGCTCTCTCCTGTCTCTTCATGTAAGGGCACTAATCCTATCATGTGGTCTCCACGCTCATGACCTAATTACTTCCCCAAGGCCCCATATCCAAATACAATCACAGTGGGGAATGAAGTTTTAACATGAATTTTGAGGAGATACAAACATGAATCCACAATGCTAGTCAAAGGTCTTCCTTGAATTTTTCACATTAGTGCTCAACTTGGGAAAGTCTGAGTCTAGGATCTGTCAGGAGGCCATATTTCCCACCAGTGGAGAAAGGTAGCCTGAAAAAAAATGAAAACAATGTGGAAAAAGAAAGCATGCTGAGAGAAAGAGTATTGGTAGTATTAAAGATTTGTTCTGGTTGCTCAGGAGACCATTTACATGCTAACATTTTCTGTGCTTTGGTTGGTCAATAAGTTTCCTTTCTGGCAATCAGAAAGATTTAAAAAAATCTTTAAAAAGATTAAAAAAATCAAAATAGATTTTCTAATACACTCATCTAAAACAATGTTTTAATAGTAACAGGTAAACTTGTTGGCCACTTAAAAGGATGCAAAGGTGTTTGGAGATAGGATTAGAGAGGCAGCAGGAATAGGGGGCCAATGTTGCAGGGCTTTGTAGACCATTATATAACTTTCACTCATACTCACAGTGAAATTGGGAGCCATTTCAGAGTTTTGAGAAGAGAAATGGCATAATCTTTGTTTTTGAAGAATCACTTATAATGCTAAGTTATGTAACAGAATAAAGGAAAGAAGAAGGGAGACCAAATTGGAGGCCTTTGCAGTGAATCAGGGAAGAAGGGTTGTGTTGTGCATGGCCTAGGGGAGTTACAGTGGAAAGAATGAAATGTAAGGTGAAACCAGGCAGGGTTTCTTCATGTCTCTAGAAGTAGTGTGTAGGAGAAACTGACAATCTAAGATGATCCCCAAGGATTTTAGTTTGAGCAGCAAAAATTTTGGAGTCACCAGAAAGTGAAATGGAGAAGATTGTATGGGAAGTTTTTTGAGGGAAGATCAGGATTTTAATAATACATGAGCAGAAGGAGTGTCAGTAGTATCAAACATTCTACATTTAATCCATAAAATAAAGGCTGAAAAAATACCAGACTGATTTGATTATTAATGTTGAATTTGTGAGAGCTGATGCAGTGCCCCGGTACATAAGACACCAGACTATAAAATCAGAAATAACAGATAATATGTAAGGATGTGGAAATAGTGATGAAAGTCATCATTTTCAAGAAATATCATTATAAGGAAAGAGAGATAAAATTCTAGGCAGAGAAGGACAGAGGATTGGGGAGGATAGTTAAGCATAATTTTATAGAAATGGAAAAAATAATTTCTTACATATTTCAAAATATACTTCATCACTCCATATTTACACTTTTTATAGGTGTGCAATGCATATGGCTATAATTTAACAGAGAAATGTAAAATATTTCCCTGCTTTTCAGAATATTTATCTCAGGATAACTTAAATCAGGAGCAATTTTCAGTGAACATGACTTTTTCCCCTTAACAAATTATAAAGGAAGTATACTTTCTTGGGTACTCTCCAATATGATTAAACTAATGAAATGTAATATCTATGAGAACATCTACTTTCCTCTACCTATTACTTTGTGTTTCCTGAAACTTTGGCACTTCTCAAAAGTGTTTGCAATCAGCTGATGATTGAATATGTTTTTAAAAATTAATAACAGTGTATTAGTGACATAGTCCTTTGTCTTAGTTGTATGTTGTATTACCTCACTTTCATTCAGGTGATCACTTTTTCCCAAATGATATTAGAATAATTTATGCTAATTCTTTCCTAAAGTTCCTTGTGGTGAATTGACATTTTAAAGTTCACTATTGTTATTTTTGAAGCAAGAACATAAAAATTGTTACTCTTTCCCCTGTGCCATAGAGATTGAGGGCTGAACAAAACAGCTGTGTTCTCCTTCTTGGAGAGGGAAAGAACTCTTAGTTTTTTTTAGATGGGCACACAGCTGCTCCAAGGAAGTCTTTTATTTCCCTAACTTCTTTGTTCCAAGTAATCGACATGTGACAAATTTGGGGCCAACAGCATGAAGAGAAATACAGGCATACCTTGATTTATTAAACCTTGCCGTTATTGTTTTTTTTTTTTTTTAAACAAATTGAAGGTTTATGCAACCCTGGATTGACCAACTCTAATGGCAATATTGTTCCAACAGCATTTACTCACTTTGTGTCTCTGTGTAATGTTTTGGTAATCCTCACAGTATTTCCAACTTCTTCATTATTATTATATCTTAGGGTGATCTGTGATCCGTGTTCTTTGATATTACCATTGTAATTGTTTTGGCGTGCCAAGAACCTCACTTCTATAGAACATCAAATGTAATTGGTAAATGTGTGTATCCTGACTGCTACACTAACCCACCATTCCCCCATTGCTCCTTCTTTTGTCGGTCTCCCTATTGCCCAAGACACAACAATATTAAAATTAGTTAATAACCCAATGATGGCCTCTAAGTGTTCAAGTAAAAGAAAGAATCACACATCTCTCACTTTAAATCAAAAGCTAAAAATGATTAAGCTTAGTGAAGAAGGCACGTCGAAAGTTGAGTGAAGCAGAAAGCTAGTGACCTCTTGCACCAAAAAGTCAGCCAAGTTGTGAATGCAAAGGCAAAGTTCTTGAAGGAAATCAAAAGTGTTATTCCAGTGAACACACAAAAAATAAGAAAGAAAAAGATCTTAATTGTGGATATGGAGAAAGATTGAATGATCTGGATAGATCAAATCAGCCACAACATTCCCTGAAGTCAAAGCCTATTCTTGAACAAGACCCCAACTTTATTCAATTTTAGGAAGGCTGAGAGAGATGAAGAGGCTGCAGAAGTAAAGTCTGAAGTTAGCAGAAGTTAGTTCATGAAGTTTAAGGATAGAAGTCATCTCCATAACATAAAAGTACAAGGTGAAGCAGCAAGTGCTGATGTAGAAGCTGCAGCAAGTTATCCAGAAGATCTAGCCAGCAATATAGACACTAAAAGCAATATAGACAAAACAGTCTTCTATTGGAAGAAGATGCCATCTAGGACTTTCCTATCTAAAGAGAAGTCAATGTCTGTTCAAAGCTTCAAAGGACAGACTGACTCCTGGTGGGGGTTAACATAGATGGAGACTTTAGATTACAGCCCATGTTCATTTACTAATCTGAAATCAAAGAGCCCTTAAGAATTGCATGAAATTTACTCTGCCTGTGCTCTATAAATGGAACAACAAAACCTGGAATACAGTACTCAATCTACAACATGGTTCACTAAATGTTTTCAGCCCACCATTGAGAATTACTGCTCAGAAAAAGATTCTCCCTCAAAATATTACTGCTCATTGACAATGCATCTGGTCACCAAGAGCTGTGATGCAGATGTGCAATGAGATTAATGTTGTTTTTATGCCTACTAACACAATATCCATTCTGCAGCCCATGAATCAAGGAGTAAATTCAACTTTTAAGTCTTATCATTTAAGAAATACATTTCATAAGGCTACAGCTCCCATAGATATTAGTTCCTATATGGATTTGGGCAAAGTACATTGAGAACACTCAGGAAAGGATTCAACACTCTAGGTTCCATTAAAAATGCTTGTGATTCATAAGAGTTCAAAATATCAACATCAACAAAAATTTGGAAAAAATTGATTCCAATCCTCATGGATGACTTCCAGGGATTTAAGATTTCAGTGGAGGAAGAAATTGCAGATGGAAGCAGCAAGGGCAGTAGAATTAGAGAGAGGGAGAGTGAGAGAGAGGGATGGGGGGATAGAGGGAGAGAGAGAATCTCAGGCAGACTCCCCACTGAGTGAAGAGCATGATGTGGGGCTCCATCCACAGCTCTGAGATCCTGAGCTGAGCTGAAACCAAGAGTTGGATGCTCAACTGGCTGAGCCACCTAGGTGCCTAAAGAGAAGTAGAATTAGAAATGGAGCCTGTAGATGAGAATGAAATGCTACAGTATCATGAAAAAAATTTCATGTTGCTTTTATGGATGAGCAAGGAAAATGGTTTCTTGAGGTGGAATCTACTCCTGGTGAAGATGCTGTGAAGATTGTCAAAATGACAACAAAGGATTTAGAATATTATGTAAACTTAGTTGATAAAGCAGCAGCTGAGTTAGAGAAGATTGAATTTTTTTTAAAGATTTCATTTATTTATTCATGATAGACACAGAAAGAGAGAGAGAAGCAGAGACACAGGCAGAGGGAGAAGCAGGCTCCATGCAGGGAGCCCGACGTGGGACTCGATTCCAGGTCTCCAGGATCACACTCTGGGCCGAAGGCAGTGCTAAACCGCAGAGCCACCCGGGCTGCTGGAGGAGACTAGATTTTGAAAGAAGTTCTACTATGGGTAAAATGCTATAAAATGTCATAGTATGCTACAGAGAAATCTTTTGTGAAAGGAAGAGTCAATCCATATGGCAAATTGTTGTCTTATTTTAAGAAATTGCCTCAGCCACCCCAGCCTTCAGCAACCAGCACCACCAAAGAGATTATGTATGACTTGCTGAAAGTTGAAATAGTGTTTAGCATTTTTAGTAATAAAGTATTTTTAATTACTTTATGTTGGTTTTTAGACATAAGGCTATTGCACACTGAATAGATTACAGTTTAGTGTAAATATAACTGTTATATGCACTGGGGAACCAAAAACTCATTTGGCTCTCCTTATTGTGATATTCACTTTATTGCAGTCGTCTGGAACTGAACCACAATATCTCCAAGGTATGGCTGTAGTCCTGTAGCAGTTTCTTGGAAATTTCTTTAAATAGCATTTGCCTCATGCCCTCTTTCCTTTCTTTTCATTTCTTATTAAAATAGGGTGTTATTATTACAGCTTTAGCCATTATCATATGCCCAAGGACAAGTTCTTACCTAAGGAACTGGAAATAATTACCTGAAATGAGCTGCATCCCTGAGGACTTTAGGGAGAAGAACGATCATGGCACCTCTGAACTTATTGCCTCGAAATTTTTGCATAAGATCGAAATAAAGTTTTAATTTATTTAAAGCCATTGTTTGTGGTCTTTGTAATTTATGACTAAATATTAAATGATATACCATGATTCTCATTATGAAGTTTTATACCAAAATGTAGACTAACACGACTTTAAAGTAACTCATAATTATTATTCTGTTTCTGTCATCTGTTTAATAGCCAGATTTTAACACTTTTTAAAAGTCTTTTTTTAAGTATTATATATGCTGAGAAGAATGTGCAAGCATTAAGGAAATTTAGCTGTGTAGCCTGCATCCAGATAAAGAAATGGAATATAAACAGTGCACCAAAAGATCTTACATAAGCCCTAGGCTTTCACCATTTAAATATAAATACAATATTGTCTTCCAACAGTGTCTGTGGGTTTTGTCTGCTTTGGAAATGCATCTATTTAGAATCACTCTATATACAGTCATTCTTTTTGCGGGATTGTCTGGCTTCCTTCACTCAATATTATACTTATAAGATTCATGTGATTTCATATAGCAATTGTTTAATTTGTATTCTTATATAGCTTCCATTGTGTAAAAAATATATATGTATATATAAATATATATGGTTAATGTGAAGGTATGCCACCTAAATCTCTCAAGGAAGGGTTTATTGTCCAGCTGCTGGGAGTATGGTCAACAGACAGCCTCCAGCTCTCCACATCTTCAGGGTCTGCCTAAGTTGCAGAGAGACACTTTTTACAGAGCTCACATCTTTCTCCAGGGAAGCTCGTATCTGCTGAGAGTCAGGATATGAAAGCCTGGTCATTTGGTTCCAATAAGGGACAGTCTGATGGGCAATACTCACTCCAGATCCAACTCCCTCAGGTTTTGCTGACATTATATCAGACCTGCATTACAGTTTAGTTCTTCTTCCCAATCATGCTTCTCTTCTCTTCCCTTAACTGATATTCATTCCTAATAAACATGTTGCCCATGTCTATTTCCAGACATCCTAACCAGTGACAGTTGAAACCAAGAAAGCAGGAGATAAGATAGCTTCAGCACTGGATCACTACTGTTCAATTAGCAATGAAGACTACCTTATTGGTGATAGGTGGAGCACAGACAACCCCAGTACAAAGTCATGGCCCAATATATGAACTGTTCACCGGTAGTGAACTGGGAGAATGTTGGTAGAAAAGAATGAATCAGATATTGCAGGAAAAGCATAACAATAGGAAAAATGGACCAAATAGCTATTGCTGATTATCATTGCTGCTCTAGAGCAGTAGTTTTTAATTAGGGGGAAGTTTGCTCCTGTCCTCTGCTCCCTGCGATCAATTAATGGTGATAATGAAGTGAATCCATCAGACTTATCATTTCATAAAGTTGAGTGGCTCATACATAAGTCATTGTAAAATGAAAATTATTTATCTGGGATCTAGCACAATCAAGAACAGAGAGCCCAAGCAAGCAACATGAGCAGATAATCCCATGACACATACCAGGTCTGCACCACTGCCCCTCCCTCCACTTATTATGTGCCGTGTGTGGAGTCTCTTGCAGTTACCTAAAAGAGAAGGAAGAAAAAATGAGCTAGTTTGTTTGACAGATGATTGACTTGAAAATTGATGGTAATTATGGTACAGCCTCATTCAGGAGTGGCCATGAAAGAGTTTATTGAAGACTAGACCTGCCACTGGGAAGAACCTTAGATCATGACTCTGCCATCCAATTTGTGTGGAAAAAGAAGTGTTCCAAGATTCGAATACATATAGACTCATGGGCCATGCTAAATAAGATTGAGGGCTAGTCAGAAACCTGGAAGAAAATAACATTTAAAAATTAAATGTGAAGAAATAGGAAGTGTGGGGTAAAAGCATATCAATGGAATAGGAAAATGATAACAATGAATGAAGAATCTGTATAACATACATATGCCTACCAGAATGCAGAAACCATGGAACAAACACTAAATAATGATGTGGACAAAAAGAAATGCCAGTTGATCAAGCCAGTCTTTGCCATTAACCACTCAAGTGCTGGAAAAAGAGGTATACAGTGGAAGAAGCCATGATGGCATAGATGGAGGCTATGAATGGAGGCTATCCATGACACAGACTTTCACTCTCCAAGGCTGACGTAGTTACCACTGCTACCAAATATCCAAACTTCCAAAAACAGAGACAAGCACTGTGTTATAAATATGTCACTATTCCTTAAGGGGGCAAACTGACTAGTTGTTGCAAGTTAGCCATTTGGATCCTTCCACCCTGGAAGAGTCAGCAGTTTATTGTCCTAGAATAGATTTGGATTTTGAGTATGGATTTGCCTTTTCTGCTTGCATGTCCACAACCGGCACTACTATTCAAGGAGGTTTGAAGCAGTTGAGCCACATACATGGGATTTCACATAATATTTCTTTAGATTAGGGGGCACTTATTTTAGCATAATAGATGCAAGATTGGGTCCTATGACAGTCTAATTGATCAATTTCTCTCATTGTGTATTTTGAGTACTAGTTAAGAAATTCTGTGTATTCCAAAGTCATGAAGATATTCTCCTAGGTATTTACTAAAAGCTTTATTGTTTTGCATTTCATATTTAGATCTCCAACACATCTGGAATTGATTTTCTGTGAACTGTATGAAGTAAGAGCAATTTTTTTCTTTTTCCATATGGAGATTCAATTGACTCACCGTTTATTGAAAAGTTCATCCCTTCCTTTCTACACCACTTTGTCCTCTTAGTTATAAATAAAAGTCTAAATATGTTTTGGAACTCTGTTTTTCTCCATTGTTTAATGACACAATCCTGTGCCAATACACACTGTCTTCCTTCTTACAGTTTTATTAAATTTAGGTGTCTAATAGTGTAAGTTATCCAGCCTCTTCAAGTTCAGTGTGATCCTTCTGGCCCCTTTGCATCTTCCTAGAAATTGGAGATTGAGTTTCCTAATTTCTACACAGAATACAAAACTGAATAAATTTTTTTTATTTTATTAAATATATAGATCAGTTTGGGAATAGTTAATTTTTATAATATCTGGTATTACAATCCATCAACATTTATTAGGTCCTCATAATTTCTTAATTCTTTAACAAATTAAAAATTTATCCACAATAATAATTTCCATTTGTATATCACCTAAGCTTTCCAAATTCCATTGCAATTTGTGGTTCACCACTTAGGAATTTACTGAAACTTTTCTAATCAAATTCACCAATGTATCTATATATGGAGAAGACTTTTGCTCCTTATTTTGCTTAGCTACAGATATTTGATGTGGTCTTTTTGGCCATTTCCTCCATTATGAAAATTTTACTCCTTTGACTTCTAGTCCATAATATTTTCCTGCATTTATTCCCTTTGGTGGGGATGCTCTGTTTTAGTTTTCTTTTCCAATTCTTTGTCATATTTTACAGGTCTCTATAATGCAGGATTCTATCTTAAATCTGTTCTTTTTGCAATCTACATATGTTTCTGCTTGTTTCAACCTATTCAATTTGTTTGAATTATAAATGAGATGAAGATTGTTACCATTTTTTAAAATATCCGGTTCAAATCTCTTCCTAGGCATTAGCCCATATATCAAACTGTTTATGAATAGATATCTCAAGGGATAGCAAGATCAATGTATCCAGAATGAAATTTATAATCTAATTTTCCCAGCCTAAGCCTCCTCATATGTTTTCTATTTTAGTTAATGATATCTCAGTCATCTCATTTGCTGGAATATTAACATAATCACTTTCTCTCTTTCTCAAACTCCAAAATCCAATGAATAACCTGATAATTTTTCTCTTAATTCTTAATATACATCTATCATTAATATATTATATATAATGAATCTTAATATATGTATTATATATAGACTCATGGGCAGTGCTTATATTATATTAATTATATTATATATATGATATGTATATATATATATATATATATACATATCATATATATATCATGAATTTGAAGAACACTCCAAACAGGATTTCCTGTCTCCAGACTTGATCTTGTTGACATGTTGATATGGAAGATTGTGTTCATTGACTGTGTTCATTGAGAGAGTTTGCCTCACACCAGTATCTAAACACTTAGAATTATATATTAGAAAGCTACGTATTAAAATAATTTAGAGCGCGTATCTAAACTCAAGCAAGAATGATTGATTATCAAATACTGGAAATGAAAAGATAACTCAAAGATAATGTTGAAAGATTGCTGAAGCTAAATGGATAATGAAATTAAGAAAGTTAAAATAGGCATTAGAATTTGAGGATTCAAGATACCTGGAAAAAAACTGAGACCTGAAGCATATGTGATACAGGAAACTGCAACTGACCTCCAGTATAGCAATTAAAGCCCAAAGTAATGTCTATTCATGAAGTAGGGATTTTAAAATATAGCCCCTAAGCCTGATATATATTGAGATCTGGAATTGAACTAGAGTTACCTGTGACTATTTGGTAATGTTAAATTTGGATCATTCATGGACACAGGAATAAAATGCATTATGCAAGATATTGAAAGGGAAACAGACAAAAAAATCAGTAAAATCCATTAGTTTTCCATTAAAGATAAACACAAAAGGGTTTTGAATAGTATGCACAACACAGACACTCAAAAATTATTCAGTCTATCCCAGTCCACACTCTGAACAACACACACTCCAGAGGAGCTAGCTCACCATTAAGAAAATATACAAATAAAATTATAGTGGAAGAGAATGGGAAATCATTGAGTTGACAAAGTCAGACATTTAAGAAAATTTATATATGAAATCTAGAAATAATCATCTAAGAGAGTTTAGAAATATATTTAAAATATTTTAAAATAATGAAGTGAAGAGAAAAATGGAGATAACAGGATTCAATGCACAGCAAATGGCCAATTGTGTTAAGAAAAATAGAATTCTAGGAATAAGAAGTATCATTATTGCAATAAGTGTAATCAATGGATGGGTTAAAGAGTATGTTAAATAAAAGGAGAGATTTTTCCTAATGACAAAATATCTCTAAGGAAGTTATCTAGGAATCTGCTCAAAGAAATAAAGAGATAGAAAAAAGAGAGTAGGAGGGGATTTGTTACAGAAGCAAATAAGAGAAAGTATGGAGGAAAATCACCATTCCGAATGATGATGTTTGAATATTTTTCAAAATTGAAAAAAAATATTTTCAATTTGAAATATGTGTTCTAATTTTGAAGAATCACACATGATCCTGATTAGGATACATTTTTTAAAAATCTATATCTGGACACATGACAGTAACACTTAAAAAAAAAAACCCTTAAAAGCACAAAAATAAATAGACTATTTACCCATAGTATAATGGCAAATAGTTACAGCCAACTTCTTAGGAGTAACAACACATGGAAATGTTGGGAAATCTAATTATATACACACAAATTTTAAAAAAGCACAAATTCTAGAACTTTAACATCAAGGTAAAAACAAAATAAAACCAGAAAAATGGAGGACAGGATTTCAGAGCCAACGTATCACAATGCCATTCCAGATTCTGAAGGAGGATAAGTATCTTTGTTATCTGTGTCAGTCTGAAATGTACACATTGGGCAGCCCGGGTGGCTCAGTGGTTTAGCACCGCCTTAAGCCAGGGCCTGATTCTGGAGACCCAGGATCAAGTCCCATGTCAGGATCCCTGCATGGAGCCTGCTTCTCCCTCTGCCTGTATCTCTCTGTCTCTCTGTCTCTCTCTCTCTCTGCCTCTCATGAATAAATAAATAAAATCTTTTAAAAAAAATGAAATGTACACATTGTGGAACTTCTTTTAGGTTCACAATTACATGTTTTGCCGTCTCCTACCTAGACTCTAACGTGTATTGGGTTTTGTTTGTTTCACAACTTCAGCTGGTCAATTTTTAAACATTCTTTAGGTTTCAGCTTAAACATCTCCTCTTAAAAACATTCCTTGATGTGTCAGACCCTTTTTGAATTAACCTGAACCTTACATGTTCTATAGTTTTATAGAATGGTTTATAGCTCTAATTTATTAATTTTCTACTAGTCCTAAAACTTTCCTTGGGAAATGTTTGTGTCTATCATTTTTACTACTTATCCATGTGTCTCATACTGTGAATGGCATATGAGCAAAGCTCAACATTTTTGTTATTAAATGAACACATGAATAAACAAATCACGTAATCAAAATCAAGAAGTGATCTCCAAAGGTCCTTTTAGAATGAAAATGCATAATATTACAAATCCATGTATTAATTTTTGGGCAACCAATGAAAATATGTAACTTTTAAAGTATTACTGAAGATGTGTCTCAATACTGTGGTCAATAATTGATACAGGAGATTCATGTATTGGAAATCAGTCCAGAAACTGGAAGAACCAATTTTTTTTATCTGTTCACATTAAATTTTAAATAAATATATAATGTTCTTCTTTCCTTCCTATTCTTCTCACGGTCCACAGATTTGAAAATTAAGAGATGTCACACACGGTGAATGATGAGTGAAACTAGCCATGGCTCTGGAAGAGAAAAGCTTGTTCTTTTTATTAACATATCTGCTTTATTCCTTCATACAGTTTGGCATGCTGAGCCTTACATCCCATGGTAGAAGTAAGATGACTTAGCTACATGAATAGTAGTGACTACAACCAAATTCCCCATAAAGGTCATACATAATGACTGTATATATTTATATATAACACTCTGAGAGTCTAAAAATCTTGTATAACAATCCATCATAAATTCATATGACATACTGCACAGATAATACTAATAACATATTTGGCAAAAATTATTTTTTAGTTTAACTGTTTTGTATGGTCAATGGTTTTTCTCAAACATTTTACTCTCTTAGACATCTTAAGGAATTTCTGGAAAAAGATTAATATCACTCAAAAAATATATATATACTCTATGAGCAACTAGTTGGGGGAGAAGGCAAAAGCCACAAATCCAGGGATAGAAGTTAGTTTATGTCAATGAAAAGAAGTAGCCTCATATGAGTATCATGGAGTAGTGAATGGCAGGAGATATTAAAGGACTAGATGTACTGGGTCCAGTGAACCCAGAATTGTGGTGTGCATAGTAATTCTGAGGTTTCAGTCAAGGGACTCATCAATGTCCTTGTGCTCCTTAAAGTGGTGAGGAATTTGAAAGAGTTAGGAAAGTGTGGGGAAACTTTTATCCTACTTCTATATAAAGTTTTGCACAGCAGCTGTTTCAAACATTTTACTGTCTTAAAACTGCCTG
Source organism: Canis lupus familiaris (assembly GCF_011100685.1). Classification (NCBI taxonomy): domain Eukaryota; kingdom Metazoa; phylum Chordata; class Mammalia; order Carnivora; family Canidae; genus Canis; species Canis lupus. The sequence goes on along the minus strand of NC_049234.1, from coordinate 14,959,290 downwards.
ACACTGTCTTGGAATATGACCTCAAAGATATTTTACTGTTAAGTGTAAGGCCGTATCACTTGAACTCATTCCACTTTTTTTCTTCCTGTTCCTTATAAGTTTCCTTAGGCTCACGATTCATTCCTGACTCCTCTATTTCTTTCATACCTTACATCAAAACTTTCAGCAAATTCTATGAGGTAGGTTAGAATGAAGAAATATCTAGAATCTTACCACTTTTGATCATCTCCATGGCTACCATCTGGGTCCAAGCCATAATCTTCTCACACCTGCATTATTGTAATAGCCTCCTGATGGTCCTCCCTGCCCGTCTTTGACCTCTTACAATCTCTTCTCCATGAAGCAGATAAAATAATCCTTTTAGGTAACTTATCTGCTCAAATCTCTCCAACAGTTACTCATTTCACTCAGGATAAAAGCCAAAACATTAAAATGGTCAGTCGTATTCTCCATAAACTAGACCCTGATTAACACTTTGACCTCACCCTCCATTACCCTCTCCCTTCCTTATTCTAGGCAGTCTTACTGCCTGCCTTGCTTCTGCTTTAACATATTAGCTCTACTTCCACCTTAGAACCTTTGCACTGGTCATTTTCTCTGCCTGGAATTATTCTCCCTCAGATTTTTCCTGGCCAACCAAACCCTGTCTTCATTCAGGTCTTTTTTTTTTTTATTTTTTTTTTTATTTTTTGTTAGTATGTCTTTTCCCTATTTAGAATTAGATTGCCATTTTATAAAATATCCCTATAACATTGACCACTTATTTCCTTCTCCTTCTTCTCCTCCCTCCCATTCTCTCTTTCTCTTTCTGCCTGCTTTACATTCTTTATTCTTTCCTTCCTTCCCTCCTTTCTTTTCCATTTGATTGAATGATTACTTTGAAAATTGAATGATGGTTTTGCCGACTAAACTGTAAGCCCCAAGGGCAGAAGTTTTTGCTGTTGTGATCACTGCCATTCTCCAAGAGTCTAGATATAGCGACACCTATAGGCACTCAATAAATAAATTTTGATTAAAGGAATGAATTATTTCCTTCTTTCTTTATTAGTGGGTAGAATAATGCATTTCCAAGGGTAACACTGTTGTCTGTGCTACAGATCTTTTAAAATATGTGCCCCCTAAGTACTCTTTTATTTTTTTCCTTCAGTCTTTACTTTCAAATATCTTATGAATATATTCAAGTTTCCCCTAGTCCAAGGAAAGCCTACAGCCTGAACCTGCTTATCACACTACCATATATTCTGGCACAATAATTTGCATTTGCCACTTTTATCATGTCTTCTCATTCCCATTTCAATTCTCTGCGATCTTGTTTCTGTTTCTGGACTCTCCTGAAATTATTCAAATGGTTGTCATTATTGGCCTATTTTTTTTTTTTCACCAATTCATTGATCTATTTTCAATACCCAGACTGTTCTCAGGATAATATTTTTAGTCAGAGATCATTCTTTCCTTTGGGAAACTTCTCTTTGATTAATGACATAGGTAGGAATTAGTTGACTTATATGTAATCAGATTTAGTCTCACTTTCAATCATTTTGCTTTGGAAGTAGGAAGAGTTCTCAGGGCATGCTTCCTAACTATGAAATATTCCTGAGTTTCCAAGGGAAAAGAAAGTAAGGTTATCAGCCTGAGTTGAAAGCAAATACTAGTGATGTTCTTCATATGATTGTCTATTTAATATTTATTGAAAATATATCATGAACATGGAAACTGCAAGAAAAGGAAAGTGGACTTTCACTTGTTAATTAGTACTTCATTTATTTTAGTCATTTCTTATAAGGATATAATATCAAGGATATTATAGAAGGAGTGGAAATAACAATTTGTAAGTACATGAGATAAATGTGGAAATAACAAGAACTAGCTTTCCAAAGACAAACCTGTAAATCTTTTTGCAGTAAAGGTACAAGATTCTGTATAAGTAAATAATTGGATGAAAATGTGAGTGATGATGAAAAATATTTATAGGAAGTTTATAGAGTTTTGATTTCATATCATTTGGCTTTTAAAATAGCCTTTGATATATTAATTTTATCACTATTCTGACAAAGCTTAACTTCAGAAAGATTATGGGATTCATAAAAAGTCACTGAGCTTATGGATCTTACTCTTTTTAATCCAGAGCTGAAGCTTCTTCTATAGTTCTGTTGTATGTGGTTATGGCATGTTTGCATTCCCAGAGCTTCTAGTTTCTATGAGGAGAGATTTACACTAATGCATTGGCTCTCAAAGAGCAGTCTAGGGACCCATAAAGATTTGAGACCCCTTCATAGGATCCAGAAGATCAAATTATTTTGACAGTATTAAGTTGTTATTTGCTTTTTTTCAGGCTCATTCTCTTATGAATATACAATAGAAATTTCCAGAGCCTATCTGACATATGATATTGCAACAGATTGAATGCAGATATAGGAATCTAGCTGTCTACTACACAAGACATTAAAGAGATTTGGGAAAATATAAAATAATGCCATTTATAACATTATTTTTAAAATATAGGCATTTTTCATAAAAATATTTTAACATTTGATAGGTTTGTTATTACTTTAAATAATTAATTAATATTAGTTTAAGTATTTCTCAGCTTAAATTTCCTATATACTATCAATGCATTTAAAGTTACTTAATAAAGCTCTTTGAAGTACCTGACAATTTTGAGTCTAAAAGATTCCGGAGACTAAGTTTGAAAACCTGCACTAGGGCAATATTCTAGTAACGCTTCCTGTCCCTTATTCAACTGTCCCATGAAGAAAGTGGGGTTATTGGCTTAGTAGATTACAACCATTGTACCATATTTTCACTGGCTTTATCATCTCCTGGTGCCAGATTTCTTAATTGGTTGAACTTAAGAAAAGGGCAGAGGGAGATTACCTATTGAAATAGATGTTATTAGAAGAGGAGGAGGATTATTTCTTTTGAGCCTGCATATTAGAATTACTCTTTTCAGGGCATCATTTTCTTTGTAAAAATGAAAATATTGGGATAAACTGTGTTCTGGCTGCACATTCTATAATCTTTTGTTTTACATAAAAGCCATTTTCATGATTATATTATACCAAAACAAACATGATGTTTCCTGTACTCTTTCATCCAAGTTTCTGTTTCTCTTGGGTATACTTAGAAAAAAAAATATATACTTGCCCTTAGCAATTGTCCCTCTGGATATAACTCTGAAACACCAAGAAGTTTCGGTGTGAAAGATAGTTTGTCAAACTTTAATGTAAGTTAACAGTAACTTTAAAAAATAATCTAAGGATTTACTTGCAGAAAATAATTTGCTTAATGAAGGAAAAATCATTGTGATGTTCTTTGCCTTTGATCAATGCTTGAGATTTGAAGAAAATCACTGGTAAATTATGTTGGCATAGGAATCACTTTCATAATGTGGGTTTGATATTCTGTGCAAAAATCTGTTGAAAATTATGGAAAAATACTCTTAGAATTTTAAACATATTTCCCTAGGTATCCTTAGGCTTTGAAAAATATTTGTTCTGAAGAATTTCAAAGGAAAATTCCAAAACTGTCTGCCTCAATTGTAATATTTGTAAATCAACATAAACAAGGGTGAAATTTTACAGAAAAATTAACCTAAGGATTCATTTCCAGATATTTTTTATGAATGATTTTTTTATATATATGACTAGGAATCAAGAAAAGCTGTTCTGAGATTTATCTCATGTAAATATTTTTATACCATGGGAAGTGGATTAACCACCTATTGAACAGAAATTCATATTAGTGCTCAAAATACTTGGACAACATTTGTGATTTCATTGGTTAAGATGATTATGTTTGTTCCAAATGGACTTTTATTGAACCCATGGTAAATACTGAGCAATATGATAGGTAACCATATATCTAAAATGTGTCAAAATAGTACTTTGAAACTTCTTAAATAAATCAAAATTAACAGGTAACTTTTGGGTGATTTAGTAATATACTTAAATACTAATGTTTTATATAGATAGAATAGGAAGACTCATGAATATCACATAGAGAATGTAAATGAAAAAATTGTTTGTTTGTTTTTTTTTCTCAGAAAGCTAGAGAAGAGGATGGAAATGGCTGTATTTAAGACAAGCTTTTTAGAAGGGCGCTTGAGTGGCTCAGTCCGTTTGGCATCTCTCTTAGGTTCAGGTCATGATCCCGGGTCCTGGGATGGAGCCCTGTATCCCGTTCCTTGTTCAGTGGGGAATCTGCTTTTCCCTCTTCCTTTGCCTTTCCTCCTGCCCCCACTTTTGCTGTCTTTCTCTCTTAAGTAAAGATAATTTTTTTTTTTTTAAAGATGAACTTTTTAGAATACGTGTTTCCCAACGAGAGAAATGAAGGGATTTTTATAGACTGGTCAGCTTCAACAAAGACCTAAAAAATTAAAATCTTGTAGTATATCTGGCAGAGTAGATAACATAGATTTGGCAGATTTGAATGTGTTCAAATATAAGTAGCATTAAGAAAAGAGAAGTAGACTGCCATGGTGTAGCAGACACTGTTGTTGCCTGGCCACATCTCCCTGGGTTGTTGTAGGTTTTAATGCATTCTGACCTGTTTTCAACTGTCTGAGGGCTCTCTCTGGTGGCTGAAGCCTGTTCTGGAAGAAAAATAGTAGAGCAAATGTCTACTGGAAGCTACCTTCTGCTTGTGACTGGAGGTAATTGGTGCATTAATGCTCCAGCTTCCTCACCTTGGGTGAGTAACATGTTCTCCCATGAATTCCTTGTTCCCTGCAGGATCAGCCCGCAGTTGCCTCATGATTATGGGCTTGATAGTGTGCTCTTTATGGGCTGCTCTCTTCCTGCCTGGTGTTCCTTCTTCCCTCTTGGCATTGCTTGGGATTACAACTAAGTAAGCTTGATGGTTACAGACTCTGTACAAACTAAAACAGTTGGATTTAATTGATACATAATATTTTCTAAGAATCATTGAATCAGAGAATCCTCTCCCATCCTATGTGGTGATTCTGCACCAATATCTTGCTTTCTCTTCTTTCTTTCAAGCTCACATTTGACAAGTAATATAAATGTATAATTTAGTGTCATGTAGAAGCTGAACATTTTAGTACCATGATCTGAGAAATGTGATCTTCATTTCAATACCTTTGTAATTACCTTTGCCTTGATTAAAAGAGGCCACTGAGCAGGCTACTTAAAAGCAAAGAATTGAGAGTCAGATCAACATGAGGTTTTGTGTCCTGTTTCTGTTTTACGTGTGATCTTTGGCAAATATTAATATTGCCGAGTCTGTTTTAATGGGAAAAATAAGAAAATTATGAAAGCAAAATGAAATATTCAAACCCTTTAAAAGAATTTCTACTACCTATAAGAATACTTATTAAATATCATATATTATTGTTGTCCTTTTGTTGATTTTATTGTTTAGGCTAGATGTTAAGGAACTCAATATGCGGGAAAATATAAGTTAGGACTTTAGCTTTGAAACTAAAGGATATATTCACTTTCCAGGTTATTTTGCTCCATTGCCTATTTAAGATCAAATAATAATATTATCTGTAATTTATTGAGCACTCTGTAGGTGCTAGACTCTCTTTTAAGTAGTGTTCAAATGTTTTCTCATTTATGACTCAACTTCATAAAAACCTAATTAGATATCCTATTTTGCCAATAGGAAAAATTAGAGTAACCAGATAATCATCTTGATTTGCCTTTGGATGAAGGGTCTCCTATGACATGGGTCTTTCAATGCTAAAACCAGGAAAACTTCAAGCAAACAAGGATGGTTGGTTATCCAAGAGCAGAGCATCAGTGAAGATAAGTAACTTGTCCAATATCGTAGATTTATGAATGAAAATTTAGGGTTTGAACCTTACTTGTCTGATTTTTTTAAAAAACAGATGCTTTATTGCTTGTTTATAATAGACTCATGTACATTGTCTCTATTCTTCTAAAAAAGAAACTGTTACAAATCTCCATGTTATAAATTTCAGAAAGAAGCTGAAGATATCTTACAGTTGTGTTCTCAGTATGGGTGATACTACCCTTCTAGAATGCATTTTTGAAATCTCCAAAAGCATTTGCGTTGCCACAGTTATTGGGGGAGCACCAATGGACTTTGTGGGATGGTCTCACAAAATGAAAAATTCTCCCAACTTTAACATGACTTTGAATGTCTTCTTAGTCCTTCATATAGTAACCCAATGAATCTCATTTAAGGTTAAATTACAATTAAATATAAGAGATATAGGAAATGTAAATAATAGTAAAATTGTTATATACCGAAAAATTATAAAATTAAAGATATATGTTGTAAACATTATATATTGAAATGTTTACTCATTTGGGTTTGCCTATTTTAGTCTTCAGGTAGTCTCTTTAGAAAAATTTACTTTCTATACTTTGTTTACTTTTCCCTTCTAACTCATTTTCTATTACTCTTCATCAATTAAGATAAATTTTCCTTTTTTTTTCAAGTTCTAGAGACTGAATATATGTCTTGTTTTGACAGATGGTGAGAATTCATAATAGAAGACTTGTTTTCTGTATTGCTTAAATGACATATCATACATACAGAATTATGCAGACACTATCCTTATCAATAATGTCATTTATAACAACATGACATTTCTCGGTTTCTCTACTTTGAAAATTCTTAACTTGCTCTAACATTTTATTCCTACTTAAAATGAAATTATTTTTCCTCTTTCTGTTACCATTCACAAGGAAGTCTGTCCATTATTAACTTATTAAAACAATAGTTCTTACTCTAATATCAATCCTTTTTATTGGAATTATTTCTAACCCTATTTTTCATAAAGCAAATATGTACAGATATGTGGCCACTTTATTTTGTTTCCCAATGTGGTGGTATCTGAGCATTTATATATTAAAGTTCATCTAATTTAATTATAAATTATTTCCCTTTTATCCTCCATTATTTTAGAATGGACATTACTATTATTTAAAAGTTATGCATGTGGTGGGTAGCCTATATTATCTTTTAATTTAATTTTAGAATAATAGAATTAGCATTATAGTATATTTGTTTTTTAAAGGAGCCATTGAGTCAAGCAGGGTGAGAACACTGCAAAAGAAACAGATTATTTTCAAATAATAATAATGGTTTCTAAGCAGCAGATGAACTTGATATAATCACCTTTCTTTCTTCTGTAATGACCAACTTTAATTTAAATTTTAGGAATTCCATTTAGATAAGAAAACATGTTCTTGACCACTTAAAACTTAAGATATATTTTACAAAGAGGTTTTCAAATTTTGAGACACAGCAAAACCTGGTCTCTGAGCGCCCCATAGAAAAACACGTTTGGAGCCAATTGGCAAGGATTGTGTGAAAGGAAGTGTGTATAAGCTACAGCTATAAAGGTTTACAGAATCTTGTTAAAAGAGAAGGAGAAGGCAAGAGAACAAAGATTATGATCCTAGGGAATGAATCTCTGAGGAATTGTAGAAATAATGAGGCATATATGTGTGTAAAATAATACTATGAAACAGATTAAGAAACAAGAAAAAAAACTAAATTTGGAATTCACATTTTTAAGAAAGTGAGTTGTGATTTATTGAGTGTTCACTGAAAGAATATTGTTTGGTGATAGGGAAGGTTATAATTTGGAATATAATGAAGTCCATTGCTCAAAGAAACACTTGTGAAATATTGTTTGTTTTTTCTAAGTCCTCCAATAGAGAAAAATTTACTCTCGCACTATAATTTAGCTATGTTTCCAGGAAATATTACGAAGAATTTACTAAGACATCTTTCAAGGTCTTTTCTATTATGAGTAATAAATATCTAATGAGTACTCATTTTGTATTACACATATTGGCTAAGTTTTACATGTAATGTTCTTTATTCCTTTCAATGTCACATGTTAAGAATTGTTTTGCCTACTTTATAGATAGCAAAATTGAGCCTAAACAAGGAATTTGATCAATGTCAGAGAATTATGTGCTGAGATAGAATTAAAATACTGACATAACCTCATTATTTGAGTATTCATTTAATGTAAAATTCTATATGTATGTGCTCAAAATATACTGTTGTCTAAAAACTACAATAACAGAATCAAACACTATGATAAATTTACTGACATGAAGCAAAATTCAGCTTGCTATTTATAAATTAGGTTCCACAATTACGAAACGACAAAAAATATCTCCAAAATATCTCAACTCGATATTTCTCCATTCTCTTCCTCTTTTCTCCTATTTCATGCCATATACATTAATACAGATAATTTACTTGACCTTATGTCAACAATGACACCATCATGCACTGAATTTGCTTATTTAAAATAACTGATGTTTGTTCTCTATTTTATCATTTAACCAATTATCTTATTCAGCTAGATTGCATCACATCTTCTAGATTTTTTGTTTGGCATCGTATCCTATTTGGATCTTTCTTTTAAATTTTTTGAATTTGACTTGTCTCTGGCTGTTGACTTATTATACATCATCATAATACCATGCTTGAGCTCCTGCATTGATGCTCTCCCTGGCCTTAACATTGTTGCAGATGTTTCCACCTCCACTAATACACCTGCTTCTGCCATAAGAGGCAACACTTTATATCACAAATCTAGTTATTCTTCCTCAATGCTTTAAAATTGAATAGTGTTTTTTTAATTGCTTTTGCAATGATATTGAAATTCTTACTCATATAATGCTCATACTTTCTGATTCATGTCCAGCGCATCTGCATAAACCCCTCCTAATAAATCCTGTGTTATAAATGCTTAGCTAGAGGTGCCGGGGTTGTTCAGTCAGTTAAGGGTCTGCCTTCAGCTCAGATCATGATCCCAAGGTCCTTGGAATGAGTCCCACATTGGGCTTCCTGCTCAGCAAGGAGGCTGCTTCTCTTTCTCCCCCTTGCTTGTGCTCTCTCTCACTTTCTCTCTCAAAAAAATAAAGTATTTAAAAAAATTCTTAGCTATATGTTTTTCCTAAATATGCCACATTTTTTCCACATGTTCCTGTTTTGCTTCACTTATTTCCTCCATCTCATCACCCTTCACACACATGCAAAGGCTTCTAGACCCAGTTCAAATTATGAAATCTTTTTCAATTGCTCCTGGTTAAAATGATCAACACTCGTTTCTGCACACCCTCAGTCATTTTATACCACTGTCCCTTTCACATTGGCTCATATTTCTTTTCTTTGCATATGTGACTCTTTTTGTAGTGAATGCCTCCATTGACTACTCCAGACAGTGACCACACTATCTAAACACTTCCTTAAATAAAGCCAACTCTTTATTATATAAGCTGATACACTTTTACGTGGAAGATAATGTCAGTGCAACAGACATCCATCTTTTTAAAACCTGTAATCTAGAAAGATTAATATCGAAATCAGTATGTATCCTTTGGCAAAATTAGATCTTCCATTTTGAGAAATATCTGTGTCTCCTCAATAGATTATTAATAAAACTTTCTATTTATGGGAGAATCAAAATACTTGAATCCTATAAGATGAAGCAGCCGACACACTGAAGAGATCAAAATCTGATAGAATAAAAGATTATATTTATTGGGATTTTTTTTTTTACATAGTTCAGGAATTTCAGTTCTCTCCAAACTTTCGAGATATATGGTTAGTTGAGGTGGTTAATTTTGAAGGAAATTAACAATCTCTTCCAACAGTGATATATTGTTTTCATTCTAGCTCTCAGAGTTGACAGGTATGAAGGGGAGTTATATTTACATGTTCAAAATTTAAGAAATTAATAGTTCAGCCATGGAAAAACTATAAAATATCTGTTTCTACAACAATGTACAAAGGAGGATTTCAATGTTATTTGTGTAGTGTTAGAGATAGTTCTTGCTGAATTTAGAGGTGATAGTGAAAGGGAGCTGAAAAACAGTGGTCAGTCCAAAGTGCACTAATTTTATAACAAACATAAAACTGAAAGGCAAGATAGAGATGAGGTTACTAGGAGTAAAAGAGTAGCAAGTAGGTGCAAATTATGATTTTTCAATCAAAGGGAAAGCAACCTAGATAAAAACACTTATCATCTGAGGGTATCAGAATTTATGAATAACAAGTATGTAGCATTATTTCTTAAAAGGGGATTGTCTACTCGATTGCTCTCACTTATCTGAAAAAGTTTCTTTATTTCTTGTTGGCCAGTATTTCGCAATAGACTTTTAGAATTTAACTTTCAGTCTATCTTACCAACTTTAACTGGTCTCATTCATACACCTTATGGTTTAATCACATTGAATTATTCAATATTCCCCAACATGCCAAATGCCAAATTCTTCCTTGCCTTTACTCATGCTGTTTACACAGCCTGGGGCTGTTTCTCCCTATTTTTAGCTGTAAAATACTTAACATTCCTTCAGGTTAAGTTCAAATTCATTACTACTATGAAAATTGACCAGCCTCTCCACCCAAAATTAACCTCTGTCTCCTCTGAACTCCTACAGCATCTTATTACTGTCTATTCTCACATATCTTGCCCCGTTCTTGCATCTTAGTTAAAACTCTTGATGGCAAGTACTTTGATTTAGTCAACATAGTTCCACAGCGGGGTCTTGAACTTCACGCCCACCTTAGGAAATCAATAATTTCAAGTTACCACTCACCAAGAGTAACATAGTTTTAGGATATATTTTAAAGGCAGAACTAACATGATATTCTGATATTGAATGTGGGCGTGAGTGAAGGAGAGGAATTAAGAATGAATATAAGGGGGACATCCCTGGTGGCCCAGCTAAAGGTTTAGCGCCACTTTCAGCCCAGGGTGTGATCTTGGAGACCCGGGATTGAGTCCCATGTCCGGCTCCCTGCATGGAGCCTGCTTCTCCCTCTGCCTGTGTCTCTGCCTCTCCCTTTCTCTCTCTCTGTGTCTGTCATGAATAAATAAATAAAATCTTTTTTTTTTTTTTTTTAAAGAATGAATATGAGGCTCTTGGCTTGAACTACTTGAAGGATGATGTTGGTATTTTTAATAGGTGGGAAGGGTATGGGTTTTATTTTTTTATTTATTTTTTAGCAGGGGATGAGGGAGACTTGGACTTTTTTTAGGGTATATTACACTGAAATGCTTACTAGATATTTGAATAGTGGTGCTGAATAGGCAATTGGCTATAAAAGTAAGAGGTTTATGTAAGATGTCTGGGTTCGAAATGTAAATTTGTGGATCATAATTTTAAATGTCATTTAATTTCATGAGGCTGAAAGAGATTATCTAGGAAGAAAAGGCATCTGAAGCTTGTGCCCCACATATAGAGGACATGGGGACAAGAAGGATCTAGCAAAACAAAACAAATAAACAAATGCACTGAAAAAGAGATAGAGGAATAATGTCCTGAAATCACAAGAGGGTAGAGTCAAATGTTGCCAATGGGTTAAGTGAGATGAGAACTAAGAATTGACCAAGGATGTAACAACATGGTAGTCTATTGGCAATCTTCACAAAGGTCTTTCAATTGATAGAGCTGGTTGCCTGATCTGAGTGGGAGAATGGGAGGAGGGAAAGTGGTGATAGCAAACGTCACCAATTATATGCTATAAAGGAACCAGGAATGGTAATGACAAGAGCAGTAGATTACCAAATGATGGTAGCCAAACTGTATTGTAAATTTTCTTAAAGGTTCTTACATCATGGTGCAGTAATAGATAGAGATTTAGAATCAAAATTATATTTATCATTGATACCTGAATGTCTCAAGAATGATACGTCAAGGGAAAATAATGTTCATCTTTTTATTCTTTGTTGCCTATCATGGTGATTTAATAGAGTAAGTACTTCATAAATGTATATTGACTCTTTGTGTGGATAATGGATGGATGTGCAGATGAATAAAAACTGAGCCTTATGCATACAGTTATAGAAGGTAATTTCCCAGCTGCCACATATGACTGAAGTGTCCGAAGAACTAGACAAATATATATCTTAAACACATGAAATATTGGGCTTTAGGAATAAAGAGAAAGCAGTCTCTTTTTAAAAGGTTTAAAAATCTTACACAGTGTAAAAATTTCCATTATTGGAGAGATTCCCAGGATCTTGAAAAACTGTAAATTTAGGGAAATTTTGATCAGAATACTCCATCTTGGCACTATTATTTTATATTTTACCATAACCCTGTAGTTCCTTAGCTTCTGAAAAATTCTAGTTTTTTATAAATACAAGAGTTATGTGCTTCTCTTCTCTGTGTCCCATTCATAGGGGAAGGATAGTAAGTCGTGTTATTGTTGTGATCCATCACCTTGACTTGGAAAACATTCTTACTTTGCTTGGAATGAGAAATCTGCTATGGGTCTTTTGCCGTTATTCACATGGATGTCCCACTCAGCCTGCTCCAGCATGTTCTTTGTCAGTGTTTCCCATTCCTATACAAAGACCCTCTCTACCCTGCAGAGCTTCGAAACTGCATGCTGGGTTACTGGCCCCTGGCCTCAAACCGTGCATGGCTTAGCTAGTAACTTTACTCCGAATTATGACAGAAGGATGGAAAGCATGAGGGGAGAAAAGTAAGAAGTCAGTCAAAAGGGGACACATACATGGAAAAATAAAGTCCTTTCTGCATTTTTATGAATACTGCTTTCATGTTATATATATATTTCATCTTTTTACTTTCGAGGTATCTGTGTTTTTATGCATAGTTTATCTCTTTTAGAAAGCACTGGTTCTAACTTTCACATCCAATCTGACAAACCCTATCTTTTCCATTGTGATGTTAACTGCTGCTATTATGATAATGATATAAATATCTTTGGGTTTCCACAGTTAGAGTTAAAATGGATGATTTCGTGGAAATCATTGTAATTTTGCAGTAATGCCATTTCATTTTTTCCAGCTTAAGGTATGGTTGATGTACCAAAATTGCACATATTTAATATATACATTTTGGTGAGTTGGATATACATGTACACTGGTGATGCTGTCACCACCATTCGGGAAATAAACATATACATCATGTCAAAAAGATTTCATATGTCTTTTTGTTTTTGGTGGGCATAACATTTAACATGAGATCTACCCCTTAGCACGTTTTCAAGTGCTAAGTTAACAAAACAGTGTTGTGCACTTGAAAATGTATTAAGAGGTATAATTTTTTCATCATGTGTAACTGTAGTCTTATATCCATTGAACAACTTCTTATTTCCCTCTCCTCATCCCCTTGTAACTACTACTATATTCCCTGCTTCTGGGAGTTTGACCATTCTGGATAGCTCCCAGAAGTGGAATCATACAGTATTTTTCCTTCTGTGACAGAATTATTTCGCTTAGCATAGTGTATTCCAGGTTTATCTATGATGTCACAATAGAAGAATTTTCTTCTATGTAAAGGCTGAATAATATATAATATTCCATATATATATATCACAATTTTTTATCCACTCATCTATTGATGAACATTTGGATTGTTTACTTTTATATCCATCCTGTGTGTTGTCACTGCCCTCTATATTATATCTGCATTCATAATAAACTGCATAGTAGTACTGTGTTGTAAGTTTTGCTTTAAATACAATTCTAAACATAATTTAAAAATATATGCATTAAATTTTACATTTATTTCCATATTTGTCATTTCTGATATCCTTCTTTTCTGTGGATCTGCATTTCCTTCTGGTGTCATTTCCCTTCATTCAGAATGACTTTAAAATTTTTTAGAGTTCAAGTCAGCTGATAATTCTTTTTTAATGACCTTAATTTTTTGTATATTTTTGAAGTATGCTTTTAGTTATGTAGCTGGAATTGACAGCATCTCTATTTTTTAATTTCAGAATTTTAATGATGATATTCCATTGTCTTCTGTCCTTTTTACTTTTAATGAGAAGTTAACTTATCATCGCATATTATTGTATCATTATTTCCCCATACATATTGTACCATTTTTTCTGATAATTCTCAAATTTTCAGTCTATCTTTGGTTATCAGCAATGTGACTACTGTGTCTTGGTGTGTATTTTTTTGGATCTATAAAAATTTATGATTTTCATCAAACATGGCCCAGTTCTGTCATTATTTATTTAAACATTTATTGTGCCCCACTCTACTTCTCCTTTTCACATGAATGTTTGCCTGCTTTATGTTGTCTCACAAATCAGTAGGTTATGTTTAATGTTATTATTATTTTTTATCTGTTCTTTGGATTGAGAATTCTGGTTGTTTGGCAATAGCTGAAAACTCTAAGTTCTTTTAGCTTTTCAGCTGTTGCTTATCATTGAGTTCCTTCAAAGTTCCCTTAAAAATGCAAAGTCAGGAGACAAAGATCTGGATAGAGTTTACATGCATATTTCAGGGTTTCTCTCCTAGAAGTCTTGTCTTTTGGGGTTATCTCTGTGAGTTTCCTGTACTCCCAAACTTCCTACTCTAACTCTCAAGCCAAAAGACTACAATTTCTGCTTAAATTCTAGGTCTCTTGCATTGAGTGGACTGGAGATTGCACTCATTGAAGGGAAATATAAACATGGATCTCTCCTACTATTCCCCTGTTTTAAGGGTCAAATACCTTTCAGGTTCTGTTCTCTTTTGTTTGGTCTTCGGTGACAGTTGTTATTGTATATCTTGTTGAGAGTTCCTAATTTTTAACTGCAGGAGAGATTGTTAAATAGAAGTTATTCTGTCATTACTAGATGCAGGACCTTTGTTTCATTATTTTTTTAACTTTAAATGCATAGTATATACATTCATTTGTATGTCTGATATATTTCCCAATAATATTAAAAATTATAACACTGTAATTAATTTTAATTGACCAAACAAGGATTTTGATTATATCTCAAAAGAAGAAAAAAAAAGAATCTGAAATTTTTCATTTTTATTTTTTATTCATTACTTATTTGTATAAGAAAATGAGAACTAGGAATAGCAAACAACTTTTCCACATGATAAACTAGTTACCAAGAACTTACATTAAATATCATACTTAAAAAGGAAAGTTTGGCTATGTTCCCTTTAATTTGGAGGAAGGAGCAATAAAAGACAGTATCTTCACTGCTACTATACAACGTGTTAAGGTCAAAATAATATAACAACAACAACAACAACAAAAAGGCCTAGAGTTTGAAAGGGAAGGCATAAAATTCTTCTTAATTAGAGATGACATAATTAATATGGAATGTCAAACAGAATCAACACACAGCCTATTTACACTAGTTAAACTGATAGTGAATTTAGGCAATTTTGCTGGAGAAATCAATTTGAAGAACATAATGAATTTTTTTTCAATATTATAAATGCACATCTAGAAAATAAAATATAAAATAAAGCACCATTCATAAGCAACAGAGTATCAACTTTTCTCATGATCTATTTGGAAATAATTTAAAAGAATATCTGACAAAATAGAGTAATAACTTATTGTCATAGTACAACAGAATTATTATTATAATTTTTATGGCACAACTTAGTAAGTTTATTTCAGTAGCACCAGGACAGGGCCCATGGGCAGAAGGAGCTGCACTTTTTTGCTGTGTGAGACTGGTGGCTATATACTTAGTAATCAAAGGGAAGGGAGCATGCAGGGAGTATCATATTACAAAAGTTTCTGAGAATTTCTTTGAATTTCCACTCATGAAGACAAAACATAGAAGCTTTGGTTTTCTGGGCAGATAAAGAAGAAAAAAATGTTTATAATTTATAAAGAGCAGACTCTTTTTTAACAGAGTGAAAAGTAAATTTTCAATCTTATACCAGTGTACTTTTAAAATCCATTTATCTTAATCTTAGTCCTGACAACATTTAAAATTCTTTACCAAAGATTTCCCTTCACAAAACTTCTACAATTTTCTTTTTCATTCAGATTGTGTCCTTAGCTTTTACTCGCTAAATAACTGGTCTCCTTTTAAGACTCATTTTCTTTTTCCTTCAACAAAATGTATTTTCATTTCTTTCTTTTTTTAAAAGATTTAATTTATTTTTTCATGAGAGACACTCACAGAGAGAGAGGCAGAGACATAGGCAGAGGGAGAAGCAGACTCCCTCTGGGGAGCCTGATGTGGGACTTGATCCCAGGACCCCAGGATCACAACCTGAGCTGAACACAGCCTCTCAACCACTGAGCCACCTAGGTGCCCCTGTATTTTCATTTCTTATGCCTTCCTTACACATTACCTGCTTTCTACATATAGAGTTACTTTCCTTATCATTTTCATCAGTCTTAATTACATTTCAGCTTAGAAACCTTAGTCTCCAGTGAAAATTAAGTAGTAACCAATTGTGAGCTGTCTGTTACAATGGAGTTCTTTAGATTGGCAAATTTATGAATACATTTCATAATTTCTAAATGCTTGTCTTTTCATAGTACAATCTTTCATTAAAGCATAAAGAAAAAGAATAATAAACTATAAATATGTTTACCAACAGACTGAAGTATCTTGTTTCTCCATGATAAGAAACCAAAAGCACAAACCTATGTTCAATAATCAGTTATTTAGTATTTTATCTTATTTTGAAAAGATTTGGATGTCCAATAAAGTTCAACCCAATTTATTATTTAACTTAGCAAAATTTTAACTTTTCAGGCTACCAAAATTGACTCCAATTATAACAACCCAGGAAATGAGAAACCCCCCACCCACACACACACAGTGAGTCAGGCAACATCCATCTAGTCCTCTCAAGCTATATTTCAGATCTGACACACAAAAGAAGCCAACAGAAAGAAGAGTGTCTCGGGACAGAGGGAGGTATATATAGGATTTTGGCAGGAACCTGTTTACAAGAAAGACAAAGGGAGGGAGAGGTCACATAGAGAACAGGACAGAACACAGGAAAGTGGTGGATTAACAGCAGAAGGTTCTAAGGTAGCTGAGCTGATGGTGGATTGGGTAGATGGTAGAGAGTGAGGAGATGGGCCCCCTAAAGGAGTATGGGCAGATTAGTGTTTTGACACAGGGCCATAAGGACCTGACCATAGGGGATTTCAGTTCATTTTTATGGTGAGATATCCCCCTTTTCTAGTTTATATCAGCCTTACAAAAAGAAGCAGACTTGGGACGGAAGCATACAAGGTGTCAGGGTCAAACTGACTCCAGTTTCTCAAGATGCATCCCAAGAGAGTATCAGATGGTTTTGAGGATTTAGATGAAAGATAGACAGCGACAGTCTCCTGGGCTAGTGGTGTCCCTGCTGAACTCCAAGAGCATCATTTCAGATAATCTGTTCCTAGGGACATCTCTCTGGAACCATCAAACTATCATCCCTGGTGCAGGTGAGCATCCCCAACCTGTCAACCTCTAAGGCCTCCCATACCTCCTGAAGACAGAGCCCTTGCCCATCCTTTCTTTCAATCAATACAAGTTTCCTTAAGAGATGGAAGAAGTCTCCCCTGCACTGAGATTGCATTTAATCTGGTGAGCTAGTGGTTTCTGTTTCCTTTGTAGGCCTTTTCCAGACAGATTGGAAAGAAAGAGGAGAACAGTGACAAAGCAACGCTTCAGCACAAGGAAGGCAAGAGCTGGAGACTCACTGATGAAGAGTCTCTCAACCTACTGTTACCTCGTCCTTTTATGGTTGTCAAAAAGATGTTGCCAGGTGAACTGGGGAGACACTGGGCCCAGAGGCTTGACCAACTAGACCCAAAGGAATCCCTCAAGGTTCTTGGTATTGTCACCAGAAGGAATGCAAGAACAAACATGCAGAACAGCAGATGAGTAACAGAAGCAGGGAAGGTTATTAAAGGGAAAAGTATACTTTCAAGATCTGAGAGCAGGCAAGCTCAAGAGAGAGAAAGTTGCACACCCTGAGGGTTGGGTTTCTGTATTTTATGGACCATTGCTAACTAGGGGGTGGAATATTTATTATTTTGGGTGATAAATAAGGTCTGGCACTTCTTCTTTAAATCCAAATTGACCCCAGTGTTTTAGGAGACAGCCCAAGAGGGAATCCTTTGGGATGAGGAAGTGGATCCCATAGTTAAATCTGACAAAATGCAGAAGAGACATTAAGAATTCATTACCAACATCTCCCTTGGCTTCCAAATGGCATCCCATCAAGAATATTGCTGGAAGTTCTTGGGGTTCATGGTGGCAGGAGGCATCACTTTTCTAGACTGCTCTGACACCTTTGTACCACTTGAGAAGGACTGTTGACTTTCCTCCCTTCCCTCCTCCATCCCAAGCTACAGCCAGTGTTAGTAAATCAATTGAATGCCACAAACATTGATGCTGCCTCTCAGTTTTGAAAGTTGATATATTTGGTAAGCCATAATAATACCTTTTGTAAGCCTCTAGATCTGGTACTTATGGATGAGGTGGAGGTCCTGGCCTTTGTTGAGAAGGGGCAGCTATTTTATATCATATTAAGTGCCATAATCTAAGCTAGAATTACTTTTACTATGAGAGCAGGACAAAGAATGCTGAATAGCCATGTAAGGACAAATGAGAGACATGAAGAAATAAAAGTGTAGAATTCCTATCTAATCCTGGCAACTTTCTCATGAGCTTTAGCCAAGATTCAGTCCCATGGGAATGGCCCCGC
The DNA here is from genome assembly GCF_011100685.1 of Canis lupus familiaris. Classification (NCBI taxonomy): domain Eukaryota; kingdom Metazoa; phylum Chordata; class Mammalia; order Carnivora; family Canidae; genus Canis; species Canis lupus. Next base: position 14,940,878 of record NC_049234.1, on the reverse strand, counting down.
TTGGGTGAGTGTCCCAGTTGGGTAATAGCTCTGACTGGTCCCTTTCAGGAAGCACCCAGTCAGATGTATCTTGAATTTCATGCTCCTCAAGGGATCATACCAGATTATTTAGAAGGAAACCTTACATGAGAGTCTTAAGATCAGCAACCTTCCTAATGACATGTATGACTGTCCCATACCCAAGAAGAATCCAAATATTAAAATAACAGGTTAAACAGAGAGAGTGATTTCTGAGCCCAACACCATTATGGCCAACGTACTAGTGTCCAGCTGGGCTGCAGGAGCTTGTTCCTTTCTGTAGTGTAGCCATAGGCAAGAGATTCTCTCCTGCTTACTTGAACAAGGCACATTCCAATGGGTTGTACTATTCAGGACATCTCCAAAAAAGAATAGGTAAGGAACAAAGACTGGAAGTAAAGAACACTTTTACCAAACCACGCCAAAGTTTTTGTACTTATTTTTGTCCCATTCCCCATACAGGCCACCAAAAATGATGTGGGGTCATTGAGTGCAACATTCAAGAAAGAATTCTTGAGACATTTTATCAACTCTGTAAGTTTATTTAAGTAGCATGGGGACAGGACCCTTGGCCAGAAAGAACTGTGGGGCAACAGAATTTTAATGTACTTTCAATGCACTCTCAATACAAGGCAGTTCATAAGATACCTGAAGGAGCGTAAGAGTAAAGTCTGCCTTCCAGTGATTAAGAGGCTTGACAAAGAGTACTGGGGCACGAACGTGCAAGCTATAGTGATGGCTCTGGAATTGGAAAACGAGTTACACAAGCTCCTGCAAGACCTGCAGAACTTGGCTTCTCAGAAGAATGAAACTGATCTCTTAGAATTCCTGAAAAGGTTCGTGGGTAAACAGAAGAGGAACATAAAATATCTGGAATACCAGCATAGCTATCAGAAGGAATTAGAAAGGCTGATTTCGAAGGAAGGCATCTCGGAACAGTTTGGTGAAGCATCAGGCAGACACGCTTAACATCCGAAGGCAACACAGCAAGTCTTCCATCGTAGTAGTTCCCAAAAGCAGCTACTTAAAAATCTGGATCTCTATTTGACAGAAGACTGCTAACTTTTAATAGTATCCCAACTTCATTGTCGTACATGGAAATAAATTGGTTTTGCATTACAAAAAAAAAGATATTTTTTCCAAGATATTTTTGTGAAATGAAATGAAATGATATTTTTGTGAAAAAAAAAGATATTTTTGTGGAATGAAATGAACATATTCTAAGGTTTGTTTTTTTTTTTTTTTCTGGAAAAGAATGTTCTACTAAGTCCAGTTCTTTTTTTTTTTTTTAAGATTTTATTTATTTACTCATGAGACACACAGAGAGACAGAGAGAGAGAGGCAGAGACACAGGCAAAGGAAGAAGCAGGCTCCATGCAGGGAGCCTGATGTGGGACTCAATCCTGGGTCTTCAGGATCTGGCCCTGGGCTGAAGGCAGAGCTAAACCGCTGAGCCACCCGGGCTGCCCACTAAGTCCAGTTCTAAGAAATAAGAGCTAAAGGAAATAATTTACTCCATCAGATTCTAGGCTATAATTGTTTTTTAAAAAAGCATTAAAATAGATTTGCAGGAAATGAAAAGTACTCAATAAAACAGAATGTAGAAGTTAGTCACATGTTTATTATAAATAATGGATTTGGCACAATCATTCAATGAGAAGTATTATTTGATCTATAGTACAGTTAATATTGGTTCATTGCCTATATGCCTGTATAAACAACTCATTACCAAATATAGTTATACTTCTACTTTGCATTGATAAGGGTGAGGATGTGTTATCCCAAAATATGACAGTTTGGCATACTGAATATTTTAAGCTCAAGGAGTTTGAGAAACCAGCAGAAGCAAGGTTACTCAAGCCTTCCCATTCCCCTTCCTATGACAGATTCTAAAACCCATAGAGGTGCTTGGTCTTCCTAATACCTGGAGGAAAGAAGTATTCTTGTCTCCAAAGACACAAGGACATTGAGAGAATCTGAACATATAGGCCTTCCTAAATTTCTCTCTGTTTAGTGTGCTTATCTTGTATTCTATAACCTATCATATTTCTCCATGGATGTTCACTTTTCATCAAATGTAGCATAATGATACACAAGTTTAACTGTTTCTTCAGATCTTTTTCCATTATGCATATAAAATTTCATATAAAACCTAATTAAATAAATTTGTATGCTATTCTGTTGTCAATTTGTCTTTGACAGTTTAATTTGCAGATTTGGGCAAGGACCCTAGGACAGTTGAGGAAAACTTTCCTCCCCTATAGCATCATACAAGCTAATTGGGTAGATTAGCTTGGGTCTAAATTACATAGGTAAAGTTACTAATAGGAAAAAAATGTGGTAGGAAAGTATGTATGTGATCTAGAGTCTGCAAAAAGAAACCTAAGGAAAACTCAAATGCATGTAATAGTGAAATGATCTCAAGGATTTTTATTGAATGATGAATGATACATTTGAAAAAAATGTGCAATAATGAAACCATAAGTAAAACTATTTTAGCAACCTTAAGTTTCCTTTGATTTTTAGAAATTTTATTATTTTTTTTAGAAATTTTATTATTTTACATACTGCTAAGAAAGAAAAAATGTTACTAAATAAATTATGGTACAACATTCCATCATTACTTTCTAAATATTAAAACCATTCATTTAAATTTATTTGGATATGAAAGTGCTATCCATAGGAAAAGCAATGGCCAAGTTAATATGTAAAAGATTTATCTTAATTACTGAGATGTTTAAATGTGTAACTAAAGTGCATCTTATATATGGCATATAAGGGTATCTAGAATAAACAAGAATCCCTGTAAATCAGCAAGAAATGTATTGATATCCAATTAGAAATAGGAAAATAATTTGGATAAGTAACTCACAAAAAGGAAAACCTAATTGGATATTTTAATACAAAGAGTTATATCAACTTGTTAGTACTAGATAATTACACATTTTAGACAAAAGACACTTTTTAAAAGCCATCAGATAGGCAAAGATTAGAGAGTTATGTAATATGCTAGTACATATTTAACCTCAGTTTTTATTATAGTGTAATCTATATTCCACTCCTGGGTGTATGTATGAACTCACACAAACCCAGAAACTTGTATAGAAATATTTCTTACAATATATACTAACAAAGAGCAGGGCACCTGGGTGGCTCAGTCAGTTAAGTGGTCAACTCTTGATTTCAGCTCAGATTCTGATCTTAGGGTCCTGGGATTGAGCCCCACATCCAGCTCCATGCTCCTGTTTGGGATTTTCTCTCTCCCTTTCCCGCTGCCTCTCTCCCTCAGTTCTTTCTTTTATTTAAGATTAAATAAATAAGGGGATCCCTGGGTGGCGCAGTGGTTTGGCGCCTGCCTTTGGCCTAGGGCCCGATCCTGGAGACCAGGGATTGAATCCCACATCAAGCTCCCGGTGCATGGAGCCTGCTTCTCCCTCTGCCTGTGTCTCTGCCTCTCTCTCTCTCTCTCTGTGTGACTATCATAAATAAATAAAAATTTAAAAAAAAAGATTAAATAAATAAATCTTAAAACAAAACAGAAAACATAATATATACTAACAAATGGCTGAAAGCAACCTCTGTGTTCCTCTTTAGGGGAACGGACAAATAAAATGTGGTAGTGACACACCATAGGATATTCTTTAGCTAACAGAAACAAAGAACTATTGGCATATAGCAACTAGTACATACACTACTCTGTGCATTCTTAAGATAGAAATTAATAACCTGTGATACAAATGAGCATGAATGAGTTTGTGGCAAATACATTTATCTAAATCAAAAGCCATACACATGAAATAAAAAACATATTTTGCAAATATACATGCATATTTAAGGGCATATAACAAAGACATTAGTGGAATGCAGTTGAAATAGCAAATGAAAACAAAAATAAAGCTGGAAAAAAAAGAACAAAAACCTAGATTTACGGACAAAGGATGGAAGTAACAAAATAAGGATCATGATTAACTCAGTTCTTACTTCAACCAACATTACCTCAGAACTACATTCTTCCTCTTGATTCTCCAGTTTCCTATTACCTCTGCAACTATTTTTTTTCCTCGATGAAAAATGTACAGTGATAGGCAGGATTCACTGTTTTGGACATATTAATATTTGTCATTTATGTGTCTTGACTAACCAAAACTTTCTAACTGGGTTACCTTTTCACTTTGCACCATTTTGCATAGGTACCATTAAAAAAAATAATGTGATTTTTCTCCCTTACCATCAATTACACAGTTAAAACTTGCTCGTAATCTTCATTATTCTCAGATATTCACATTGTTTTATAGGCAGTATATGGGTCATTCTGTAAAGGATCTAATGTAAGGAATATGGGGTTACAGTCATGAAAGTTCTTAATGCTTTGGGGATGTAAAGTACCAAGGCATTACCTTTAGTATTAGGTGGTTGAATTTGACATAATTAAAGTATCAAGAGAACAAGTCATTCTGATGAAATTTAAAGGGAACACTTGCTTCAGATTCCTTTATTCTCTTTAGAACAAAGTGCATACCAGGTCAGACAGGGGAACAATTACACAAAATTTACAGTAAAACTGTATTTGTTTTTATATACACATGGCATATAGAATTTGGAAATTAAATGAGACTACACAGTAAAATTTAAATCTTCCTAAACATTTCTCCACGCTCCCAAGTTTTCTTTCTCTGTGGGATTCACTAATACTACTTTTGTAATCTTTTTAAGGACATTCCATGGATATACCCATATGGTTGTGTATATATGTATTTGAATATAGATTGATACAACTTTTCAAGAACATGGCTGGTTCACCGACATTTTATTCATTAAAAATAATTCTTTGTAAGATGAGATAAAGTAAAGAATTTTGAATTAGTATAGACATGCTTTACCAACCACAAAAAGTAGATATTATGAGACCACAAGGTCCTGGTAACCTGGTTTACTGTCTGGTTGCAAAGTCGGTCATTATGTTCTGAATCTCCCTAACCATTTCCTGTGTTCAGCTCTCTCGTACAGAAGTTCATTAGGCACAGACCTGTTAAAGTTTCACACTAAGGGCTATAAACCCTACTGTTATTTGAAAGGTTTATGCCGTGGTTGCAACAAAAACCCTGAAATTTTAACTAGCAATACATTGAGGGACCAATTTCCTTTCAAGCTCTAAGAAATATAGATCTAACCCTCACGTAGTGCAAAAAGCTTCTTCCCATGCATACAAAAGTTTCCTGTTATTGAGACTGAAATTTCTTTCTAAATTAACTCTTCTATTCTCCTTATATTGCAAAAAAGTAGAAATTTATTCCCTGTAATAAAATTTGATGATCAAATACAGATATCTGAAACTAATGTTGTCTCTCTACCTTTCTCTTTCTCTCTCTGTCTTATCTATTTATATATATATATATAATTACACATGTGTGTACATATATATACAAACATAAATATATGTACTGTTGACCCTTGAACAATGTGAGGGTTAGAGGTGCCAATTCCGTACACAGTAGAAAGTCAGCATATAATTTTTCACTCCCAAACTCCCCCCAAACTTAATTACTAATAGCTTAATGTTGACCTAAAGCCTCACCAATAACAAACAGATGGTTAACACACATTTAGTATGGTATGTATATTATATGCTGTGTTCTTACAATAACTTAGAGAAAAGAAAATGTTATTAAGAAAATCATAAAGAAAAATACATTTACAGTACATATATGTTTTTGCATATATGATGAAAATAGGATTATAGTGTGATGACAGTATCAGAGCTCACAGAAGACATGAAATACCACAAAAGAAAATAGTAATTATTCTGAAGTTATATAACAACTACTTACTGAATGCACAGGTATTTCTAAAAAGTTTTAAATACCTGTATCAATTGACATTATTAATGTACTACTTATCTACTAAGGTAAGCATTCTTTTGTTAGTTGTTTTTAGTGATACCTAAAATATTTTATTACCTTCTGTGCTCTTAGGAACTGTAAAATGACAAAATGAGAAAAGAAATCTGGGAAATTGGCTGTAAACTTAAATCCAAGAGTATATTGTCCCCAAAAAGACAACTTTCAGTTGCTAAAGGAATAACAGATGTAAATTCTATTAGTTCTAATAGGGAAGACTCTCTCTTTCCCTAGAAAAATTAAATATACTCATTATCAGAATAGTGTTTCACCTTGATGCCACTTGATTACATGGTAGAGAACATTTCTTTTGACATTTAAGCTTCTGGTAAAATGAAAACTGTGGAGCAATAAGTAATTCCAACCCAGCCTTTGAAAGCTCACTGCATCATTTGCTAAATGTGCACATCCAGAGAGGAGACACAAGTGTGGAGCAGCTCATGAATTCTCAATCATATGCAAGCCTCCACAAAAGTCCTTGAAGCAGTCATATAGAATCTGCCATATGCTGATAACTGCATTCAGAAAACTCACTCATCATAAGAAAGGATGATGAATAGTTATGCTGAGTCAGTGGTTACAAGTTGGCAATAAACTTGAAGAAAATTGAGGTCATTTGTTAGACTGTACAGTATAAAGCTTTGCCTTGAGACTCAAAAAATTTCATTGATGAAGTAGAATTGAAAGTGGTTATAGAATGCTATTTCTGGGGCTGAATTCTGCAAAATAGTATACAGAAAGCAAGGAGTATTGGCCAACCCAGTAACTTTATTGCTAAGCAGTAGATATCATGTCAACAATAGGACCTCAAATTTCAGAATGAATGAAACAGACTGAATTTTACCTCCATTTCTAGAGTTTAGTCAGAGACATGAAAACTACAATTTTGAATTTCAAAATCATTTTATTGATACCACTGTGCTCTAAATTACATGACTCTGATTAAATTTAACAACTGTATGGTGAAGAACCACATGCAGAAAGTCTGTGCTAGAGATTACACAGGAAAGGATGTGATTTTGCTTTCAAAAAGGAAATGAGCCTACTAACTCCCATAACTTTTTCTTGGTACATGATCCAACATATTACTGGGATTTAATTCCTTATTCCTCATCCCTCCTTGAGTATAATATATTCTAGTTCAGGAATCCATTGGTATTCATCTTTGTGTTCTCAGTTTCTAAGATAGTACCTTATAAAATGGACATAATTTATTCTTGAGGTGATTGATTTTGCTATAATTTCTGTGATTATATCCACTGGTGCAACACTTCAGAACATCTTGGAAGTGTTATGTTCTGCATGATACAAATTCATCACTTCACTGTGCTCCAACATAGAGTTATGTTTCTTGTAAAGGGAGTACTGACCCATACATGGCTTCTTTTCCTCTGATTTTTTTCCTCTTTTTTCTTCTTTCTTTTTCTTTAGACTTTCTTTACCTTATATTTTCTTCTCTTCCTTTCTTTTTCACATTGAAGTAGTTTCCTCTGATAATCTCACTGGCTTTAAATATTCAACAGCTACTTCTTTTTTATTGACATATAACTATTATTGACATATATTAATTTCAAGCATATAACATATTGATTTGATATTTGACTATTGAGAAATAGTCATCACGATTGTCACCACACGGTACTACAAAATTTTTTCTTGTGATGAGAACTTCTAAGATTCACTCTTTTAACAACTTAAAAATACATAATACAATATCACTGACTATAGTCACTATGCTGTACATTACATCCCCATGACATTTATTTTATGACTGGAAGTTTGTACCTCTTGATCCTCTTCATATATTTTCCTATCCATCTGCCCTATTCCCTTCTGGCAATGATCAACCTGTTCTCTGCATCTAAATTTTGTTTTGTTTTGTTTGTTCATTTTTTTTGTTTTGTTTTTTAGACTTCACATTTAAGTAAAATAATACAATATTTGTCTTTCCCAATCTGTTTATTTTACTTAGCACTATACCCTCAAGGTATGTTGCAAATAAAAAGATTTCATTCCTTTTTATGAGTGAGTAGTATTTCACTGTATATACATCCCATATTTTCTTTATCCATCCATCCATTAAAGGATATTTAGACTGCTTTACTATCTTGGATATTGTAAATGATATTGCAATGAACATAGGAGAACATATATATTTTTGAATTAGTGTTTTCATTTTCTTCAAATAAATGCCCAGAGGTGGAATTGCTAAACCATATGATAAATTCTATTTTTATTTTTTTGAAGAAACTCCATACTGTTTCCCATAATGTATGCACCCATTGACATTCACACCAACACTGCAGTTGCTATTTCTTATCATTCTTATTTTAGCCATTCTGACTTGTGTAAGGTAATATCTCATGGTGTTTTTGTTTTTTTTTTCCAGGTCAGGTAAGTTTTTATTCCCTCAGAACAAAGATATGTGGAAAAGAAACTCCAACAGAAAACGTGAACAAAAAATGACACTAGGATAGTGTGCCAGATGGATGGCACACTCCACAGTGGACCTGGTCATGCCCTGGTTTCTCAGATTGACATGTGCCCCATCTCCAAGTGCCCATAACATAGGTGGAGGGTGAGGGAAATGAGGTGAGGAAAGCTTCCCTACTCTATGCGGGGAGATGAGTGTACCGGTCTATTCTGAGGTCTCTTAGGAACACCAAACCTTCCCCCTCAAGAATGGAGGTAGACAAGTAAGAATGAGAGGGGTCTGGGCATCATAGACAACTGGAAAGTAGTCACAGACCCTTTGTGGGTAACAGAATCTATGCTTAAATAGCACCACAAGAGAAGCAACAGCTGGCCAAGGCAACTTTGTGTTTCATGGTTCATGGTGGTTTTAATTTGCATTTCCCTGATGATTAGGTATGTTGAGCATATTTTTATGTGTCTGTTGGCCATCTGTATGCCTTCTTTGGAAAAATATCTGTTCAGGTCCTTTGCACATTTTTAAAATCTAATTGTTTGGTTTTTTGGTGTTGAGTGTTAAATTGTATAAGCTCTTCATGTGTTTTGGATGTTAACCCCTTATTGGATATATGATTTGTAAATATCTTCTCCCTTTCAGCGGGTTGCCTTTTCATTTTGTTGATGATTTTCTTCTCTATACACAAGCTTTTTAGTTTGACATAATCCTGTCTATTTTTATTTTTGTTGCCTTGCCTTTGGAGTCAACTCCCCCCCCCAAAAAAAATCACATCAAGATTGTTATCAAGGAGGTTAGTGTGTATGTTTTCTTTTAAGAGTTTATGATTTCAGGTCTTACTTTCAAATCTTCAATCCATCTTGAGTTCATTTTTGTGTATGGTATAAGATATGGTCCCATTTCATTCTTTTGTATGTGGCTGTCCCATTGTCCTAATACTATTTATTGAAGAGAATGTCTTTTACCCACTATATATTCTTGCCTCCTTTGTCATAATTTAATTGACAATGTATACAGAGTTTTATTTCTGGGCTCGCTATTTGGTTTCATTGATCCATGTCTGTTTTTATGCTAATATCATACTGTTTGAATTCCTATAACTTTCTAATATAATTTGAAATCAAGGAACATGATGCCTCTACTTTGTTCTTCTTTCTCAAGATGCTTTGGCTCTTTGGGATCTTCTGTAATTCCATAGAAATTTTAGGATTGGGATCCCTGGGTGGCTCAGTGGTTTAGCGCCTGCCTTTGGCTCAGGGCGCGATCCTGGAGACTCTGGATCAAATCCCATGTCGGGCTCCCAGTGCATGGAGCCTGCTTCTCCCTCTGCCTATGTCTCTGCCTCTCTCTTACTTTTCATTATACATTATACATATACTCTCTCTCTCTCTGTGACTATCATAAATAAATAAAATAAAAAGAAATTTTAGGATTATTTTTGCAACAAATGCTGTTGGGTTTCAATAAGCATTGTATTAAATCTGTAGATTGCTTTGGTAACATGGACATTTTAACATTATTAATTCTTCCAATCCATGAGCACAGGATATCTTTCCATTTAGTTTTGTCTTCTAACAGCTTCATCTATGTAAATGACTTTTAATACATATTTTGAACTCCTAGTGTGTTTCTTAGTACCATTTTGAAAACTTCTTATTGCTGATTGACATCTTTGCTTGGATACCAAAATTACATCAATGACTCACTACGTTCTTAATTGACTTTGTAATTTTCTCCTCCTGTTTATATCCATCCACATAAGCTTTTACAACCTATGTATCTATTTTTATTACTGACATTATTATTAAGGGAATTTGAAACTTACAAGTTCATGAACTATAAATTGCATACATAGTATAGTATTTTACTACATCTCACTGTCTTTCACAAATTCTTAATCATTAATTCTACTGTAGTGTTTTTTTTTTTTAAGATGCAAGCTTTACAGCATGCATCTCTATCAGAGTACTTGGTTTTACTAGCTCTATGCCCAGCTTTAAGATTCAGTTTTCTCATCTAAAATATAGATATCATAATAATTGCTGCATATTGTTGGAATGATTGAGATAATAGTGGAAGAGAGTGATTAACAGCACTTATAGAGTAGCAATCTTCAATACATTGTGGTTAATTTTATTTATTAGCAGTGTTAACCTAGTTTACCAGCTCATCAATTCTTTATCATGAATATTTAATTACAAAAACCTAGAAATACAGCAAACTGAAATAATTTCACAGTGAAAACCCACATGCCTGACACCTAATTTCTGCCATTAACATTTTACTATAGTTGCTTATCACCTATATATTCATCTTTTGATCCATTCATCAATCTGTCTTATTTCCAGGTAAACTGCAAATATCAGTGCATTATCTGTTCTTTATACTCCAGCATGCATATTTAGAGTTTTAGTTTGCTTTTTAGTTTTACTTTTAATGTACTATCTATCTAATGCTATATATAATGATGTAACATAATATATACAGATTTGCCTTTCAGGTTTTTTTAAAAGATATTATTCATTTATTTGAGAGAGAAAGGGAGAGAGAGAGAGAGAGAGAAAACACAAACCAGGGGGAGAGGCACAGGGAGAGGGAAAAGCAAACTCCTCACCGAGCAGGGAACCCAATGCAGGGCTGGATCCCAGGACCCCAGGACCATGACCTGAGCTGAAGGCAAATGCTTAACTGACTGAGCTGCCCAGGTGCCCCTTGACTTCCAGTTTTACTTTTGATGGGATGTATATATATACATATATATATACACACACACACACACACACATATATATATATACACACACATATATATATTCTAGTACAGATACTATGTATTGTGTATATACTGTTATAGATGCTATATTAATATATATACAGATAGATATATATTATATATATTAAAAGTTATACTTACTTTTCATTATACATATACAGAAATATTGAGTAAAACAAATTCTGTGTAATCCAAAATCCTATCAAGATATTGAACATTAGCTTCATCCCAGAAAGTGCTCTCATGCTTCTTCCCAGTCTATTCTCACTCTCACCTTTCAGTGGCCACCACTGTTCTAAGGTTTTTTTTCACTGCAGTTTTGCCATTGGGATGATTGTGTAGGATGCCTTTCACTTAGCAAAATCCTTTTGAGATTCATCCATGGTGTTAGTTGTACCCATAATTCATTTTATGAAAAATGACAGTTTGTTTATCCATTCTTCTCTTGATGGACACCCAGGATGTTCCCAGATTGGGGCTACTTTGAATGAGATTCTCTAAAATCCTTATATATGTCCATATATTTTTATTTTTCCTGCATATATACCTTGTGATGGACCTGATACATTATAGGTTAGATATACATTTAGGAATGTAAGAAGCTACCAATTTTTTCCCCACAGTAGTTGTATGATTAACATTTCTATAAACTATGTATGAGATTTCGGTTGCTCTATTACTTGCTCACATTTGGTTTTGGCTGTCTTTGAATTAGTTTCTGGTGGCTGAGGTTCTGAAGTTTCTCTGGCTTTTCAGTTCAGAAAAATCTTCAGTTTTATTTTAGTTTCCCCAACTGATACTGATTTGTCTTGTCCCCAGACTAACGGCCATAAAAATGGTTGCTCTCTCAGTGTCATTCCCTTTTTCCAAATTTAGACTCCTCTCTAGAATCTGTCTGCTTTTGATCATGTTCCAGTTGCTTTAAGCTTCATTTATTTCCTCGGATTTTATAATTATCTGTGAGAGGGTTATGCCCAGTAGGAACTTGCTCAACCATACTGGAAAGTGAATGCATCAAATCTTATAGGCCTATTTCAATACAGTTTTAATTGTTCTTCTGTGTTTCATTTTTCAAAAATTTCCTTCTCCTCATTAACATCAATCTCAGATGAAACATACTAATGCACATAAGCCATTCCTTTGTTAAAAGTATCTTTAATGGTTCCTTTATTCATAAAAAAAATAGTTCCAAATCCCATAGTCTTAGCTTAGTGTTAGGGATTCTTCATTACCCAAATCTATACCAGTTTTCAATGTATTTTCTCACAATGTAGATATTTTGTGAGAGAAAAAAGTTCCACCCGAAACCTTTTTTTTCCCCAAAATATTCTACATGATTGCTACTGAGACATCACTTACAATTTTGAGCCTTCATTTTATTTTATTTATTTATTCATGAGAGACACAGAGAAAGGCAAAGACATAGGCAGAAGGAGAAATAAGGGATGCCTGGGTGGCTCAGCGGTTGAGTGTCTGACTTTGGCTCAGGATGGGATCCCGGCATCCAGGATAGAGTCCCACATTGGGCTTCTTGCAGGGAGCCTCCTCCTCCCTCTGCCTATGTCTCTGCCTCACTCTCTCTGTCTCTGTCTCTCATGAATAAATAAATAAATCTAAAAAAAAAAAAGGAGAAAGAAGCTCTCTGCAGGGAGCTAGATCCCAGGACTCCGGGATCACAACCTGACCTTAAGGCAGATTCTCAACCACTGAGCCACCCAGGAGTCCCAAACACTTAATTTTATCTATATTGTTTGGACTTGAATTCCAGTTCTATCATTTACTAGCTATTTCCTCTTTGGCAGTAACCATTCCAATAATAGTTAGAATGTTAATAATAATATGGGGCACCTGGGTGGCACAGTTGGTTAAGCAGCTGACCTTTAGTTTCAGTTCAGGTCACGATCTCGAGGTCCTAGGATTGAGCCCTCCAGGAGGCTCCACACTCAGCAGGGAGTCTGCTTTAGGATTCTCTCTCTCCCTCTACTCCTTCCCTCACTCACTCACATACATTGTCTAAAATAAATCAATAAATCTTTAAAAAGTAATAATAATATCATCCATGATTTATTAAATTCTTTCTATCCTAAAGGAATGTTATTACTAAAAGTTGTAGAATAAGCACTCAATTTTAGATAAGACTGTTAATATATTGCTAAATCTGTATATCTTCTTCCTCAGTAAAATGAAGCTTTCCAAAATAGAAGGAAGAAAATTTATAAAAACTACACAGAAGAGGAATTAACCAAAATGATGACATAGGAAGCTCTTGAGCTCTCTTCCTTCCATCAACGTGCCGAACATATAGCTACATGTAGAGAAATTCCCTCTGAAAGAGGAAGCTAGCTGAAGCACTCAAAAACATGAAGTGAATAAGAAAAATACCCACTTTGAACCAGGAGGGAAGACTGAGACAGTCTCACCATAACCCCCACACACAGCATAGTGACATGGAATCCTGAGGGAACTCCCAACTTCTCCCTGAAAAAGTGAAGGATTTGGACCTCACATCTTGAGTCCCAACTTTTAAGACTCCCACCTGAGGGGACGCGTTCACAAACATCAAGCTCTGAAAGCCAATGGGGCTTATTTCCAGGAGGCACAGAAGACCATACCAAACAAAAGCATGGGTGTGCTAGTACACCACAGCTATCCCCATTAGGGCTCACTGCAGAGACAGCAGGCAAAACCACCCACCTCCTAGTCTTTCCCTGGAAGGGTATATTTGCATGCTTTACAAGCTTCTGCCTGGGGGCCAGATTTCTAATTCAGCAGAAATTAGGAGCTGCCTGTGATATTCCTCAAGGACCAGGAAGCCAGCAGATACCTCTCTAGCCCTCTCCTCCCAGCCCCTCCAGTAATAAAACCAACTCACCAGTTATTTCTCTGGAAGCTTGTACACACATCTGGTGTTCCAGTTTTTGCACTGCCACCTGAACAGCATGCACCCAAATCTCCTGGCTCTAATAGCCAAAGGTGCTTGCATTCACAAGTCCCACAGGACCAAAGCAAACAAAGAAACAGTCTAAATTGGCATAGATGTTCCTCTCCTGTTCCCACCCCACCGCATCATAGCTATACACCTGGATCCAGCACAGAGGGAACACACAAAAAAGCCCATTTTTCTTTGGAAAGGGTTTAACTATATACTTTCCTAACTTACTTTTCTCATCTAGGATGTGACAGTGATCCTTCTCTTGAGGACACTGATGAGTCTAGACATACCCTAAATTACTGAAAGGTACCACGTACAAAAAAGGTGGCTTGGGCAACACAAAGATTTGAGAGACAGCTGAGGGCTCTGGACAGGCTGATTGATGAGATTCATCACAAGTGCAGTCCTTAATCCCCATCACCTATTTCTCCTAACCATCAGTTTGTTCTCTACAGTTAAGAGTCTATTTCTTAGTTTTCTTCTTTCTCTCTCTTTCCTATTGCTCATTTGTTTTGTTTCTTAAATTCCACCTATAAATTAAATCATATGGTATTTATCTTTTTCTGACTGACTTATTCCAGAAACAGAACTTAATGAAACGGAAATAAGTAACTACTTAATACAGGGTTCAAAATAATGGTCATAAAGATACTCGTCAAGGCCAGGAAAGCAATGTATGAACAAAGTGAGAATTTCAACAAGAGACAGAACATAAACAAATGTCCTAAACAGAAATCACAAAGCTGAGGAATATAAAACCAAACTAAAGTTCCTAGGTATTATTGTATTGCTGTCTGTTTGTCCCCTCATATTCATTAATATTTGCTTGATGTATTTAGGTGCTTCTATGTTGGGGGCATAAATATTTACAAATGTTATAACCACTTAATGAATTAACTCCTGAAATGAAACTACTTAAGTGTCCTTTGACAGATGAAGGATAAAGAAAATGTGATATATATCTATATCTATACATATATATAATGCAATATTATTTAGCCTTTAAAAAGGAGGAAATCCTTTCATTTGTGACTACATTTGTAATACTGGAGGGCATTAAACTAAATGAAATAAGCCAGACAGAGAAGAACAAATACTCACGTTATCACTTATATGTGGAATAGGAAAAAAAAAAAGTTGAGTTCATGGAATCAGAGAGTAGAAAAGTGGTTGCCAGAGGCTGAAATTAAGGAAAATAGGAAGAGGTTAGTAAAAAAAGTACAAACTTTCAGTTGTAAGATGAATATGTTAATGTATAACCTGGTGACTATAGTTGATAACACTATATTATATAATTGAAATTTGCTGAGAGAGTAGAAACTAAATATTCTCTCTCATACACACAAAGCCAAATATGAGAGGTTATGGGGAATAATGCCATATGGGGAATCCTTTCACAGTGTAGACATCTATCAAATTATCACATTGTACACCTTAAATATCTTACAATTACATTTGTCAATTATATTTCAATAAAGAAAAAAATTACACAGGAGATAGGATCAAATGCCTCATAATAATCTCAAACAAATATTTAGCATTTTGTTTTCCTATCAGAATTAATTCATAAATTAATTTCTAACTTGTAGAATTTTTCCAAACAAATTTCTCATTAACCTCTAGATTGCCAAACTAATTGCCAAACTAATTGTTGCCAAACTAATTGTTGAAACAAATATTAATGAAGCAAACTAATTTGCCAAACTAATTGCCAAACTAATTGTTGCCAAACTAATTGTTGAAAATTGAAGTTAAGATCTCCAAATTAAAAGTAATTTTCCAACAGTATGAATTTTGATGAGCTCTGTGTGAAGCATAGTTCAATTTATCTTCCTGATTAACCATATTCCAAATGAAATAAAAGAGCTGAGTTTGTAGAATTTTACAAACTGAGTTTGTGGAAACTTTTTTTTTTTTTTGCTTTTTTCTAAAATTCTTACAATTAAAGCATGTGATACGGATGAAAAGAAGTACTTTCCTCACATAAAATCTAAAGTATAGGATAGTGGAGTCAGGAATGTAAAGTTTTATAAGCAATTATATTTTATTAAAATTTAAGAAGATAGAAATAATAGTTTATAATATATGTTTAACATTACACTATTCAAATCCAAACAGATAATACTAAAAAATGCTATAAAAAGAGAACATATACCTGATGAAGGGTAGACAGCATAATTATACTTACCAAAGAGGAATATATTCTTCTTTAGAGGTATAATTCTTGGTCTCAAAATGTGAAATCTAATAGAGTTCTACTTAACTATGAGTTTCTATGATATGTTCTAGAGGAAGTTATAAATGGGTCTCAAAAATTTATGTGATTAATACTGTTTTGAAAATGCATGGGAAGTTGAATTCCTCCATAAAAATTCACTCATTAAAGAAATTCCTTAAATTTCTTTTTTTTCTTAAATTTCTTTGATGAATTTCTTTGATAGTCTTCAAAACTATCAATGAAACTAAAGTATTATTTCAGCAGAGACAGGATGAAGATATCGGTAACTTCTCTCTTGTGTCCAGAGATATCTATGAAAAAGATTGTACAAATATGAAGGAAGTATTTCCTAATGTGCCGAGTGAATTCAATTCATATCACACTCTACAAAGAAAAATGGAAGGATCGTCTCTTAAGAAATATCTCTGAAAAAAAAAGAAATATTTCTGAATTAGGGAAAAGATCAACAACAAGGGAGGATGGTTTATTTTTTCTTATGTTAACCATTTTCTGATCATCCATTATGGAGCTCAGTTGGAGACATTCTTTAATTAGTTATCATATTATTCTGCAAGACAAAATAGGGTACTTAAATTTCCCCTAGTTGGAAAAAAAAAGAACTTTTTATTTATATATCAGAGTTTTCAAAAAATCTGTGCTACTAGAAAGGAGTTTTGGCATTAGTAAAAACAATACAGCACATTTGTTTGTATTTTATCCATGACCAAAGCTTTTTCACATAAATTTTAGTTACATTTTATAAATGCATTGTATCAAAGAAGTAGTTAAAAATAAGTGATATCCATAGTTCTTCTCTTTGTATGAGAAGAATGTGTAAAGAACACCTGAAAGTAATATAACACTATATGTTAACTAACAAGTTAAAATAAAAACTTAAAAATATTTAAAAAGAATGGATAAAATATATTTAAAGCATCTAGTCAATATGCTATAGAAAAAAACTCTAAATGATAAAAGTATTTATTATGAAGTATACAAATATACTCTCTACCTCATATAATAATCACGTTTTTAAAGTCTTTTATCTTTGTAAAGAGGCTAAATGAAAACTGAAGTTTTTTGTTTGGTGTTAGTTTCAGGCATAATTTTCTACAGGCAAGTAAAGAATAGTTGGTTAAAAAATAAAAAGAATAGTTGGTTAACTTTGGCACTGCCTTAATCAAAAATTCTGTTTGGTTTAATGTTTCATAATATAAGATGATTAACTCTTGATGCCTTGATGTAAATTTATGTTTTTCATCCAATCGTTTTGTCAGGTTTTTTTTTTTTTAAATGCAACTTAATAACATTCCCTTTGAGCTTAAAAAGAGAAATCAGATAAATGTATAAAAAGATCTGCTCTAAAAAAAAAAAAAAAAAAAAAAGATCTGCTCTTCCTGTATAGTATTGTGTCAGTGACTTCTGAATTACTGCCAGTCTTGTATTCCCACTTATTGAGCATCTGTGCTTGTCAGACTAATTGGCAATGTGTGAAAATGCAAGGGAAAAAAGAGATAATGGCCAATGAACTTTGTAAATTCACATTCAAGAGGTTTCCTGGTGTTCTAACATGTAATTAATTAAACTATTGATGGTTTGAAGAAAAAATCAGTATTTATCAGTGTCCAGGCTTTTTTTTTTTTAGTCTAAAGTCTATGTTCTAGCAAAATCAGATTTTTAAAATCTATGTGTTCATTAATTTATTCAAATAACCATGTATCATCAACCATGCATTAGGAGTAATTATGCACAAGAAATTTTTTAGTTTGAAAGAATTAAAAAACATATTCTTCTATTATAGGAGTAGATAGTCTAGTAAAAAATATCATCATTCCATAAATCTTGATTCATTATTGGGCACACACAACAATAGATAAAATTGTCTTTAAGTTAGTAATACCAAATTAACAGAAAACCATAATATGTGCTAGGCTGTGGACTCAGTGCTATGAATATAAAAAATAGTAACAATGAATCAATAGAAACATTGATAACAATAATAACTAGTGGAAATTAATGAACACTTACACTCTGTTAGAAAAGTTAATCACTTTATATTCATTATCTATTTTAAATATTTTTCTTTTAATATGTTGTAGGATTCACTTTGAAAGTAAATTGTTAATCGTTTTGCATTTATATACATAAGGCATACGATGTCATTT
Organism: Canis lupus familiaris; assembly: GCF_011100685.1. Lineage (NCBI taxonomy): Eukaryota > Metazoa > Chordata > Mammalia > Carnivora > Canidae > Canis > Canis lupus. Next base: position 14,922,448 of record NC_049234.1, on the reverse strand, counting down.
TCTTTTCATGTGTTATCTTTTTTTTAAGATTTTATTTATTTATTAATGAGAGACACACGAGAGAGAGAGAGAGAGAGAGAGAGAGAGAGGCACAGAGACAGGCAGAGGAAGAAGCCAGCTCCATGCAGGGAGTCTGATGCGGGACTCCATCTGGGTCTCCAGGATCAGGCCCTGGGCTGAAGGCAGTGCTAAACTGCTGAGCCACCTGGGCCACCCTCATGTGTTATCTTTGTCTGGATTTGGTGTCAGGGTAAATCTGGTCTCCAAATGAATTAAGATGTGCTACCTCCTTTGTACTTTTTGAGACAAGTTTGAGAAGGATTCTTTCTAATCCTTTACATGTTTGGGAGAATTCACCAATGAACTTATCTTGAACTTTTCTTTGCCAGGATATTTTTTGTTACTGATTCAGTGTCTTAATTTGTTATAGGTCTGTTCAGGTTTTTTATTTCTTCTTGAGTCAGTTTTGGTAATTTAAGGATTTTAAGGAATTTGTGAATTCCATCTAGGCTATCTCATTTGAGATACAATCTTTTATAGAATTTATAGAATCATAGAATTCTTATATAACACTTTTTTTTATTTCTCTAGGTCAGTATTAGGCTAGGAAAGTAAATGTTTGAAAAGAAGAATGATCTAAGACAAGTCATTCATCAGCCCTATCATAATGAATGTATCAGATCTTACATGGAAATCTGAAAGCTATGCTGGAATAGGAATGAAATACAGGGCTAGGGCAAAGTCCACAGAAAATTGTTGGCCTTTTTGGCTTACCCCTGTCAATTTGATAGTGACTGATATTGAAGATTTTATTTGTTAATATAAGGAATAAATGATATAAGAGATTGGCAATTGCCTGCAAAGATATAATATCAAAAGAAAAATAGGAAGGTGAGTTGTACAAATATAATTAAGGAGCATGAATACTTCATCAGCCTCAAAGCTGTAAATTGGAGTGTTGATTTGAGAAAGTGTGAGTGTCAAAGATTACTGGTGGAATGGAGTCTGCCATCTCAAACATGGCTTCAGAGGTAACAGCCTTAGGTTGAGGATTAGAGATCAAAATAATCAAGTTAGCTCCATTGATTCAAAATAGAACAATGGTCTTTGAATGAAGACCATTCAGTTGCTGCCAACTGAAGATATCATGTTTCTCTCTATGAATCAGAGGGAGACATGATGGCCAAAACCAGGTGGAAGACAATGTTAACACTCAAGAGTAATATTTAACTCAATGAATTAATGATATTTACCTCAATCATTCAATTAGTGATACTTAATTCTTAAATGAAAACAAGGGAAACTATTTAAATGAACATAATAGAGGTGTGTATATTAAGCTTTTTGTGCTTATCCCAATCATTATCAATCACATGAACTATTTTAGTTTTTAATGAAATCTTCCAGTTCTTAATTATTTATTCCTCAAGTACCACTTCTTCCCAACTCAAGTATAACTTGATGATAGTGGAAAGGATGGATATGGTGGCATGTGCCCAGACCTGGGAAGACAAATGCACAAAGGAAAAAAGAGACAAACACACACAAATAACCCCAGACTCTTAAAAACAGAGGACCAACTTATGGCTACCAGAGAGGAGGTAGGTGGGGAGATGAGAGAAATAGATAAAAGAGATTAAGAGTACACTTATTCAGTTGAGCACTGAGTAATGTATAAAATTGCTGAATCTTTATATTGTACACCTGAAACTAATATGCTATATGTTAATTATACTTGAATAAAAATAAATAAACAATACTTGGTAATGGAAAGCTTGTTTTCAAGCTATTTTTGGGCGTGGAGGAGGAATCTCAGTGTTTTATGAAACTTCCTGATGAAGGAACCTGAGGACTGGAGGGATTTTAAGCAGGAATGTAGCTCTGCTATAACTAGTTCCACTTTGATCTGTTTTTAATATCGAGATTTCATGTAAGATTTTGTTTAAAATTGGGGTTAGTAAGAGAAGTGCAATATACATTTGGATTTGATCTTTATAGTTAAGAGTATTCAATCCCCATGTTTCCTTTTTAGTTTTCATAGCTGTTTGAAGAGGTGTTTTTATCTCTGCATTATAGAAAAATAAAATGAAGCTTTGAGTTTCCAGAGGTATAACTAACACCTGGATCTTCTAACACTAAGACTAGAGCTTTTGATCCTTTAAATCTCACATGGTATTATAAGACAGAAAGTTCCAGTATCTAACAAGAAACTTCAGACTCCAGGATGTAGTGCAAATTGAGTGAGCTGAGCCTTCAAATATAGAACTTTTATGACTGGACCAATTTTGCCTCCTCTTTTTGCATTCTGGGAACCAAATTAATTAATATCATACTCTGTTAGAATGTATTGTATATGGTAAAAGGATTAATTAATTTCCTAACTTAAACATTTTGCCTCTAATATATCCTCAGCATCGTTTTATTTATTTGGAATTTTATTTTTATTATGCTCCTGATTTGCAAATAAATACATTTCCCTCTAAGCACTATTGAATTTCATTTTTTTTCCTGGCTTTTAAAATTTGAGAGTGATTGATGAAATATTTTCAAATTTATTTTTCTCTTTGCTTAATTTTAAGTGCTCATTTTTAAAAGATATGTTTATTCATTTTTGAGAGAGGGAGAGAGAGAGCAAGTGGGAGAGGACAGAGAGAAAGAATCTCAGACAGACTCTTGCACTGAATGCAGAGCCTGACTCAGGGCTCAATTCCCCAGCCCGAAGTCATGACCTGAGTGGAAATTAAGAGTGGGTTGCCCAGCTTGAGCAACTAGGCACCTCTTGAGTGCTAATCTTTTCATTGGTTACATTTTTGACAAAAAAAAAAAAAAAAAACCCTCAAACATAATCAAAGCACTCTAACATTTTATATTATTGAGAGTCTGAATGGTTAACTTATGTGCATATTAATAAAAAACTTGTTAATTCTATAGTTAGGAAAGAAAATGAATATCTATATATCAGGTCCATGTGTTCATCTTTCTATAGGTGGATGTGTCTGTGTGGACCCATAGAACAACATTTATTATTCTTTATGTTCAATTTTAAGCTATTCAGGATAAAGCTATTATTTCTACATTATTTTCAGACCTGAGACCAGGTTATTTTTGCCATTGTCAAATGCAGTTTTGAGGACAAAATATTCAAAATCTCCTACACCAAGGTATAGATTAAACTAATTATTTAGAAAATAAAGTACACTTTCTTCCTACTCCAACACATAGAATATAAACATTTGTAAATTTCTTTCTGAATGTAACTTTGTTCTATCTAATTGGATCTTCTTTGTTTTTCCGTTCTTGAGTTGTTGTGCCTACTTTTCTAAATTTTCATGGCATTTAAAGCTTGCTCCTTAAATGCCCATAATTACTATCATACCTATATGAAATTTTGATTAATTTTGAATGTGTGTCCTAGAAGAACACAAGTTCTTAGACCTTAATATGTAAAATATTAACTAAGTATTTTCTAAGTAAAACATTTAGTGAATAAGTGTAATAATAACATTAAACTTGTTTATTTAGGTCTTACCATCTCACTGTTTTTCATGGGGCATCTCAATCTAATAATGCTTCATGGAACAAAGCTTGAGAAATTTTGATTTACTTCATGAAAGTTTTTCCTGTTGGATGTACTTGGAAAGATGTGCTCAATGAACAGGAAACTGGAATGAACAATACAAGTTTTGAAATTCCATTTTTAGTTCTCCATCATACTGTGAGAAAAATAGCTCTTCTTCACCAGAAATAGTTATTTTGTCGGGACCCTTATAAAGGATGATTCAGAAAAGTAGGACACTATCTTTCCTTTTTAATGCATACTAATTTCAAACAATTATTATGCACCTGAGTTTTAAAATAAGGGTTTAATGAAAAATAGGAAAACAAAGTAATATTTAAATAATATCTATAATAGCTTTTTGAGGAGGTCCTGCTGCCCTCCAGTTGACTTCATTTCCTTGGTATTCTTTCACTACTTTATACATCTGACTTCTCACGATGTCTTTTAGTTCAACTAGCACACAAAACTATATATTCTTCTTGCATAGACACTACCTGTCACTCAGAACACAGCAGAATTTCTTCCAGGACTTTGTACTTTTATAACAGCTTTCATCCATGGATCTCATAAAACCTGGCAAACATGATCTCATTATTCCTCAGGATATTCCTGTGAAGTTGGTGGGTGGCCAATATTTTGTAAAGTGCTTTATCCAGTTTGCATAAAGTATTACTCTCTGTATCATGCAGCTTTTATGAGTGAGTAATGTGACCAAGGACAGAGAAAATATAATAAGGACGTAGGAAAAGAACTTGTGCTAACAAGAAAGGCCCAGCACCTCATCTCTTTAGATGTTGCTTCTCTTCTGTGTTGTAACAGCCTATATTGCTCAAGTCTGACATATCATTTCTATATTTATTTATTCGTTTGTTTGTTTGTTTGTTTATTTATTTATATTGCTACTGTCTTTATGAGGCTTAGGTGATTCTGCAATTCTTTTCCCTCTGGGTTTCAGAGACAGTCTCCATAAAATACATAAAATACAAGTTGTAGTATATTAAGTGTATCTCAAAACTCATTGTAGACCTACCAAAATAACTTAGTTATTAAACAGCTTAGTTTATATTTGAACTACACATCAGGAATCAGTGAATTTGTAAACACATTTTATCATCAGGAAAGATAAATCTTTAATTTCAGGATAACGGTTACTTCTTTATTTAGGAAGGCTAAAACAGTACAGAGCACATATACAGAGGACTTTAGTAATTTTATGTTTATTGCTTGAATTAGGTGTGGCATAATATATATTTTATGTTATTATTTATAGCTTTTTGTATATCTACTATTTTACAATGATTAGAAAGGAAAAAAGAATATGTTCATGGTGTTCCAGGCGATGAGCTAGATCATATAGGAAAAGAATCAGTGATGGTGATGGGGTGCTTGAATAGTTGGAATAATTTTTAGATATCTTATGTTTAATGGTCTTTTATATAGAGACGAAGTATTGAATAGCTGGGGAGATTTGAAGCCCAGAGAGAAAATGAGATGGATTCTTGATTTGGAAGTTATCAAAGTATCGATTTTGGGTGAGGCAAGGGAATAGATAAAGATTTCCTTGAGAGTTCCGCTTATAGAAGAGTGAGAGGAAGAAAGGACAGATTTTATGGTGAAATAAAGCAACTTTAATGAGAGAGACAGAGGAAAAGGCGTTAAGTAATAAAAATGACGTAATGGGTTTTCAGTTCAAAGTGAAAAATGTGCCCCAGGTTCTGCCCCTGTTCCTCTTTTAGGGGCGTCAGAGTTCTCTGTAGCTTTGAAATATTCTAGAATACTGTTGGCAGACTTTCTTCAGTTATTTTTTAAAGAAATTTGGTTGTAAAGGGGAAATATGGAGAGATAGGGAAATAGCTGGAGGAGATTTGGATTTCTTTTTCTTTTTCTTTTTTTCTTGAAACTGATTGCAGAAATGTGAACATGTATAAGTAGCCAGTCAAGAAAAATATTGATGAAATTGATGATACAAGAATGTAGTAGCCAGGCTACTACTTTGTTATGCAGCAATAGATAATAGAACCAAATATAAATCCCTTAGAAATAAAAAAGGCAAAATCATGTAGAAGAGATTGATCTCCATAATTAAACATATGATGATAAATATAGCTAATAATTTCATACTTAATGTGCAAAAGACACTATTCTGCCCACATGACATGTGTTAAATCATTTATATCTCACAAATCTGACATAGTACCATTATTATCTTCCCATTTAACATGTAACAAAGTGAGACACGGAAAGGATAAGTAACCTAGTTGAGATTTGAATCTTGGTCATCTGCTTTCAAATTCTGAACTCTTAAATACCAGGCTATGTTGTTGCTTTAGGGTTAGGTCTTTGAGACAGAAGAAAGAAAGCATGAGCGAATGAAACTTGGAGCCCAAATTGACAATAAACATTTAGGCTCACCATGAAGTGGTAAGGATAATGAAGGGCAAAATGTGCTTATTAATCTGGTAAAGCCACACATGATTTTCGGCTTACTCTGAAGATTTTTTTCTAGCAATGCTAATATGTAGGGTAAGATATTCTTCCAATGAAATTATAGGAAAATTCATTCACTGATATTAACTGACACATACATGCAATAACCTTCCAAGTAATCAAATTAAGCAAATGCTTAGGTTTTTCTATTACAGTGCTTACTAACATACTTCTGAAATGCAACATGTTTAAATAACTTTCATAAACAAAATCCTAATATTAGGCAATATTTACAAGGAATTAAAATGTCTTTTCATTGTCTGTAACATTCACTATTAAGGTTTAACAGACATGAGTTTACAGGGAAGGACATTTTTAAATTCGAATAAAAGGAAAGAGGAAAAAATAAGTGTTTTTCCTGGTTATTATACTTAAAGCTTTTCCTGAGCTGAAGATAAGAGAACACATGAGAACTGTAGATACAGACAGAAGGTAAGTGCTGAGCAGAAGCACTGGAGAAATAAATATATGTTTCAGTAACAGAAATTTGCAGTTCAAATTGAAGTAATGAAATCAAACTGATCTTTGAGTCCAAGAACCAGAAACATCCTACTTGTAAAGATAAAAGTGGATAACACTTTTTTTGATGACAAACAGAAAACTATAATTTGTGTCATTCCATGTACATTATCTACATATGGAAATAATGTTGAGATCAAGCAAGGTAATTTTCTGTCCAATTTTTTCCTAAATAAAACTTTTTAGAATAAATCATAACAACAGTGAAGCATAAATTATTTCTAAAAGCTATAAAATAAAAATGCCTTTAAAAACATTTAAAAAGCACATTTAAAACAGAGCTCTCATTTCTTTTTAAATGAGTTGTCTTTCCTTTTTTTTTTTTTTTTGAGTTGTCTTTCCAATTCTTCATTCTAGTTTAAATCTTATATTGTTATATTGTACTTTCTACTCAGTTATTATATATCTATGCCATTTTCTAGTTTTCTTTCTAGATTTTTGTTCCCTCATTAACTAATACATATTACAGCTTAGCTTAAACATATATTTTAAAACATTTTAATATTATTAATTCATACATGATTAATGTACAAAAGTTTGAAAACAAAAATGAAAAAGTAAAATAAATGTATCTCAACACTACACTCAAAGATAAACATTACTAATATTTTTTCATATAGCTTTTAAATATTTTTCCTTAAAAATGTGTTGTTTTAAAGGAGTGATTATACTGTTAATACTTTAAAAACACTTTATTTGAAATATTTCAAGCTTACACAAGAATGTTAAGAATAAAAACACTATGACAAATACTGGGACACCCCTTTACCCAGATTTAAATGTTGTTAATATATTGTGCCATTCGCTTTGTGTACATATGCTTTAATTCTGTCTTTTGTCATTGAATATATTCTGAATAGTTTAAGTATCAGTAAATATTCTTCTGAAACTGAAATTTTTAATTGCATGTTTAAATTATGGTAAAACTCTATGTAAATGCTTTCAACATATCATCTTACAAAATACCAAAGTAATTATATTTTATGCACATTTATATATATTTATACATGATTCTATTTTATGCATATTCTATAAAGGAAAAAATGGAAGATGAAAGAATATTTAAGGACATCCAGCCAGTCAGAGGAGGAACTAGGATTTAAAATCAGGTGTCCACAGTAGCTACTTGTTGCTCTATAACAAATTACTATAAAATTTAGTGATTAGAAAGTACAGCCTTCCATTATCTTTCAGTTTCTGTGGCTCAGGAATCTAGTAGTGGCTTTGATGGATGATTCTCATTCAGAATATTCCAGGAAACTTCAATTGAGGTGTCAGTCAGGACTGCAGTATCTCAAGGCTCATATGGATGAAACTCTACTTCCAAATTCACACACTGGATATTTGTCAGGTTTCAGAAGATCTGCTCCCAAGTTCACCATTGCAACAGCTGTCTCCTCTTGGAATGAATGATCCAAAAGAAAATGAGAAGGTCCTATAGTAGATACCACTCTCTTTCAGTAACCCAATCTTTGAAGTGGTATCCCATCACTTCTATTCACGAAAAGCAAATCAATCTGACCAGAGAATGTTCACAGGGAGTGGATTAGAGATTCTCATGAACATTAGGTAAGGGTCATTGTGTGCTGTCTTCAAGGCTATAATACCAGGCTTTTCTGACTCCACAGCCCATCACGCTTTTCTACCATAAGAGCTATTACTCCCAGTGAGAATCCATCATATTTTGTGTACTGATTCCAAATGCTGATTATTCAGGTTGCTCCCAACTTTCATTGCTATTATAAACTTTGCTGTGCTAAATAATACCAATCCATTATTATTTCCATAGGGTTAATAAAATAAATTATCTATCATCTATCTATCACCTATTTAACCCATCTTATGTCATTAGGCATTTACTTTTTTTAAAGTATTGACTTTAGAGTAAGAAGATTTGGTTGTGGGATAAACGAAAATCCATTTCATTTCTGAAACAGTGTTTTCACGTACTTAATTCTTGAAGGTCAGGGAATGCTCTTTTGTTCATCTGTGGATCCCTAGATCTTATCATTAGGTCTGGTATTTTTGTGGGCACTCAGTACACTTACTATATCAGAAGGCTCATAAAATGTAAATGAGATATTGAATGAGAAATCATTTGGCAAATTATAAAAAGCTATGAAAGTTTTACATATTATGAAATTTACGTATCTGTTTTGGTTAATTGCCAAAAGAATTATTATTATCATTATTTTAACATTTTGGTTTTAAATCTTGCCTTGACTTGTTTTAGGTTCTCATTTCAGACAGTTCTAGTATTTATTTACTTAGGTAGTTATTTTATTATTTTTTTTCTTTTTTTTAGATAACACTGTCTATTTCTCATGGTCAATTCTGTATTAGGCACAACCACCACAATTTGTTTTAGATTTTCTTTATATATTTCCAACACTTGGTCACATGATAAGTTGATCACCTCTACTTCTCCCACTTAATACTCTGGTATTTTGATAGCTATTTCAACAGCCAAAAATGCCTTTCTCTTTACAAGTTTACTATGAGTCTTTGTTTTAAAGGTTTTCTGAAATCATCATGTCCTAGCAGGTTGTCTTTACTTACTGGACTCCAGGCTCAAAAAACCACCCCTTTTATACTTACTCTAGTTGTTAATCTGTACAAAGGTATTTAGATTGGTACTAATTTATTTCAATGTGTTGTTCTAAAATCCATCAATTCTGATTGCCATTTGTCAAGTATATGCCCAAATAAATTCTTTTTAAAACTTTCCTGTGTTTGAAAAGCTATTTTATAACACAAGGCAATGTCAACATTCTGAATAAATGAGATGTTTATGATATAGTCATGTGCTATAATTTAAATCAGTTATTTCATTGAAAAACGAAGTATTGACTTTCAGGTATTTTTTCCAATACAACAAATATTTGTTGAGTTTCCATCATGTACCAGGCACCGTCCTTGTTTTTAGGACTATAATTATAGTGAACACACAAAGGTCATGTTCTCATAAAGCAACACTCTAATTTTTGGAGGTGGATGCTAAACAAATAAACTTATAATATTTATTTGGTAATAACTACTACCAATAAAAATTAAGGTACATTTCTAATAGCTATGATAAGACCTGCATATGTAGGAACAAAAATATATGTTTTCCATTCAAAATCTTTCAACCTTGCAAATTTTTAGATTTGCAAATGTACATGGGTCACTTTATAATGTATTCAACTCTCAAAAGATTAATTCTTAGATATTGTATTTATGCCACACTAACAAATAAAAGGGAGAGAAAACAATAAACATGGATTTCTAGCATAAGTCAGAAATCCTAGGAGCTTAGGTCCACCAATCAAAATTGTTAAGCATGCTATATGACACTGATAGTTCCTTGTGTGAAATAATATTCTTTTTACATATTCAATTTGCCAATGATCCAAATAGTTGTTCAGATTAAAATAACGACTGGACCATGTTATTTCTGGCATTTACCCAGTGCCCTAAAATGACAAAAGAGTAATTTCTCTTTCCTTTTCCATCAGGTTATGCCAATTAAAACATATATATACATATATACGTATACATATATAAGTATACATATACGTATGTATATATGTATATGTATACGTATATATGGATTTTATACCTAATTGAAAACCATTTTAGTAAACATTGAGCACTATCAAATTAGTGTTTTTGTTTTGTTTTTTATTAAATGCAGTATGGATAAAAAAATAAATGCAGTATGGATAAAACAGCAAGCAGTAGCTATCAGACTGCTTTGGACAACTGCATGATGAATATTATTTGGACAAGAAACTTTTTTCTGTTCTACTGGATGTTTCATTTTTAAAACATACAATGTTTCCTTCATGGATTTACTGCTTGTCAAAATATTTGTTTGAATGATGTAGATACCAGGGATGTGTTCTCTGATTTGAGGTGGTAAGAATTAATGATTTCATGGTAAAAGGTAAGCATTTTGATACTTTAGTTTTTATTTTGTATTTTCATTAAACTTTTTATTAAAGGCATGCTATTATTTATAAACTATGAATTTGGCAAATAAGACATCTAGCATCCTGTCTAGTGGTAAAAGCAAATCTTTATTTATTTTAATTCATTATCAGCTGTAAAAGGAAAAGAAGTCACAAGTCGATATTAAATTAAACATAAAAGCAGAGACCCAAAGGCTAATAAGTGACAAGAGATGCTACTTTTCAATGTTATATTTGGAATGAATCAATAAAAATTACAGTCAGGCCGGCATGTTAGTTTGAACTTGAGACAAATTAAATGTTTTTTTTCCAAGTAAACAAATCATTATAACTCTTGGTTTGTGAAGTTATGGTAGGTATTTTATGTTTCATAATATCATAGCTACTGACTAAAATCCAATAAAATTTTATTTGTAGAGGACCTTGAGGCCACTTGCATTTTTTCCAGTAAACCTTAATAAAAAGAAATTTCTGTTATTTATGTTTACACACATAAAGAATTTAAGAGCGATGCTCAGACATCTGGTGAAGTAAAAACAGTTTCATAACCAAGGTGAACTAGGGTGAATGCCCCATTAATGAGGTTAGAATTTGTTATCTTAAAGATTAATATTCACTGAAAAAAATAATTTGTTCAATTAGAAGTCTGCACCCAGAAAGCTACTGTACAGTGGGAAGAGAAATTTATGTTCAAATGGCTTGCTTTAAGTCTATCTCTGCTATCATTGAGCTTTAGTCAAGTCACTAATTATAGTTTTCTTATTAATAAAATATGATTTTGTGACAATTCAATAAATTAAATTATGGGAAACTTTGAAAAATATGTCTATATGCAATTGTAAATGTTTAATGTATATACTGACTTTTAAATTATTTTATATTAATAATAAATATGTCAGAAATAAAATCATAAGCTTTATACCAAAATTGGATTATTTAATAAAGAATATATTTCTACAGTTTCTGAGTCTGGAGATAATGAAGGTAGCGAGAATCTCTACCCTTGTATCTTCTGAAAGAAAGAAGGAAAGAGATAGCAGTAGAGAGAGAAGGAGACTGAGAGAAAGGGAGTGTAATCCAGGAGACAAACACACATGGCTTACCTTTTAAAAATAACTAGAGGCAGGGGTGCCTAGTGGCTCAGTTGGTTAAATGTCTGACTCCTGATTTCACTCAAGTCATGATCTCAGAATCATGAGATTAAGATCAGAGTTGGGCTATGCAGCTGAGCATAGCTCAAACTCTTAAACTCAACAATAAGAAAACATGCAATCTCACATAGTGGATGGAGACTGCTTGAAATTCTCTCTCTCTCCCTCTGCCCCTCCTTTATTTCTCTCTCTCTTTCTCTCATAAATAAATAAATAAATAAATAATCTGTCTTAAACAAATAGCTAGAGGCAGATATTATTACAAACACCAAACTCCAACAGAACTCTTCCCCAGATGCCTACATGTCAGGGGAGAGGCAACTTAGGAGAACATGAGAAAAGAGAAGAGGAATGTGGAGAACATAGATGAAACACAGGCAAAAAGAAAGAAAGCCCAACCCAACATTTACTGTTCTTCAGACCTTAATTCTGGGAATTGATGCTTCACAACATTCACTATAAATAAGAAGCTTGAAGGTATACGGGAAAAAGGTGGGAACCACAGAGAAGCACTGCCACAGGGAAGGTCAGTCACATAGAGAAGTGGTGGTACCCTATGTGCAGTGACAGTGAAGAAAGTAAGAGGGGAGAATTAAAATTCTTACAGGAATGAAAGAAACAACATACCCCTCACCACTCAACCAATCCACAAAATTATTCTTCACTGTACTGACTGAAGAATGTGTACTTGAACTAGAACCAGTGTTAATGAACATCTAGAAATAGAAAAAAGACAACCAACTCATACAAATCTATTTTTAAAAAATTCAGATTAAAGCATTTCAGCTGGTGAAACCACCTCATGAAGAAAACAACCAAGTGTCAAAACTGTCACGCAACACCCAAAAGGGAATTAAACATCCTCGAACAAGCATTTGGAGATGTTGTGAAAAGAGGATCAGCAATTTAAGATCGTAATGCAAATGGACAAAAAATAATCAGGAAGAATTAAAATTACATCCAATCAGATGGTGGAAAGTACAGTAATCAAAACAGTGTGGTATTATTGAAAGAACAGACAATAGATAAATTGAACAGACAGCTTAGATATAGACCCACAGAAATATAGTCAATTTATCTTTGACAAAGGAGCAAAGGCAATGCAAAGTGGAACAAAAGATGATCTTTTTTAAAAATTATGCTAGAAGAACTAGAAATCCAAAGGCAAAAGACACAGACTTTACATCTTTAACAAAAATTAACACAAAATGGATCACAGACCTAAATATAAGATGTAAAGCCATAAAATTCCTAGAAGATATCATAGGAGGAAATCTAGATGACCTTGGGTACGGCAGTTACATTTAGTATAACATCAAAGGCAGGATGCATGAAGGAGGGAATTGATAAGGTTAGATTCATTACAAGTAAGAACTCCTGCTCTGTGAAACACCATGTCAAGAGAATGAGAAGACAAGCCACTGACTGGGAGATAATACTTCCAAAAAGCAGCTCTGATAAAAGACTGTTATCCAAAATATACAAAAAACTCTTAAACTCAACAATAAGAAAACATGCAATCCAATTTAAAAATGGTCCAAAGACCTTAACAGAAATTTCACCAAAGAAGAAATACAAATGACAAATAAGCACATGTGAAGACATGCTTTACATCATATGTCTTCAGGGAAATGCAACTTAAAATAACGAGATACCATTATATACCTACTAGAATACCCAAAACCTGGAACCCTAATTAAATAAAATATTGAGGATGTGGAACAAGAGGAGCTCGCATTCATTGCTGATGGAAAAGCAAACTGCTACAGACACTTTGGAAGACGGTTTGGTGGTTTCTTACAAAATTCAACATATTCTTACCATATCAGTCAAGCTCCTTGGCATTTTCTCAAAAGAGTTAAAAATATGACCACACAGAAACCAGCCCATGAATGTTTATAGCAGCTTCATTTATAATTGCCAAAACTTGGAAGCAACCAAGAATTCTTTCAGTAGGTGAATGGATAAATAAACTGTGCTGTGTCCAAATAATGGAATACTCTTCTACGCTAAAAGGAAATGAGCTATAAAACCATAAAAAGACTTGGAGGAACCTTAAATACATATTACTAAGTGAAAGAAGCCACCCTGGATAGACTAAAATACTACATATTGTATGATTCCAACTATATGACGTTCTGGAAAAGGCAAAGGTGTGGAGAAAGTAAAAAGATTAATGGTTGGGCAAAATGGGTAAAGAAAAGTGGGAAATATAGGCTAGCAGTTATAAAAAGAATAAGTCAGGCAATAAAAGGCACAACATAAGAAATATAGTCAATGATATTATAATAACAATGTATCAGGATAGAAGGTGCACACATGTGGTGAGCCTAGCATAATTGTATAAACTTGTCCAATCACTATGTTGTCCACTTGAAACTAATTTAATATTGTGTGTCAAAAACAAAACAAAACAAAATATTGTGTGTCAATTGTATTTAAACTAAATATATATATATATATTTTTTTCAGTGGTTGCCAGGGGTTGGGGCAGAGAGAAGGGGTTCTTAGGGTAGTTGAAATACTCTGTATGATACTCTAATGATGATACATGGCATTATGCGTTTGACCAGGCCCAGGGAATGCACACCAACAGGAGTGAACTATAATGCAAAGTATGGTTTTTGGATGAATTTAATGTGTCAGTGTAGGTGACTCAATTTTAACAAATGTACCACTCTACTGAAAAATGTGACTGTTGGAGGAGTCTATGCATGTGTGGGGGCAGGGAGGATATGAAAACTTTCAGGAACTTCCCCTCAATTTTGCAGTGAATCTACAACTGCTTAAAAAAGTAGTCTTAAAAATTGTATATATTTAAATTGTATAATTTGGTGATGTGATGTAGATACACTTTGTGAAATAGTCACTACAATCAACCTAATTAACATACCTCTCACCTCAGATAGTTACCATCTTCCCTTCCCTCTCTTTCCCTCCCCTCCCCTCCTTTGTCTTCCCTTCCCCTCTTCTTCCCTCCCTTCTCTTTGCTTTTTTTTTGTGTGTGTGTGTGTGTGTGTGTAGTACGGGGTGAGAACACTTAAGATCTACCTTCCTAGCAAATTTCAGATACACAATGAAGTAGTATTAACCAAGGTCACATTGTTGCATATTAAGTCTCTGGAACTTACTCATCTTGCATAACAGAAATCTTGTTTCCCTTTGACCCACATACCCTCATTTCCCCTTCCTTTCAGCTGGTGGCAGCCATTATACTCTCTGCTTCAATATAGGTGAGATCATGCCGTATTTGTCTTTCTGCATCTGACTTATTTCACTTAGCACAACCTCCTCCAGGTTCAACCACATTGTCACACATGGCACAATTTCCTTATTTTTAAGGCTGAACACATTCCATTGTATGTATATGTCACATTTGCTTTATCCATTCATCTGCTGATGGACACTGGAGTTATTCCTATATCTTGGCTACTGTGAACAATGCTGAAATAAACACAGAAGTGCAAGTATCTCTTCAAGATTCTGCTTTCATTTCCTTTGAATATATCCCCATTAAGGGGATGCTGGATCATAACGCAATTCTATTTTTAATGTTTTGAGGAACTTATATATTATTTTCCACAGTGGATCAACTACTTTTTTTTTTCCTCACCCAGAAATGTTTTTGTCTTCTTCACCCTCCTCGCCTACTGCTTTCTGGACTCCAGATACATGTACTTTAAACCACTAGATAAGGATCCCTGGGTGGCGCAGCGGTTTAGCGCCTGCCTTTGGCCCAGGGCGCGATCCTGGAGGCCCGGGATCGAATCCCACGTCGGGCTTCCGGTGCATGGAGCCTGCTTCTTTCTGTCTGTGTCTCTGCCTCTCTCTCTCTCTCTCTCTCTGTGACTATCATAAATAAATAAAAATTAAAAAAAAATAAAAATAAAAAAAATAAACCACTAGATACTATTTGTAAGTCACTGTGACTCAATTTTTTGTTCAGCATTTTTTCTGTTTCTTTTCAGTTAGTTTCTACCAAAATGCTCATTGATTATTATCCTACAGTGATTGGATTTCTATAATTCCATACAGTCAGTTTTACCTTTTAGATATTGTATTTTTCTTTTCTTTTTGTTTAAGATTTTATTTATTTATTCATGACAGACACAGAGAGAAAGAGAGAGGCAGAGACACAGGCAGAAGGAGAAGCAGGCTCCATGCAGGGAGCCTGACTTGGGACTCGATCCCAGGTCTCCAGGATCATATCCCAGGCTGAAGGCAGCGCCAAACCGCTGGGCCATCGGGGCTGCCCTAGATATTGTATTTCTCATCTCTAGAAGTTCTTTTAGGGTTAATTTATAATTCCATTGCTCTGCATATTTTGTTCATATGTACTTTTTCCTTAAATAGCAGCCCATTGTTTTAAGAGTTACTTTAATCTCTAGCTATTATTTCAGTCCTCTGTGTGTGTGTGTGTTGACTAATTTTTCTCCTGGGTGTTCATTACGTTTTCTTGCTTCTTTGATCTTGGAAATTTTGAATTTTATATTTTTGTGTGTCTGGATTTTGTTATCTTTCTTAAAAGAGAACTGGAGCTTGTGTTGGCAGGCAGCTAAGTTACTTTGGTTTAATTTTATCTCTTGGAGGCTGGTTTTTAAGCTATATAATATTATGTGTAGAGTAGCCTTCACTGTAGGAGGAGTTAGCCTAAACACTAAGGTAAGGCTTTTGGTTGCTATGGTCTCTAAGAGTCCCAAGGGATCTTTGACAACTGTACTCTCTGGTTGATTGAAATTTAAACAGTTCCCAGAACTGTGGTTGCTCCGGAAATCATTTAGTTCCCAGTTCTCCATCACTCCTGCTCCGAGTGTGGTTTTCTCCCTATGCTTTTAGTATACAATATACTTTTGTGTATTCAGCAAAGACTTGAAAGGACTCCTGAGACTTTTTATTGAATACTCCATCTTTTCCATATCCCACCATGCAATTCCCAGATGCCTCAGTTACTTGATTCATTAAAATTATTATGCCTTATTTGGTTCTCCCCTTTCTGCTTACACAGCCCAGAAACTGAATACAGAGAGAAAGCTAGAGCAATTGAATAGTTCATCTTATTTGCTTCCTTTTTTGTTTTTGTTTTTTGTTTGTTTGCTTGTTTCTGCTACAGGGGACTTCTACTCCCTGATACATCATCATGCCCAGGATCAAAATTTCATTTATCTCTCTATGCATCTATTATCCATCCATTATCTATCATCATCATCATCTGATATTTATCAATTTTATACACAATTATTTCTCTTACATGTTCATCAGAATTCATTAAACATTCTCTCTCTTCTTTTCCTTCTGCTAGGTAAACTGAAGAAATATAGATCCTCAGTATAATCATCTGACCTTTTCCTTATCTGAGCTTTTTTCTTTGCTACTTAATTTAAGGTATTTATTTTAAGAATGTTTTTAGTTTTATTTTTGTGCTTTTTAAAAACTAGTTGCTCTCCGTTATGGTTTCCCTCTCATTTTTTTTTGATTTAGCACTCTGCATGCTGACTTTTTGTTACTAAAGTGTTTATGATATAATATGCTTATAATATTTCTACTGGTAAATCTTTTTTGTAAGAGAGATTTGAGGATATAATTGAGTCTGCAGTTCATATTAACAATCACTATGTTAGTGTAGTCAAGCTTGAAAGCTTTGACATTTAACATTATTTTGATAAGAAAGTCATTTTTTTCTGATGCTTATACAGATGAAATAAAAATTACCATCTTCTTATAGTTTTCCTACCAATGCATAATAGTTAAATTATATTAAGGAAAGATAAAAATAAATTAAGAAGGTTTTTTTTTCCTTCAGTAAAACATTTGATTGCATGATTTGATTGATAAAATGAGAATAAATTGCTTTCTTTTGTACTCTTCAGAAATTGGTAATCATTAGATGATTAGCTGACAGCTTTACATTTGAAGTGTGCTGATTAGCTTGTTTTACCTTAATAACCCTATGATAGTGACCACCTTATCTTGCCCTTTAATTTTAAAATTAATGAAGTAATCTTTTATCGTAGTCTTTTCCACTGTTCTGCCCAATTACTTTAGTGCTGAATGGTACTTTGCATTTTTGCTGGTCCATTAGCCTCATATCATGCTCTTTCTCAACTTCCATATTCAAATATAGGATAATTAAATGCTGTCTTTTAGCATCTTATAACCTTGACACATAAATTCTCTTTTCCTCAGTGGTTCAAATTAGTGGATAAATGGCAAGCTACTTGAAATTGTAATGAGACATTACTATTTATAAAATGTTAATGTACATTAAATGCTAAATAAGAATCAATAGTATGTGGCTATTATCCATGTAACTGAAGGATATGGGATATGAAGTGAATATTAAACTTTTAAATTAGCACATATACATATATACACATATGTACTTAAGATAAATGCTTTAGAAACAAAAACTTTGTTAGTTTTTTTGTTGTTCCCAAAACCTTGTGATTTTATATATATATATATATATATATATATATATATATATATATATATATATATATATTACATAGGGCACATGGCAAGGAGAATCTTATTAATGTTAGAAGAGTGGGTCAGTATAAGTGTTTCTGAAGAAGTGGGATATGCATTATAATTTGAACTGTGAATAGAACTTAATCAAGGTAAAATATTTAAGGAAGGAAAAAAAGAGTATCTGTAGAGATCTTGAGAGGAATGCCTGGGTGGCTCAGTGGTTGAGCGTCTGCCTTTGGTTCAGGGCGTGATCCTGGAGTTCCGGGATTGAGTCCTTCATCAGGCTCCTGCGGGGAGTCTGCTTCTCCCTCTGCCAATGTCTCTGCCTTCTCTCTGTGTCTCTCATGAATAAATAAATAAAATCTTTTTAAAAAGAAAAAAAAAGAGATCTTGAGAGGAGAGGTACATTTAAAAACATGAGAGACAGCCAGTGTAGCTTGGATAGAGATTATGCAAGATGATGTTGGAGAAGACTTCTAGGGGGTTTTATAAATACAGAATGACAAAATAAAGGGAATGTGAAATTTTTGTGTATTTATTTAATCATTCATTTAACATCTGCAGGACAGTTACTATGTTTTGTATTGTGGCAGTAATAAATAAATAAAGCATGGTCCATTACTTCAAAGAAATCATGAACCTAGTTGAAAAGGCACAAACAGCATGGATATGAGCAAGAAAGTCAGTCTAAAGGACAAGTATTATATCAGCCTCATTGGTAAAGATCTTTATATACCATTTCCGATGTAAGCACAAATTTGATTGAAGTATATTCAGAGATGCAACTTCTAGAATGGTGGAGTAAGGATCTCTCAAAATCTGCTCCCTATAAAAATAATCAACCTTGCACGTATCATCAAATTCACCTTTTTCTGAAATCTTAAAATTAATGGAAAGCTTCAAGAAATGCAATGAGTATTTATTTTTAAAAAGAAAGAAAAAGCAAAATCTCTGCAAGAACAAGTCTTTTACCTTGCCCTGGCCATATCTTCCCCCACCCCCAGCTCTGTGGTAACCTTGAAAGCCAACATTCTCTGCAACCACAGAAACTAGGAAAACCAGGAACCTGGTAGCCATTGGAGGAGGCAGGACAGATATATTTGGGGGTCACCGAAAGCATCATCCCAGAGAATTATCACTATTTGAATTGTCTGAAAATTTTCTGGAACCTCAATTGTTCGGGTTTGTTTCTATTAAGCCTGATTGAGAACTTTCTCTGTATGAATAGCCTTACCTACAGAGCATTTGTAAAAAATAATCAGCAGCAACTGTTTAAGATCCCAGCTGCCTGAGGTGGCATTATCAACTGGAGTTAACAAAGGCTAAAAAAAGAAATTCCAAGAGGAAAAAAATTGAGGAATCAAATGGTCATAGAGACCTTTGAAAACTCTTACATATATCTGGAAACCTAGAAGGACATGAACATACCTATGAAAGATCTAAAAAGTCCCTAACTCTTACCTCTGGCTGATTTTGAGGCTCTGTACAAGCAGAAGATGATGCCTAAGGCAGCCTGTAGAATGTTAAAGTTTAAATGAACAAACACTCTGTGCCTTTCAGCAAAGGTTGGGAGACTTATGAGTTCAAAGAATATAAGAATATATCAGTGAACTTATTCGATGACCAAGATAATCAAGCATGGAATCCAGTGCCCAATAGGACAGAGAATTTAGACTTTGCAGAATTAGTTCAGGAAAGTCACTAACAAGCCAACAAACAGCAGCAACAACAAATCCTGATGGGTGGGAAGGACTCTGGTTTCTAGAGCTGCCAATATATATTATTTAAAACTTGAACATAGGTCAATTGAGATGGTCTTCAACCGAGGATCCAAAAGAAGAAAAAAAAGGATATATACATGAAGCTTTACAGACTTGCAGGACACTATCAAGCATAAAAATATGTATACAGGGACAAGAAGAAGAAGAAGAAGAAGAAGAAGAAGAAGAAGAAGAAGAAGAAGAAGAAGAGAAGAAGAAGAGGAGGAGGGAGAATGAGGAGGAGGGAGAATGAGGAGGAGGGAGAATGAGGAGGAGGAGGGAGAGGAGAGGGAGGAGGGAGAAGAAGGGGAAGAGGGGGAGGAGAGGGGAGAAGGAGGAAGAAGAAGGGGAAGGAGAGAAACAGGAGCAATATTTGAAGACATGATGGCCAAAGTTTGCTAGATTTGATGAAAAATATTAGTCTGCATATTCATGAAGCTTAAAAAACTCCAAGCAGGAAAGCTCAAAGAAATTCACACCAACACATAGTCAAATTATCTAAAGCCAAAGACAGAAGGAGAATTTTGCAACCAAAAAGAAAGAAGCAATTCACAAAATCTGTGTAACTTTTTCCATTTTCAATGAGAGATTTTATATGTTTCTCTAAAAATATGTCAAGTGGTATAAAGTTCCTTGAAATTCTCATTAAAGTACTAGACACAAAGGATTTGAAGACTAATAATTTAGGATACAAGCAAGTCATGATTAATTCTGCTTGAGTGGGAAAAGAAAACAACTGTGTGAAGGATATTTTTAATCATTATTAATTGAAAAGTAATATATGAATACAGTAAAATAATATATGAAATGTTTCCATCTTACCTCAGATTCAAGTACTGTTAATGCTTTCTTTAGTATTCTACATAAAAAAAATGTAGATACGTACTTAAAAAAAAAATTTACATGGGGCACCTGAGAGGTTCAATCAATTAAATGTCTGCCTTCAGCTCAGGTCATGGTCTCAGGGGCCTGGGATTGAGGCTTGTTTCTTGCTCCACTGGTCGGGGGTGGGGGGTAGGGGTGGTCTGCTTCTCCCTTTCCCTCTGTTCCTTCTCCCCTCTTGCTTCTGCTCTCTTTCTCTCAAATTAAACGATTAAATAAATATTAGCATAATTTACATTTTTTGTTGTTTTTTGTTTCATAATCATAAACAACTCTGCAATCCAGTTAAACTTGGAGGAAAGCAAGGAAAATATGGAAATCATAGAACTGCAGCCAGAGCATAAGATTACAGGCTATTTTCAGCAGATGGAGGTAGAGTGGTGCTCTCCTGAGCTACAGAAGGAATGGTCTGGTAGTTAAGATAAAACACAAGTCAAATTTATTAGATTTTTCCACAGTCAGCAATGGTGATCTACTTGCTGGTCTTGCCATTTTTGGACCCAAAGTGCTCCATGGCTTCCACAATATTCATACTCTCTTTCACCTTGCCAAAGACCACATGTTTGCCACCCAACCACTCAGGCTTGGCGGTGCAGATGAAAAAATGGGAACCATTTGTGTTAGGTCCAGGATTTGCCATGGACAATATGCCAGGATCCATATGCTTCAGGATGAAATTCTCATCATCAAATTTCTCTCCACAGATGGACTTGCTGCAGTGCCATTATGGATTGTGAAGTCACCACTCTGGCACATAAATCCTGGAATAATCCTGTGAAAGCAGGAACCTTTGTAACCAATCCCTTCTCCCCAGTGCACAAAACCCAAACATTTTCTGTTGTCTGAGGAACATTGTCTGCAAATAGCTCAAAGGAGATGCGGCTCAAGGGCTTTCCATCTATCAGGATGTGGAGGAACATGGTGGGGGGTGACCATGGCTGGGCAGGTATCTGCAAGCCATAATTTGCTCTAAAAAAAAAAAAAAAAAGATTTCATTTATTATTCATGCGAGACACAGAAAGAGAGAGAGAGAGAGAGAGAGTCAGAGACACAGGCAGAGGGAGAAGCAGGCTCTATGCGGGGAGCCTGATGTGGGACTCGATCCTGGGACTCCAGGATCATGCCCTGGGCTGAAGGCAGGCGCTAAACCGATGAGCCACCTGGGCTGCCCCCATAATTTGCTTTTTATGACATAATCTGCTTATCTCCCTTATCATTACTTACATACGTTCCTGCCTCTAATTCTTTACAACTCCATAATGTTTTATCGTAATATGCCAAACTACTTAGATCGTTTTCAGTATTTGACTATGAAAATTAGATTTAAGATTAACCTTCAAGGTAGTAGTTTTCTAGATGGCCTTCATGTAAAAGGCATCAAAGACAGAAGAAACAATCATGTGTGAGACAGGAAAATGTGAAACAATGAAGTGCATTGCAAAGAGTGAATGTAGAATGCTGCACCTGACTCCCCACACGTTGGACGTGGTAGTACAACATGAGGATGTGCTGAGAGGCAGCCCTTCTGGTTAAACTGTATGTGTTACTTTCCTCTTAAAGATATACACAAGAGCCAACAAATCAGGTGACAAGCAAGCCAAATTCCTCCCATCTTTCTAAAACATAGGTTCTGTAAACAAAACATTTTAATAAGCTTATTTTGGGTACTTATAAAGTCTGCAAAAGTTTGTGCAAATAAAAAAATAGTATCCTCTAGAAATCATGCAAATTGAAAGCAACTTTGTACCAGCATTGATACATTTTAAGTAATCACAAATTAATGAATGTGGTCCTTGTTATAAGACTACAACAGATTATTGTCTAAAATATTTTGTAATTGTACAGGTAATGTTAAAACTACTTATCTTAGAAATAAACTGAGTATCAAAAAGAGGAAACCAAAATTTTATTGGAACTCTAGGGGCATGGAATTACTCACCAAAATAGAATCAAAAATTTTTAGAACAACAAATACATATAAATTAAGAACTGTTAGAACTGTGTAATATACACCATTGAATGCTAGATTTTGTGGCTAGAATTATATACATGTAATTGAGCTACATCAAGCACTTCGAGAAGTCACTGAAAATGCTCCCTTCCTCAGATGTTAGATACAAACACAACAGTAGCAGCATTGCCAGACAACATCATGGCAGGAACCTTATTTTAAAATCTTCATACTACACAAATATCTTGTTAAAATATGTATTAGAGCAGCTTCTACAAGCCCATCTGTATAGTAATGCAGGATTGGAGAATTTCTTCTTTGCCTACACAAACTGAAGTGATTGGCAGGATGCTTCTCCCTGCCCTCACACAACACTCCAGTCCTTGTAGTTCCCAGGGGACCATAGCATCATGAAATTTTAAACCATAGGAATATGAATCCTAAAACCCTCATATGATAGATAAAGAAATGATTCTTAAGAAGATTAGGCTACTCACCTAAGGGTCATACAACGAGTTGACATCAAATTTGAGGCTACGATCCAAGACCCATCCACAATTGAGACCTCTGGAAAACAGTAATTCTGTTACTTTTATTAAAAATTACATAAACCACATGGATTTCCCAATACATCTAAAATGTGGATAAATATTATACTTGTATACTCCGAATACATCAGTATTTAATCTTAGGCACTGGATGCTTTAAGCTGCATAGATAGTAGCTTCTTCGAGCAGTAGATACATAAATAAATAGCCTAGAAGGAATCCTCTACCTGCTTTTCAGAAAGTGAGTATTTATGTATTTTAAGGGAAGGGAGGGCAGGAATTAACTCAACTGTATGTGGTACTAGGATTGTTCAAATAATGAAAAACCAGTTTGTGAGTCACAGCTCTAAACTCCTGAGTAATCTGCCCCCAGAGTGTATGGGGGGCAGGGGAACTAGAACATCACACAATAAACAAGTGGTCTCTTTAGATTAATGTACTCAAAGGAAATGAGTATAAACAGGGACCACTCTCTAAAGCAATGAGGGATGAGGAGTTCTGCATGTGTGGCTGGAGGGAAGTAGGTAAGGGTCATAGTAACAGGGAAGAGGCAGTGTGTACTGGTGTTCTCAAAATACTAAGGTATTGAAGACTCAGAACTACAGGGATGTTGCAGACACAGTAAGAAG
The DNA here is from genome assembly GCF_011100685.1 of Canis lupus familiaris. Lineage (NCBI taxonomy): Eukaryota > Metazoa > Chordata > Mammalia > Carnivora > Canidae > Canis > Canis lupus. The sequence continues at coordinate 14,898,538 of NC_049234.1, read as the reverse complement.
ACATTTTACAAAGCATGGAGCAGGAGATCCCTACCTGTAAGGGATGGAGAAGGCCAGTACCTCTCTGGTGCATCTTTCCTCGCAGAAGAACGTCATGGATGGATAGCTGCATATGTCTGGGAAAGAGGAGAGAGCAGGAGGGACATAGTAGATTTTCCTGGTAATCACTGTGCCACTGTGGAAACTGTACCTTTGAGACAATCAACTGATTTTGTCTGAGGACAAGTCCCAACACAGATATTCAAAATCTCTCATGTTTCATAATATCCTAGCATAGCTACATTCTATAATGAAAAGAAAATCATGCACAGAATTTAATAAGAAAATTTGACTTGAAATAATATCTAGTTTCTCAAGGCACAAGACGGACCTGTATTTCTTATTGACGTAGAAAATTGCCATTTTCTCTAAATCAGATGAGAGAATATTTATTCATAGGTCATATGTGTTTTATAAAGAATTTCTATATTATTTAATGGCAACTCTCATAGAAGACGTAAAAAACTGTTCTTATAGACAGTTATAGTGCCATGGGCATTAACTACATATATAATTAATCTTATATTTATTTTTTTCTGTATTTTATAAATTTGATATACTTCCATTTATGAGCAGTGGTGATAGATAAAATTAATTTTTATGACTATAAAAAGTTGTCTATTTCCTCTAGGCTAATGAACTCCAGGATCCCCTGATACCTTAAAAATATATATATAAATTTATATATTTATATTTATATTTATATTTATATTTATATATAAATATTTATGTATATATTTATATATATATTTCCAGACAAATATATACACAATCAGACAGATAAGTGCATATGATGCTAAAGAAAGTACAAAAATGTATAAAAAGGATGCAGGCCCTATAAATTCAGATAAGCATTTTAATATATTATCATGGGGGAAACTAATGGGAAGTTAACTATTTTTTTCTGATATTACTCTCTTATGGCTACAACATGCTGCCAGCACCACCTCCTTTTTCTAGGGGAAGGAACTTCCCAGGGCAAGTTAGAATACTACATTATACACAATCTGATATTTGGTTCTCTCCTGTGTAGCATTTTGTCTTCTGTTTGAATTCTAGGTCAAGGCAGACTTGTTAAAGGATTTCTTTAACCCTGAATCAGAAGGAATCAATAATAAAGTTGCTGTACCTTTCGAAGGTGTTAAATACACACAGCACATTAGTCTTTTAGGCTTTTCTAGGAGGCAGAAATCACAGTAAAATTGACAATTGCAATTTTCCAGCTAAGATAAATTCCAAAAACATGTTGTTGTTGTTTTTTTTTCAAAATAAAAAGAATTGCATTCTTAATTTTCAGAAGCAAACTGTTACAACTCAGATTTTAAGAGGGCACAATACGTAGCAAAACTTGCTTATGAATATTGTCCTGAAATTACTTTGAAAAACAGTAAAGCAAGTCAAACTTAGGATCAAACAGTATAGCAAATCAATCTTGACCACTTGTTAGGAAAATGTTTTATAGCAAAATAGTTTATCTGTAATTTCCTGGTAATGAAGAGATTCTTATTAATATATCTGACTTTCTTTTTTAAGATTTTCAATTTATTTATTTATTTGTGAGAGACACAGAGAGAGGAGGCAAAGACATAGGCAGAGGGAGAAGCAGGCTGCCTCTGGGGAGCCTAATGCAGGACTTGACCCCAGGACCCAGGATCATGGGGGTGATCTGAAGGCAGATGCCCAACCACTGAGCCACCCAGGTGCCCTCTAATATATCTGATTGAAAAAAAAAAAATCTTCCATTTCCTCTCAACTTTTGTCAAAGTTGAGTAAATAGATGTAATAGCCAAAGGCATAAGTAATAATAGGAAGGAATGACTCAAGAGTAAAATCAGTCCCTGAGGGGAAATGCTTTTCCCTTCAACCATCCGCTTTCCCACTATTAATTCTGATGTGTTTCCATATAGGAAACAAATGCACTGGTCAGAAACCTTTCCTCTAACAAGAAGAATTAGAAATGAACATTTTGAGAAAGTATTTCACAGAGGATATGTTTTTGTATGAAGAAAATGCCATCCAGAGATGAATGTTCGAGATGTTGTCAAATGTTTGAGATAAAGTGTCAAACCCATTTTCCAAGGTAACAATTTTTCAAACGAAGGCTAAAGAAAGCCGATAAAATGAAGGGCTGAACAAAATTATGTCTACTGTTGTAACCAGCTATTAGCAAATAGCTTAATTAAAGAAGCCTGGTTAAGATTCTTTTTAAGCAGATTTTCTATATGGTCATAGAGGGCTGGTTACATGAATGTGCTTTGAAAACAGACAGACTGAAATTTGTTTTCCAGCCCAATCATCTACTAGCTTTATGGCTTGATCAGATTAATAGCCTTTTATTTTACCGAAGTTACTTTTGAGCCCTTTCAAATATCAAATTGAGAGGTTACTAATGCAGAGGTTTTGTTCAAAAACCCCTGTGTCTTGGTGATCTGTCTTGGTTTATTTTTAGATGCTCCTACTAGAACATGATGTAAGAGGTGAGGAAGACAGAGAGGAATTGTTCTCCCTGAAATGGGATGTAAGAAATTAATAGCAGGTGCTCTGGCATATGAACAAACAGCCCCTGGAGGCTCAGTGTGAAACAGCCTTTTTACAAAAAGACTAACTTACCCGTTATTGAATTCTTCCTAGGGAGTTAACAAATTTTCACTCCACAGGTTTTCTCTTGTTCATGTTGCTGTTATTTTCTTATCTATTTTTAATTTATTTTCTTATGATAAAATTGAGAGAATTGAGCGTCCTCTGGCTCAGTAGTAGCTCCTGTAGTGAAGTGAAGAGCTTTCTGCAGCCCTAAACATCAAATGCTCTCTCACTATGACATTGTTTATTACTAGATAAAAGTTTGCAGATTATCTCTCCCTAACACTACACAGAGGACCACTGCTTATCCTTATCCCATCCCATTCTTATTCTATGACCATACAAATTGCATCCTTTTTAAATGGAAATATTGAAGTATACGTTAACATCCCCCAGTCATTTTGCAAGTAGTCAGCTTCCTAACTCTATTGTATCTTAAAAGCATAGTTATTAGATGCTATTTATTAAAGGCAGCTATCCTTCAACTTCATGAGCAATTATTACGTAGGATAAATAACATGTTGAAACACATTCTTAGCATTTCTGTGGAGGTTTCTCAATGGAGACATGTACTTATATTTCCTCCTATGCCTTAACTGCTGCTGCTAGTGATGTTGCCAGAATCCTAGAGAAAAATAAACATAATGTTTCAATTATTATCATTAATGTTTCAATTGGTTAATGTTGCAATTATATGCCACCAGTTGAAATGTTGCTAATCACCATGGTTTATGGATTCTTTTTTAAAATAAGTAGGAGCACAATGTAATACACTTTTCATTATTCAAGCATACTCCAAGTGCAGTAGCCAATCCAAATAGAAGCATTTTTTGAATTTGGGGAGGAGCTTAAATCTTAGCAATTTTATTTGTCTAATCAAGAGCAATTAGCTATTCAGTTCTTTGCTTTAAGGAATTCAGGCACTTTTATTTAAAAAAAAAGAAGTAAGGAAAAAAAAGAAAGAAAGAAGAAAGAAAGAAAGAAAGAAAGAAAGAAAGAAAGAAAGAAAGAAAGAAAGAAAGAAGAAAGAAAGAAAGAAGAAAGAAAGAAAAAGAAGAAGAAGAAAGAAAGAAAGAAAGAAAGAAAGAAAGAAAGAAAGAAGAGAAGAAAGAAAGAAAGAAAGAGAAAAGAAAAAGAAAGAAGAAAGAAAGAAAGGAAAAGAAGAAAAGAAAGAAGAAAGATAAAAATAAGGAAGAAAGAAAGAAAGAAAGAAAGAAAGAAAGAAAGAAAGAAAGAAAAAAGAGAAAGAAAGAAAAACTGGTTGTTTTGTTTTCTGATCCTATTTCATAGACTGGATTTTTGTAACCACTTCAGTGTTTCTTCATTTTGTTGTATTTGTTCAGCCTGAACAAAATACACATGAATGAGTATGAAACTTTCAGAAATTGAGAAAATTACATTGAAATATTGTTTTTGAAACATAATTTTGATAAAATAGGGCTAGTGAGTCATTCTAAATTAGATGTCCATATGGCAGTAGGGACTTCAGTATGGGAAGCTTTATTTTAATAAGAGATAATTAACAATGCTGCCAGGACAACTCTGTTTAGATGGTTGGTTTTATAATTTACCTCTTTATTTGATATTTTAATCTGAATGTTCTGTTATAAAATATGTTAAATAATATAATTCTATTATTGTAATCAAAAGGTGGTTTTAAAGAAGTCTTTGCAAATCTTTTTTTAGTCTGTAACAATGTCACTACAAAATTGTATTGACACCTGGGTGGCTCAGTGGTTGAGTGTCTGCCTTTGGCTGAGGGCATGATCCTGGGGTTCAGAGTTGAGTCCCACGTCGGGCTCCTTGCAGGAAGGATGCTTCTCCCTCTGCCTGTGTCTTTGCCTCTCTCTCTCTCTCTCTTTGTGTGTCTCTCATGAATTAAAAAAAAAAAAAATTCTTGGGGATCCCTGGATGGCTCAGAGGTTTAGCGCCGCCTTAGGCCCAGGGCATGGTCCTGGAGTCCCGCGTGGGGCCCCCTGCATGGGGCCCCCTGCATGGGGCCTGCTTCTCTCTCTGCCTGTCTCTACCTCTCTGTGTGTGTGTCTCTCATGAATAAATAAAATAAAATCTTAAAAAAAAAATCCTTAGGAACTATTATAGAAATTTCAGAGTAATTTTATGTTTACAGAATCTAAAAAATCTAGACTCATATTTTGTATGTCCTTTTCATTATTATTTTTTTCTAGCAATTCATTTTGTTAAGTTTTACTAAAGTATTGCTCCATGATAGATAGATGATGATGGAAATAAACTTGGTCTCTTTCCACAAACAGTTTAAGAAATTCTGTTCCAGAAGATCTTTGAAATTTGAGCCAACGTGGGCTTAATTTCATTATCTTTTTTGTTGCCTGCTCTTCTGAGTTTGTAAGAAAATACCCTAACAGGCCCAGTTCCTCGGGAAGGTAACAGAATCCCGTGTTCTCTGCCTTCAAGCAGGTTACCACCAAAAATGAGATTAAAAAGCCCAAATCCTAGAGCCGAATAAGCAGTTCCCAGATTCCAAGCCCCTGGATCACCCTTAGGCAATAACAAAGTGTGAATTTCCGTAATGCTGATAGCTGCTTGTGGAGGTCCCTGCGCAGACTGCAGACTTGTGTTGAAAGTGAAATGCAAAACTGACACATGCAGTGTGATGCCAAGGCAGCTGCAGAAGCAGAGACAGGCCTCTGGGAGCTCAGGCTTTGCACCTCCTGCCCCCCGCCCCATTGTTGATGCTGATACAATGTTTCTTATATCTCTCTCTGGACTTTATCACATAGACATTCCCAGGCAACTGATCTGGCAAAAACCTAAAGGAAAGTATTTTATCAGGAGGTTTTGTTGGAGGACAGTCATTTCCCTAATTTACTGAAAAAAGCTTCTAAGGATCAGAAGTAACTCAGAATCCATATTTTGGGACTGAGTTACCCTAGCCACCTTAAGGAGATTGAAGAATATTAGTGATTAACAAATAAACAAAGAAATGTCCAGAGCAAGGGGGCAGGTATTTGGGAGAAGTGGTGGTCAAAGGGACCAGAACCTGGAAAACCCCCACAGAATAAAATTGTTACAAAGTCTTTTATTTAGTTTCTGTTTGCAGTCTCATTTCCCCCTTCAATCTGTTTACTGCAACCCGAGTTTCACATCTAAAAATCTAACTTGAGGGATGCCTGGGTGTCTCAGGGGTTGAGCATTTGCCTTTGGCTCTTGATGCTCGTGATCCCGGGGTTCGCGGGATTGAGTCCCACATCAGGCTTCCCATAGTGAGCCTGCTTCTCCCTCTGCTTAGGTCTCTGCCTCTCTCTGTGTGTGTCTCTCCAGACTAAACAAACAAAATCTTTAAAAAATAAAAAATAAAAATCTAACCTGATCGTATGTGACGCCTTCTTTCAATGACTATGCTATAGCTTATTTATTTATTCATTTATCATTTATTTATTTATTCATTGATTCATTCGTTCGTTTATGTGAGAGAGAATGGGAGGAGGAGCAGAGAGAGAGGGACAAGCAGACTCTGCTGCAGTGGGAGCCCTAAGTGGGCTCCATCTCAGGACCCTGAGATCATGACCTGAGTGGAAATCTTAATTGACTGAGCCACCAGGTGCCCCCAGTAACTTACAGCTTTTAGAATAAAAGCCTCTTTGACCTGAGGCACAAGTTAATCAGTTTCCTGCCTACCCCCTTCTGTTCCCCCCCACCCACCCAAAAACACCTATCTTCACCTCCTCTTCCATTTCTCACCATTTGCACACATTTGCATTGAACTTTCAGATCTAAAGTAAACCATGTCTTCTTAGTGTCTGGTCTTAGTAGCCTAGCAATGTTTATTTTTCTCTCACGGGCATGTCCATCGTGGGTAGGCTGAGGTCATTTCATGTACTCTATGTTTTGGAATTTAGGCTTGAGAAGTGGCTTTTCTCTAGGACACTGTGGGTCTTGTGAATGAAAAAAAAAAAAAAAAGAAAGGCGAGATTGTAGTGACTTATAAAACTTCTGCTTGTCACTTTCATCTACATTTTATTGCAGAAACAAGTCACATAGCCAAGGCTAATGGGTAAAGGAGGGGGTCTCAGGAAAGGGCCAGTTGAGGAGACAAAGGCCATTTGTGAACAATATTACAGTCTGTCATATCATCCTTCAAGATTTAATGCTCTAGCAAAACACCGTCTGCTTACCACTATCATACCCCCTGAGTCTGTAATCAAAACATCTGTGTCTGTTTCTTTCCTATTAGCCTGGAGATGATTACAAATCTGTACTATGTACTTTGATAATTGTCATATATTTGGCACTCAAAATATTTGTGCATGGAAAGATGGAAAAAAGAAGGGAGGAAGGTTGGAGGAAGGAAGAAAAACAGGTTAGGAGTAGAAATAGCTGTATTATTCTCATGGCATCGAATCCATTTAACAGAAAAGAAAAACTTGCACAAGTCAATAATTTATTGATTATTTGGGCTATCAGAACATATAAATATCTGAAAATAGATATTTGATTCAAATGGTAAAATTATGATGTTTTCATTTTGTAATTTATAAGAGGCTTAACTCCCTTTGAGGTGTAATGTATTCTTTTATCTTTTATTTTTCCTTTTCTTTTTTTTTCTTTCTCTCTTCTCTTGTTCTCTTTACAAGAAAGTTATTCCTGAGAGTGCCTCCATAAGCTATTTGCATCTTTTCCAACTTCTTCAGTTTATCAACAATCTCCTGTCCTATTGACTCCTCCTTTAATTTTGGTCTGATGGTTATCAGTTTTATCGTTAATTGATCCCTTATTACCCAAAGCACTCTTTCTAATACTTCACTGTATGGAACTTTCAGTCTCTAGTATTATGACAATTAGCAGGAAATTTTGGATTTTACTTTCTGAAATTCTGTGGCTATTTCAATGAATTTCTTCATTTTTTTCCTCTTTTCTGAACCTGAAATTGCTTACTATGTCCAAGCTTTCTCTTTCATCTCCTGTTTCAAAGACACATCTTTTTGCTTTGAAAGCTTACTTCTCCACCAGGTCAATTGACGAAACAATTCTTCCTCTACTACGTCCTGTCACCAATCACTTTATTTTCTATCTTTAATGTTATCCTTTCTATTTTTTGATCTACAAACATACACACACTTCTCCACTTAAATAACAAACAAACCAAGCTCTCTCAAACTGTGCATCCTTCAAAACTAAACTTTTCTTTCATCTAATATATTGTGAAAACAAGATATATGTGAATCTCCTCCAATCTGAAATATCCACCTATTTATTTGGTTCTTCTCTCAACAACTAGGTAATTTTTTAAAATTTTTTTAGCCTACTAGCCATATCATCAAATTTATTAATAATTAAGTGGCTTTACTTCAATCTTTAACCTCCTTAAATGTTAAAGCATGACACCAAATTTCTTCTTATCCTCCAATGTAAAATTTCATATCATGCAAATAATTATATAATAATTGTAAATCATATATATTATTTTTAAGACTTTAAAGAATCCTTAAAAATATAAGAATTGGAAAACTGACTTGGCATCTCCTTTATGTTTCAGTAGTGATCCTCTATTGACAGCTTTTTTTCTCCAATAAGAATATTTAATATAAATATGAATACCTCAGTATATGCCCATAATTCCTGCACTTCTATGTTAGTTCATGTAATGGTAAAAGTTAATAGAGCTTATAATATAAATATCATCATTCTAGTATTCCAAGAGTAACTTATTAAACATAATGGAATGTTTTAATTTTTATTTCTCATGTATTAAGGAAAAATAAGTAGTAAATATGTGAATAAATAAATTCAAGCATATTTAAGTCATGCTTATTTCAAATTTCATTTCTTCATTTGAATTAAGATTTAGTACTAAGTAGTTAGTGAGCTTGTTTTGAGCCTTTAGTTTTGCTTAGCATCTTCTAAATACTCCTTTTTTTTCTGTGCATATAATTACATACATGTAATGCATGCTACATACATAGAAAGAGGAAGAGATAGACTGGAAAATAGAGATTATTAACAGATACATAGAATTGGAATGATGATTGAGTGAATAAATGAATGGATTTACAATTAATGATGGACATTTGTTGATACATATCCATATCCTATACTTTCTCATTACAACAACACCTAGGTTTTACTTTGGAGAACTAAGTCATACTGTCTATGTTTCAGAAAGCTATTGAGATGTCTTTCCATCCTAAATTCCATGGGATACATTTGGTTGGCTTAAGTTAATCATAGTAATTCTATTATTGCTGTTGCTTTGATGTTTATCAGGGTGATTATTCTAGAATTGGCCAGGTTCAAAACTAAGATAAACCAACACATGGTGTTCCTCTGGCCTTAGTGATCGGTTTGGGAGACCTAAGTTAGTTCAATTGGAGGGAAGCCCATATCTTCTCTTAAATAATTATAAACTTGATATGATGCTCTCATTTTAAATGTAAATACATAAATAAATGCATACATGTAGCTCAAATAGATAGCCATCTGACAACCCTGAGGAAAAACAAGCTGAGGATAAAGCAACATGACAAGGAAGACAGAACTGAAAGAATTACAAACAAATGGATATGCACCCTTAAAGATATCAGTCTGTGAATTAGGCAGAGTACTCTGCTCTAGACTTTTCAGCTTGTGAGCCAATAAAGTCCCTTTATTATTCAAATGAAGTGAATTTTCTTTATTGGCTCTGATCCATATTCTAAGTAACATATAGATAGGTAGATAGGTCAATAGAGAGAGAAGAGAGAGAGCAAGAGAGAGCATACAAGCATCACAATACAGGATAAAGAAATAAGAGGATGGGGGATGCCTGGGTGGCTCAGTGGTTGAGCATCTGCTTTCGGCTCAGGGCATGATCCTGGAGTACAGGGATGGAGTCCCACATCCGGCTCGCTGCATGGAGCCTGCTTCTCCTCACTCTGCCTGTCTCTGCCTCTCTCTGTGTGTCTCTCATGAATAAATAAATAAGGTCTTAAAAAAAAGAATTAGATGTATTTGCTCTTAGAATAATGAGATAGCTTACTAAAATTAATACTTATCTGTGTCATCTATGAAAAAATCTGTCTGATTTACTCATTGCTAAAACTCTTCAGTTTTCTAAATTTTATAACCAAGCATTTTATATATGACCATCTTGATCATCAAATCAGTTCATGTGGGTGACAGTTGGTGATCAATCTTCTAAGGCAATGTTCAAAATATACAATGACCATATGCTAGTTGATCTGGTTGAGTTGCATATAAATGCTTGCATTTATTCTGATACTTTAATATTTATGAAGCAAAAAACATTTTTTTTTATTTTGCAATCTCTAAAAGAAGAGCAAAAGGAATTGTTTAGTTTTTAGAGTGTGAACTAATACAAGTCTCCTAATGCAGTGTGAAGCCAGCAAACTTTCATCTATTGGAGCATTTTACAAAACAAAATTAAATATCTAAAATTTTCCAAACAAAATCTGAATGTTTCTTTTATTTTTTTCTCCCAATATTATAATGGCATTATTTATGATGTAATAAAAAGAACTATGTGGATCCAGAAGTATAGGGCTTGAATTCTAGCTCTGCCGTTTAACCACTGGTAAGTTGAAACAAGCTAATAAATCTTGGTAAATTCCATATAGAGTCTATGTAAGTTCTAAATAAATGAGAATTATTATTGTTAACCAGTATTAAAACTGACATATATTAAATGTTGATATACATGTGTGCGTGTGTGTGTGTGCACATGTATATGTGTATCTTTGTGAAAGACTTATTGTTAACCAGCAATGAGTCCTGGTATGTGTGTGTACATATATAATAAAAAAGTACATATTATATAAAGCAAGTTAAATTGACAAATACACCTTTGATTGATTACATTGATTTGATTTGATTTAATAACTATCTTGCCAAAGTTTTTAGTTTGATACCTTTGGGACTTGCGATTTCATTTCTACAAGTGATATTTCTAAAGTCGGCCATCCACCTTGCAACTGGATTCATTGGTAAAAAGTAAAACTTTATGAGACAGAAAAAGAAAATCACTGGACTTGAGTGAAATATTTAGTTTAGTCCTGGCTTAATTCACACACGGCCTATGTTATGCTAGTCAAACTGTGTAACCTTATGGAGATTCATTTATCTTACCTATAAAAGAAGGATAATAAAACCTAATTTAGAGATGTTTGCAATAAGTTATATTGCATATGTTTTAGAAGCACTTTTGAATTTCAAAGGCAGCACATAAAAGATTATTACCAGGAGCTAAGTACATCTGTGATGGAAGAGCAACTGGCATATTCTATCTAGTCGTGGTACATATTACTTTAAATTGAGATAGTATATTTCTTTTCTTTTCTTTTCTTTTTTATATAGAGAGAATCTCTTTCATTCCTTACCTATTTTCCTTCTCCAGTCTTCTCTTTAGCTCTCTGGTCTTATTCTCACTAAAGTGGTCTCCTAAATTGTAAATATTAACATATCCTTCACCTGTTCCTCATTAGCTCCTATTGTCCAAAAAAAGCACAAGCTATTTTTTCACATGGTTTGTGAGGAGCTTCATAATCATGTCTCACTTATCTCTCCAGTCTTTGTCTTCTGTTGCTCCCCAGCCATTGTTGGACAAAATTACTTCAGTTTACTTCCTCTCATGTCCTGGGATACTGCCATGCTGCTTTGTATTGCTCATTGGACCATAATTCAGCTGATCTGCTCCATTCATCATGAAGGTCACTCAGCCTGTGTACTTCATACTGGCAGCCTTTCCTGACAACTCAAAATTTAGCTTAGGAATTTTTCTTCCATGAACAGCTTATCCCGCTGTGTTATCATTTGATGCCTGTAGTCCCCAACAACCCATGAGCTTCATGAACATAAGGACCATACAGATCTGTTCACATATCACCTAGAGTGGTGCCTAGAGCATACACATCAGATTCTCCAAAGCACATTTGGTGAAATTATGACCTTTACAGTTTTAATATATTTAATGTGACTACCTAAACCTTCTTGGAGAAAGTGCTGTATGTTAGCCAAATAATATCACACTCTCTTTTCTTCACTTATGTTGAGTTGAAACTCACACTGAATGAATTTCTTATAGCTCAGAAGAAATGTTGTGACTTGAGTCCTAGCAAGGCTGCCTCCTGACTCTGATAGGAGTTGGCTTCTAATACCTACATATTTGGTTTCCAAAACAAAGTTTTATCTTGCAGCAAAACTTAAGAGGAGGTAAGAACTGAGTTGGGCATGTTTCCTGAAATTCGGTTGGAGAAGCACATGTGAAAGGAATCTTCCTTGGAAATTCCTCTGAGCTTCTGCTTCTGAACCATGGTGATATTTTATTTAGGAGTTCTGACTAGATAGCCTATTTAGCAACAAAAGAGTGTTAGGAACAAGTAATGAAAGCTCCATTTGCTATGTATCTATGTGGGGGAACCTGAGAGCATTAAGTGTTCTAGAAAAAGAATAGGAAACAAACAAGATACTAACTAGAATGAGGTATTAAGCTGCTATTACCTAAAACAGCATTTAACAAAAAAAATCTCATTTTTTTCTCATTAATCTTTTGTTTTAATGGGTCTCAAAATTCTGTAACATATTCTTGGTCAAATTGTTTCTATGAAAAAGTACTGATTTTAAAAACTAATAACTCAAAACTACCACACACACCAACAGAAACCAACTGTCCACAAAACCTCCTCCTTTCCTTCTGAGGTTTTGTGATGCATCATTATAGTTAATCAGTCTTTTATTCTTAAATTTAAAAGCCCAGTTGACACAAACAGTCCTGAGACCACTCTCTCAACACTGACTAAGACTGGGATGGCAGGAATTGGGGATAATATTTATTTAGCCCTCTGAGCTTTCTGAGCAGACTTAGTGACCTTGCCAGCTCCATCTGCCTTTTCGTCTATTGTTCTGATGACAATCACAGCAAATGCCTGTCTCATGTCATGAACAGCAAAATGGCCCAGAGGAGAGAAGCTCTCAACACACATAGGCTTGCCAGGACCTGTATCAACAATGGCAGCAGCATCACCAGATTTTAAGGACTTAGGGCCATCTTCCAGCCTTTTCCCAGAATGACAATCAATCTTTTCCCCAACTCAGCAAACTTGCAAGCAATGTGAGCTGTGTGACAGTCAAGCACAGGTGCATATTCAGCACTGATTTGGATGGTTCAGGATAATCACCTGAGTGAGCCATCAAGCCAGCTACTTCCATTGTTGGGTCATTTTTGCTGTCACCAGCCACATTGCCATGACAAATATCTTTGACAGCTATGTTCTTGACATTGAAGCTCACATTGCCTCCAGGAAGAACTTCATTCAAAGCTTCATGGACATTTTGAGAGATTTTTCTTCAGTTGTAACATTGACTGGAACAAAGGTGACCATCATGCCAAGTTTGAGAACCCTAGTCTTTACTGGGCCCATAGGAACAGTACTAGTACCACAAATTTTGTAGATGCCATGGAGGGGCAAACACAAGGGCTTGTCAGTTGGATGCAGTAGTGGCATAATGCAATCCAGACCTTCAAGCAGTGTGGCTCCACTGGCACTGCCATCTTTGTAAGTAGTTACCTTGAACCAAGTCATGTTTGCACTTGGCTCCACTATGTTGTCAGCATTCCAATCAGAAATTGGCACAAATGCTATTGTGCTAGAGTTGTAGCCAATTTTTTTAAATGTAGGTGCTGACTCTTCCTTAACAATTTCCTCATATCTCTTCTGTCTGTAGAGTGGCTCGGTGGAATCCATTCTGTTAACGCTGACAATCAGTTGTTTCATACCCAGAGTGCAAGACAGACAGACATGCTCATTGGTCTGCCTATTCTTGAAAATACCTGCTTCAAATTCATCAACACCAGCAAATAACAATCAGGACAACACGGCGAGCCTGAGATGTGCCTGTTATCATATTTTTGATAAAGTCTCTGTGTCCTGGGGCATCAGTCTCTGTGTCCATGGGTCACATAATACTTGCTGGCTTCAAATTTCCACAGGGAAATATCAGTGGTGACACCACATTCACATTCAGCTTTCAGTTTATCCAAGACCCAGGCATCCTAGAAGGAGCCTTTGCTCATCTGAGCAGCCTCCTTCTCAAATTTGTTGATAGTTCCTATGTTGATCCCTCCTCATTTGTAGATCAGATGATCAGTAGTGATAGACTTGCCTGTATCTATGTGTCGATGACAAAACTGTTGATATGAGTCTTTTCCCATTTTGGTTAATGTTTAGTGGTGGTTTTCATGATACCTGGGTTTTGGCAACAAACCTGTTGTGAAAAAACTCATTTTATTATTTTAAAAAAATTAAATAGATCCCTGTGGAACATGCATAAATAACAATTACATTCTGTTCACATTTATGACATTTGAACCAGATTTTTCTTTCCCTAAAAAGAAAAGCATGTTTATTATGTATGTCACTTTATTTTTAATATCTTTCACAGAGATTGGTTGAAGACTAGAAGAAATCCTAAGAAGAGCTTTTAGGGGTGTCGGGGTGGCTCAGTCAGTTAAGCATCCAACTCTTGGTTTTGGCTCAGGTCATGATCTCACAGGTGATGGGATGGAGACCCACGTCAAGCCCCACACTCAGCCAGGAGTTGGCTTGAAGATTCTCTCCCTCTGCCTCTCCCTCTATTCACACAGGCACTCTCTCATTCTCTCTCTCTCTCTCTCTCTCTCTCTCTAATAAATAGATAAATCATCATAAGAAGAGCTTTTAGGAAATAGGTTATTAAAAGAAAAGATTAGTGATCTAGCATGGACATATTCTCTGTTAAAATTAAATTTTGCATTTAAAAATGTTGAAAAATCTTCAGGATTGGTAGGTCACACCAAAAAAAAATTTTGAGACCAGAAGAATAGAAAAATCAGAAGTATTAATCAGAGCTACTCTGAATCTATGAAAGAAATGCAGTTTGGCTCAGATAATAGAGAAGAAAAATGTCTCAAATTGATTTTTATCCCCCCCCCCCCCAATCCTCTGAACTTTGATACTTAATTCTGAAAGGATGGCCTGGCAATTGTTCTGTATACTGGATACAATACTATTGACAGAGTATCTTTTTCCCTCATCCCCCCCCCCCTTAAGAAATACATTCCCACAACATGCACAAGGAAAATAATTTACCCTCTCCCCATTTCTTCCTGTGCTCTCCAGGTGGTATAGTCTATATAGTACAGTGCCTGATAGTAACACATGTCACAGAATGAAAGGCTAGTATTTTTGTCATTTTTCCCCCTATCTTCTTTGCTACAGGCTATAGAAGACTAACTTTGCTAAAAATAATACTTAGCTCAATGATCTCATTACATACTGGTAACAGAAGGTAACTCTGTGGCCAGCCTGTGCAAAGTGAGTCTTAAAATATATACATCCTCTGAGTGATATGTATTTTGAGTAACTGCAATTGTATTGCTTCAGGCAAAGAATTTGCAGACCTAAGACAGACTAACAGTCAGAATGTGCTGAACAATTAACTTTTGTATTAAATTAAAACTACTTTCTTTTCATTTCAGTTGATCATTAAGGCATAAAAGATAAAGAAGTTAAGAAATAGCTGAAGGGTGTATGACAGGAAAAAAAAATCTTCACTGTTTCAAATTTACTAGTAATTAAGACAGCTGTGTGAATAATGAAACATGCACAAGTCAATTTTCCCTACCATCATCTACTCAGTGCATGTTGACCTGGGTTTATAAAAAAAATCATAAATTCACACAAGGAGGTTTGAATATTTTTTATTAACTTAAAGAAAATATCATAAGAAGTTCTTGCTTCTATCATATTTGTTAATTTCAGACAAGTTAAGCGATACAATATTTTTGTAAGAAGAAAAGTAAAGTTGCTCAAGTCCACCAATTAATATTTAAAAGTTTGGATCTCATTATATACAATACAAATGATTTCAAAATTATATTCTATATAAATGCAGTCAAATTAAAAATGGGATGATATATGTACTATAGTCAACATGAGCATTTGCACATTAAAAACAGTGAGTCTCAAGTCATGAATTTAAGGTTTTACAATATTCCATATTGTGAATCCTTATTATTGAAACTTTTAATTACTATAAATGTTTTATTATTCTAAATAATACTGTTTTTAAAGTATCCTTACTCATAAATCTATGATTATTGCTTTTGAATGCATTCCTAAAGTACACATAATTAAACTATATATTACTTAAATTAAATATAAACTTAAAATCATATACATTTCAAAAATTATATACACCTACAACTGTAACTGAACCAATGTGACTTCACTCCTTGGTTAGTCACAGATACACTAGGTGAGTTGTCACGCAAAGTAAACTTTATTTGCAGCAAATAAGGATATCACTGGAAATAACTTCCAAAGCCATGACTCCCTGAGCAAAGGTAAATGGGTTCCTTTTATTTAGAATTAGGATGAATATTTAGATAAGTAAGCCTTGTCATTGTATGTAAGGCGGGCATAAGGCTACACATACACACACACCTTAAGAAAACATGCCTGCTCATACATTGCATGTTTTGTAGATGAGGCTTGTACTCCTCCTTGGCAAAAATTTTAGTATTATAATGAGGTAAAAGTAGTTGTCAGTCATTCTAGAGGTCACTTCATGGTCCATCTGCAAGGTCGTGAATTAGGGGAATCCTCAAATTGGTAAAGGTGGTCTGGGCCAGTGGAGGGTCTTGTTAGGGCAGTTGCTACCACTAAGGGGTGGTTTCTGTTTCCACTTGTCTGAATTAAGAGATAAGCTGAAAAGAAGAGCTTAAAGAAAAATGTGAGACAGGGCAGCCCAGGTGGCTCAACGGTTTAGTGCTGCCTTCAGCCCAGTGTGTGGTCCTGGAGTCCCGGGATTGAGTCCCACGTTGGGCTCCCTGCATGGAGCCTGCTTCTCCCTTTGCCTGTGTCTCTGCCTCTTTTTCTCTCTCTCTCTCTCTCTCTGTGTCTCTCATGAATAAAAAATAAAATCTTAAAAAAAAATGTGGAACAAAGGTCAGTGACTATAAGCAGGTGGGCAGTAGAGGTCAGGCTTTTGGGGTCTAACTGGTGACAAAACTATATATATTTAAAACTGTATATAAAATATTATATATAAAAATGATATATAACTATTTATATCTCAAAAAGGAAGAGAAAGAATTTATAATTGCAAGCTTTCTAAAGCAAATGTTCTAAGAAAAGAGAAGGTGAGGCCTATAATCAGGAAGAAATCTGTCCAGAATTTAGTCAAGCTGAGAACATTAAGGCCATCTCGGAATATAAATAAACCAATAAATCAAGACTGTGCTGATACAACTTATATTTTCATGTACTGTGTCACCATCATCACTAGCTCAGTTACTTTCTTCCATCCCTCACACTTCAAACTTTAGGAATTTTAGTATTATAATTTGAGAACTAAGTTTATTTTTTCTCATGCAATACACATTTGTAATATACATCATCTGCTCTATCATCACATTTATATGATAAAACTGCCATCTTTCTGGCTTCAAATATGCAATTTTAAAAATCTGTATGTAACTGATAACTAATGGATACATCTTTATGAACTCTTTGATGTAATTCTTTTTTAAAAAATGTATTTATTTATTCATAAGAGACATAGAGGGAGAAGTAAGCTCCTCACAGGGATCGCAGTGAGAGACTCAATCCCTGAACCAGGGATCATTCCCTGAGCCCAAGACATTTGCTCAACTTCTGAGCCACCCAGGCATCCTTGATGTAACTTCTTATAAAGATTTGAAGATAAATATTTTGTGTGAAGTAGAAATGTAAGCCCCTTTAGGGAAATTAAGCAACAGACCTGTTTTTATCGGATTGCATAACAAATAGTAGCTCTTAGGTAGCTCAATATAAGGTACAGATTAGTTTTCATGCAAGAAAGATTGACAACAAATATGAAATTAATACAAACGCATTTACATGACATTAATATGACTGAATCTAAATTCATTTAGAGTGGTTGGTATCCAGAATTTACTGTTCTTCATACTGTAGTTACGGTTCTCATCAAAGAAAAGTTGCCAAGTACTTTGCGTAAATTCCTACAAATTCATGTTTCTGGGTATATATTTCTGCTATCGTCTCTGCCGCTCTATTATTAAGTGACCTCAGATGAGCTAATTAATCTTTACTCTTGCCTTAGCCTTTTCATCCATTAAATGTGCCCAGAGGGAGATTTTTCAGGCTAAAACATAGTAGTTCCATCAAAGCATCACATTTCAAGCCAGAAGAAGGATACAAAGTAACAGTGGTGCCCAACAGTTCTTGCTTTCAGGGCCACTTTTATTTCTAACACCTGCACTGCACAACCAATTGCAAAGTACAGTTGCCTTTGGGAATCTCTGGAGAATGTAAGTGTTAATGCCAACTCTTCAGCATTTTTGGAGCATGATGTGAACAAAATAAATCGTAATTATTGTTGTACTGCAACATTAAATAGGCATGCTCAAACAAGTTGTCATTTGTGGGTGGAGCATGGGGACTACCATGGAAAATACCACATGGAGGGGTGCAAACACATAAATAAGGAAGAACAGTCCTAAAGCAAGATGGATGTAATTCTCTGCTTAAAAAAGAAAGAAAAGAGAAGGAGAAGAAAATATACAGAGGAAAGAATACTGACATGCATAAAAACCAAGTTATTTGTTACACTATACCCTCTAATTCTATGAGATGTGACTGCCAGATTTCAAATGATCTTATTGAGACAAACACATAGATGAGGACACTTTACAGAACTGTGATGATCAACAGGATAGCTGTTAACTCCTTATGTCCACTTTGCACTTGAACTATGGCTAATCTGAATTGCAATGTGGTGTAAGTATGAAATACACACCAAATTCAAAGCTTTGAAAACAAAGTAAAAAGTCTGCCCTTGTCTGTTGGGCTGTTAGAATACTATAGACTTGGGTGACTTCTAAACAACAGAAATTGCTTTCTCACAATTCTGGAGGCTGGGAAATTGAAGATAAGGCACTGATCGAGTGTTTGGTGAGAGCCTCAATCCTGTTCATAGACTGTCTTCTTGCTCTGTCCTCACACTGCAGCAGGGGTGAGGGAAAGTTTTAGGGTCTCCGTTATAGAGGCCCTAATTCTATTCATGAGTGCTTCATCTTTATGACTCAA
Organism: Canis lupus familiaris; assembly: GCF_011100685.1. Lineage (NCBI taxonomy): Eukaryota > Metazoa > Chordata > Mammalia > Carnivora > Canidae > Canis > Canis lupus. Next base: position 14,879,819 of record NC_049234.1, on the reverse strand, counting down.
TCACGTCCCAAAGGTCCTACCTCCAAATATCATTACATAGGTTTCAGTATATACATTTTGGGAGAACACAAATGTTCAATCTGTAGCAAGATCTTATTCATAATTTTTTATATTGATTACATATTCCAATGCTATTTTAGCTATACTGGTTTAAAATACTATTAAAATTAATTTTGTGTATTCCATTTCTTATGTGGCTGTTGGGAAATTTAAAAAGATATGTGTAGTTCTCATTGCTTTTATACTGTGTAGTGGTGTGATCGAAAGCAGAGGTAACTGTGGGTGCTGCCCAGAGGGCGTTTCTTTAGAGAGATGTTGAAGAAAAGGACTGTGAAGGTGAAGGTGTCACAGAAGGCAAGAGATCCATCCCTTCTCCCTCTCAACTGTCATTGGTGAAAGTCATCCATGGGCTGAAATATCATGGCTATGAATAGGTCAGCTCCAATATTACTCCTACTAGTTTAAATTTCTATTGAGATAAAAAAAAATGAGATATAATTGACATGTAACATTGTGTAAGATTAAAATTAGAGCATATTGATTTGGATACTTTTATAAATTGCAATATGATTACTACTTAGCATTAGCTAGCTTCTGTATCAAGTCATATAATTATCATTTCTTTTTCATGGTAAGAACATTTAAGATTTAGTCTTATAGCAACTTTGAAATATATAATATAGTATTGTTGATTACAATCATTATGCTGTGCATTAGATCTCTAGAACTCCTTCACCTTATGACTGCAAGTTTGAATCCTTTGATCAACAGTTCTCCAATTGCCCCACCCCCCAGCCCCTGATATGTACAACTTGATTCTATTTCCATGAGTTTGGCTTTTTAGATGCCACACATAAGAGAGAGCATGCAGTATTTGTCCGTCTGATTTGTCTCACTCAGCATAATGTCTTCAAGTTCTTTCCATGTTCTTGCAAATGTCAGGATTTTCTTCTTTCTTAGGGCTGACTGGCTGGAACATTCAGCCTTCATTCTTACGTCTCATTAACCTTTCCTCCTCATACCTGATAGTTTTCTTAAAAGTGAAACTCTAAGCATATGATCTCTTTCCAAAATGTATCTCAATACTTCTTCATTGTCTACCAGATAACTTCCGATCTTCCTGGTTTTATATTCAGTCTTCTCTGACCTGGTCTCAGTTGCCTTTCCACATATTTATATGTTATATTACTTTTCTACACTGATCAGTTATTCATTTTAAATCAGTTCACAAAAAAATAAATAAATAAATAAATAAATAAATCAGTTCACATTATCCCCCCAAGAATCATCACCAATTTCAGTCTAGCCAGTTAAATAATGGCCAGAAAACAAAATTCATGTCCCACCCTGTGAAATCAACGAATGTGACATTGCAGGATCTTTGTAAAAGATGTATTTAAGTGAAGAATATTGATTTGAAATTATTCGGGTGGACACTATAACCAGTGGCAATATCCTTACAAAAGCCAGAAGAAGAGGAGGTAGCTATAGAGAAGGCCACATAAGGACAAAGGCAGAGATTACATTTTCACAGCCACAAGCCAAGAACACCTGGAACCACCAGAAGTTGGAAGAGGCAAGAAAGGATGCTTCCTTAGGGCCTTCAGAAAGAGTGTGGCCCAGTCCAAGACATTGGACTTCTGGCTTCCGCAACCATGAAGGAGTAAATTTCTGTGAGGAAAGTGATAATACTTTACAGACATCTCTATTCCTATCGTACCTATCTACCATAGTGTCTCAAATATGGTACACAAAATTCTAATAAATATTGTGCAGATCATTGCTTTGATTTTTCTAAGTCTTTTTTGGTTCAACAGGAGGTTCTATTGGGTTTTTACTTTCATACTAAGGATATCTTTGGGGATCCCTGGGTGGCGCAGCGGTTTGGCGCCTGCCTTTGGCCCAGGGCGTGATCCTGGAGATCCGGGATCGAATCCCACGTCAGGCTCCCGGTGCATGGAGCCTGCTTCTCCCTCTGCCTGTGTCTCTGCCTCTCTCTCTCTCACTGTGTGCCTATCATGAATAAATAAAAAATAAAAAAAAAATAAAAAAAAATAGGATATCTTTGAAATGCAGCTTTGAAATACACATAAATAATCATCTTCCAGATTCAGTACTTTGAAAATTTCATTTGAGGGACACCTGGGTGGCTCAGTAAGTTAAGTGTCTGCCTTGGGCTCAGGTCATGATCCTGGGGTCTGAGATAAAGCCCCAGGTGGAGCTCTTTGCTCTGTGGGGAGTCTGCTTCCCCCTCTCCCTCTGCCTGCCAGTCCCCCTGCTTATGCTCTCTCTCTCTCTCTCTCTCTCTCTCTCTCTCGTCAAATGAATAGCAACTTAAAAAATTCATTTGATAGTTTCTTTTTTATTTTTTATATTTTTTTTTGTTTTTTCCATTTAATTTTTTCATCATAAGTGTAGTTATTATTATTATTATTATTATTATTTTAAATCTTGGTTCTTTACAGTACAATAATGACTTCAAACCCAGTAAGGGCTTGGAATTAAAACACCGTATTTTGAAATGTAATCATGAGTTATATATACAATCTATCTGAAATATGATTTGTTGAAATAATCCTTTTCTTAAGAAAATATCTTGTACAATTTAAGTGAAGTATCTTTTGTAAGACTAAAGAAAGTTGTAGGGTGTATTTTCTCTTAATAATATGCTGTTAGCTTTTCACAAAGTGCGTAAGTAAGATTTCTCTTATGTTTGTGGGGAGAATAATTACTAAAGTGAGATTGGTGACAGTATAATCATATAATGTATCAGAAAACATCTTAAAAAACAGTTGTTTATACAATGGTTGATTTCTGCAATAAAAAATAACAAAATGAAAAATAGGACTGAGTTTTACCTTATTTCAAAAAATAAATGTCAACATATTTGAATGTAATTTCTACAATTTCAGATTATATAGCTTAAAATGATATCATTATAGAAGTGCAAACTGCCATTCTCCATTAACATAGTTTGATATTTTTCCCAAATAAAGTGTCTTGATCTTATCCTCAAACTAAATATATTTTCTTAGAAAGTCTCTGCACAATTTCCCCACCTCAGTGAATTAAATATTATTCAAGAAGAACTAGCACTAGAGTATAAAAAAAGATAGAAATCAAATTATCAGCCATTTTATCTTTACTCAATTAACATTTTATTGAATATCTGGCATACAGTAGGGTCCTTTGTAAATACTGATTAAATAAATTGATCTTGCAATGGTAGTTTCTTTTCTTTACAGTTGACTTTAATTTTAGTAGAAAAAGTTTAATCTCTTTTTTAAAAGATAATTTTAAGAACTTTTTGTAAAATAAATCTGCAAGGACATTAGTCTTATACTAAATACCTTCCATGACAATGTCTGAGTGACTAAATATCTTTAAATATAATTCAGTAGCACAAATATGTTATTGCTCATTATATTCATTGATACTCTTGCCTCTTCTCTCACAAAGGAAGGTTGCTTTCTTGTTTTCTGGTTCCCTCTCCTCCCACTCAAAGAGGACTATCACCTCATTATTGCATCCTAACTCACCTACTTAGCTGTTCCCCATTTTTAACACAATTTCTCTGTCTTTATATAGGTTGAAGTCAATTCTGTATTCATACTCCTTCCTTGACTTAACATTTTATTTTAGTTACCACCTTTTGTCATAGTCTATTCCATTTTTGAGATGGATTTCTATTTCTTTCGTGGTTTCTACAGATAAAAGTCTTAAGGCTATGGAACAGTTTGATAGTAATTCCTCATTTTGAAGATTCACATACAGTTGTAAGAATTAGCACCCCACTATACGTACCTGAGGTCCGTGGTTTCAGTTTCTCATCAGTTAATTATTTTTGAGCGATTATCTTGATATGTTGTTAAGTTTCCTTTCTCTCTTACTCTCTCTATCAGGTTTGTGGATTGAATTTTACTAGCTCTTTTTTCATGATGGCATAACCTCTCAAAACTCCTCATTTTCTTCAGGAAGACCAACTCCAGCTCCTTCTAAATATGTGGCTTACTGCCTCAACTCTTCTTGAATAACAATCAAAACCTCAGACCTGATGCTCCAGCCTGGTCTGGTTGTCCTCCCACTCTGTTTCAAATTTGCTGTCTTTGCATTTTCATCCTCTATTCTCATGAGATATCTATTCATTTATCTATTGTGGGCCTTCTATTGCTTGGTTCTTCTTCCTTGGTTTACTATTTTAGTAACGTACATTCTGTACTTGCTTCTAAAGAAAGGAAGAAAAGATGAATAAAAGATGAATTTTTTAGACCTTAGATACCTCCCAATGTCCTTATTCAATATGAAAGCTTGGTGGAAGATTTGTCTTGGGATAGAATATTAGATTGGACATTTACCCAAAAATATTTAAGGTTTTTCTCCATTTTCTTCTACTTCAGAGGTGTCTACAAAAGATTGTTCTATCATTCTTATTTATGAACTTTTTAAAAAGGATTTTATTTATTTATTCATGAGATATGCACAGAGAGAAGTAGACACATAGGCAGAGGGAGAAGCAGGCTCCCCACTGGGAGCCTGATGTGGTACTTGATCCCAGGACTCCAGGATCATGGCCTGAGCTGAAGGCAGACAACCACTGTGCCACCCAGCCACCCCTTATTTGTGAACTTTGGTTCTAATTTTCTCTCTTTCCTTCTGTGTAAGCTGTAAAATTGTTTCTTTATCCACAATATTTTTAATATTTTGTCCTTGGTATGAGGGTTTTTTTAACATACTGGGATGATTATTGATGGGTTGATCCTTTCAATTTGAAAATAATGATTTTTGGTTATGGTAACTTATTTGTATTATTTATTTCATTACATAGTTTAAGAAACTACTTTGTTGCAGGGTGGATACTTGGAGCACAAGAGAGAATAAAAACAGAAAATCTGTGCCCTAAGTAGTTTATATTCTAATAGAAATAGATTTATTTTAAGAATGTTAAAAGATATCAATGACGAAGGAAAAAATAGGACGGCAAAAGGAAAATTGGAAGTCTCAGGTTACAGAGGCAATTTTCAATTTTAAATAGGCTGGTTAGGATGAGCTCTCCTGGGAAGGAGAAATTTGAAAAAAAAAAAAAAAAGAGATGAAACTAAATGAAGGAAATAGTTCTTTGATTATGTGGGTGTAGTTTTCCAGGGGAAAGGGACAGTCACCACAAAGATCCCATACAGCAACGTGCTACATTGTTCAGAAGAGTAAGCATGGATGGATAATGATTAAGAGAGAAATCAAAGGTAAGTAATCAAACAAGCAGAATGTAGGAGATGCAGTCAGAGGTAAAATAATGAAAGGTAAATTTTATAAGGGTTTAACGATAGCCAATAATAATATAGTTAATTGCATAAATTAAGACCCTTTTAAGAATGAAATTTTCTTGGGCAAACTTAAGACATATGTTTACCGTAATTGTACATTTTAATACATTTCATGTTACTTTGAGTGAAGTGGGGAGATATTCCTTTTTGTGTGTGTATGTGTGTGTGTGTGCACATGCACAGGTGAGTGACATGATCTGAATTATTTTTTAGAGGGGTGACCATTGTTACTGTGTTGAGCCCAGATGGTAGAAAAACCAGGGTGAGAACAAGGAGACAAATTTGAAGTCTTCTGTAGTAATCTGGGTGAGAAAAGATGGTGCCTCTGAACAGGGTGATGGCAGTGAAGGTATTGAAAAGTAATTGGATTCTGAATATATTTTAAAGGTGTAAGTGCAAGTTATCCTGCTAGATAGGAAGGCAATCCTAGGCAGGGAACTGGAATTCTGTTTCTTCCATTTGAGTTCAAGGAAGCATAGAAAGAACAAGAGAGGCCACCTGGGCGGCTCTGATGGTTAAGCATCTGCCTTTGGTTCAGGTCATGATCCCAGGGTCCTGGGGTAGAGTCCTCCATCTGCTCCCTACTCAGTGGGGTGTCTACTTCCCCCTCTGTCTCTCACCCCTGCTCATGTTCTCTGTCTCATGTTCACATTCTCTCTTTCAAAAAAATAAAGTAAAAAAAAAAGAAGAAAGAACAAGAGAGTTAAGAATGTGTTCAAGGAAACTATAATGATTGATTGTTGGGCTGGATAAATAGGGAAGAAAGACATCAAGGGGGAAAGGCTCATTGAAAAGTGAAAGTATACTGGAGTAAGATCCTAAAGGGTCCTAGGGATTTGTCAGAGATGGACTAACAAATTGAGGAAGCAAGCCAAAAAATAAAGGTGTTTTTGCTGTTTTTTAAAAAATGGGAAAGGAAAAAAATGAGGAGTTGACATTCCTGGTACTGACAAGTTCCAGGAGGCATTGGCATTTGAAAGTGAATGGTTGAGATTGAATCATTAAAGAGAAGTTAAGTAACTGAGAGCTAGAATTTCAGAATCGTCTCATCTATATTGAAATAACCAGTCATTAAAATATGAATGATGTTGGAGATAATTATAAAGAGCCAGGCACTAAATGAGTTTAGAAGTAAAAGAGAATGGCCTGAAAACTGGTGAATGAACACAAATGTGATGTATTAGTAAGTAACATAATTTTATCACATGATAGTCAGTGCTGGGCTTTTATGGAGAAGAGAATACAAATAGACTAGAATCAGCATTGAGACCAGTTGTCTTGAGGCCATTTATCAAACTTGATAAATTTAAGTAACACTGTTCATGGTCTTGTGGAGCTTGGGAAACCAAAGATAAAGGAAAGATCAGCTCATGGAGGGGAGGCTAATGGATGGGTCTATATCAGGATAAGCTTTATAGCATCATAACAAAAGCAAAAATGAGCTAATAAAAAACCCATCACTCATCACTACACCTGCACACACCTCTATTCATTTCTCCTTCACTATTGCTGAGCACAAGGGAGAAAAAAACTCCCCTGAGGATTTGTAAATTATCAAGCCTTGAGATGCCTGGGTGGCTCACTGGTTGAGTGTCTGCCATAGGCTCAGGGCATGATCCTGGGTCTCCAGAGGGAGCCTGCTCCTCCCTCTGCCTATGTCTCTGCCTTTCTATCTGAATCTGTCATGAATACAAAATAAATTAATGCATACATACATACATACATTATCAAGCCTATCTGAAGGCAAAATTCATAAGACTTGCATGGTTTAATGAAAAAAAAAGACAAGTTTTTTTTTGTTTTTTTTTTTTTAAAGAACAAAACATTTTTGTCTAAGGTGGCTCCTGTCTGGTGGTAAAGCAAAGAACTTCACTGAAACAAAAGCAAAATTCTCTCTGAAGGAATCATTTATATTCCAGATCTTAATTTTCTATAGAAAAAAAAATCCATGGAAAATTGGCAACCAAAAAAACCAAAATTCATTGAACCGATGAAAAAGACCAAATTGCTTGAAATTCAAATGATTAAAAAGGTTAAAACCCAACAAATGACAACAAAGTCATATCCTCAATAGGATCATATATTGGAACCACCAGAGGAAGAAAATGAATGAAAAATTATTATTATGTTTTATGTATTTATGTATTTATTTTTATTATTATGTTTTATAGAACAATCAAGGTATTTGAATATTTGTGTGGAGACAAAGCAAATTGCCATAAAAAAAAACAAAAAACTTCAACAATAAGATTTAAAATCACAACTTGCAAATGAAGAATGAGATATCTGTAAGAGAGAAGCACAGAAGAGGGAGTATGTGGCTAAGAGACAACAGAATAACCAGCAAATCAACCTCAAGTCTCTTTTATTTCTTTTTTTTTTTTCAGTATATAACTTTAAAACATCTCCAATGATTTTGTTTCCTGAAAGTCAATCTTCTATTGTATTTAGATTATTTTATTTCATAACTTATAACATGCATCTTTTAAAAAAAAGAGATGAGTAGATTTCTTGCTAAAATATGAAATATAAGGTATTTAGCATATTATATTCAAACTTCAGTAACTACAGTTTGGATAATATTCTTTCGCCTTCTAATAGAATCTATTTTATAAAGTAAATATTCTTTCTGTTGTTGTAATACTATATGGCTTGTTTACTTATCTATTTGAGTATAGTTGACACACCATGTTATTTAGTTGCACGTGTACAATGCAGTGATTTGAAATGTACCACTAAAAAAATGCTAGAACTCATACAGGGATTCAGCAAAGTCATAGGATATAAAAGCAATGTGCAGAAGTCTGTTGCATTTCTATACACCAATAACAAAGTGGCAGAAAAAGAAATCAAGGAATTTGGCACCTGGGTGGCTCAGTTGGTTGTCTGCCTTCTGTTCGGTCCTGGGGTCCTGGGATCCAGCCCCATGTTGGGCTCAATGCTCAGCAAGGAGTCTGCTTCTCTCTCTCCCTCTGCTGCTCCCCCTGCTTGTATTCTCCTGTTCTCTCTCAAATAAATAAATAAAATCCTTTAAAAAATTAAGGAATCAATCTCATTTGCCAATAAGATACCTAGGAATAAATCTGACTAAAGAAGTAAAAGGTCTATATTCTGAAAACTATAAACACTTTTGAAAGAAATACCTAGGAATAAATCTAACTAAATAAGTAAAAAGATCTATATTCTGAAAACTATAAACACTTTTGAAAGAAATTAAAGAAATGGGAAAGCATTCCATGCTCATGGATTGAAAGAACAAACATTGTTAAAATGCCCATACTACACAAAGCAATCTACACATTTAATGCAATTCCTATCAAAATAACACCAGAGTTTTTCACAGAGCTAGAACAAATAATATTAAAATTTGTAAGGAAACACAAAAGACCCCACATAGCCAAAGCAATTATGAAAAAGAAAAACAAAACTTGAGGCATCACGATTCCGGATTTCAAGCTATATTACAAAGCTATAATCATCAAGACTGGTATGGTACTGGCACAAAAACAGACACATAGCTCAATGGACAGAATAGATAATCCAGAAATGGACCTATGGCTATATGGTCAACTAATCTTTGACAAAGCAGGAAACAATAGCCAATGGAAAAAGGACAGTCTCTTCAACAAACGGTGTTCAGAAAACTGGACAGCAATGTGCAGAAGACTGAAATTAGACAACTTTCTTAACACCATACACAAAAACAAATTCGAGATGGATGAAAGACCTTAAGGTGATACAGGAACCCATCAAAATCCTAGAGCAGAACATAGGCAGAAACCTCTTTGACCTTGGCTGTAGCAACTTCTTACAGACATGTCACACAGGCAACGGAAACAAGAAAAATGATATTGGGATTTCATCAAGATAAAAAGCTTCTGCACAGCAAAGGAAACAATCAACAAAACTAAAAGGCAGCCAATGACTTCTCTATACATTATGCTCTGCTCACCACTGGTGTAGCTACCATCCATCTGTCACAGGCAATGCTATTACACTATCATTTACTACATTCCTTATGCCTTTTACTCCCATGACTTATTCACTCCACAACTGAAAGCCTATATCTCCCACCCTCCTTCACCCACTTTGCCCATCCTCCCACCCTGTCCCTCTGGCAGCCATCAGTTTGTTCCCTGTATTCTGCTTTTTATTTATCCATTTGTTTTGGTTTTTTTTTAGATTCCGCATGTGAGTGAAATCATGATATTTGTCTTAGTCTGATTTATTTCACTTAGCATAATACCCTCTAGATTCATCTGTATTGTCACAAATGCACAACCTCATCCTTTTTATGGTTGTATAATATTTCATTATATCACATTCATTATATATATCCAATTTTCCTTACCCATTCATCTATCAGTGGACACAGGTTTCTCTCATATCCTTGCTGTTGTAAATAATACTGCAATAAGTATAAAGGCACATGTATCTTTTTTATTTTGTTTTCTTTGGGTAAATAGGCAGCAGTGAATGTACTGGGGCATATGTTATTTCTATTTTTAATTTTTTGAGGAATCTCTATATTGTTTTCCACTCTGGCTATACCAATTTACATTCCCACCAATAATGTATGTAGGTTCTATTTTTTCCCCATCTGTTTTAACACTTGTTACTTTTTCTTTAGTTTAGCTATTCTGACAAGTGAAAGGTGGAGTAAGCATATTTAGGTTGCTATTTCAACACACTGTGATAGGTTTTGTCATTAAGTGTAAATGGTCACCTGAATAGAATCATGGTATATTAGAGTTTTTAGTCAATAGAAATTATCTAGTCTAATCCATTATTCTATTATTAAGCATACCAAAAAAAAATGAAGAAAAAAACATAGTTATGTAATTTTGAACCAATAGTAACTTCATTATGGATATTAGTTGTTTAGGTTAAATATTCTTAATTGCTATAAAAAACAGAATTTTGAATTCAAAGTATGCCAATTCAACTTCTAACATAATTGTTTACCATCTTTGTGACCTTATGTAAGTTAGTTAATATTTATGAGCATTAGTCTCTTCATATGAAAAATGACAACACTGCTAGCTACTATGGGATTTGTAATTAGGAGAATATAAAATATATGAAAGCCATAAATATTATTCAAAGCTCATAAATATTACTTTTACCATTAGTACTATTGCTAACCAAAATTAAAGCAAAATAGTTAAATTTGTAAGCATTCATAAAATGAGTTTCCTTAAAACTCTGAATCATTATGTGAATTGAGAAATGAATTTCAGCATTTCCTTTTTTATTTCATTTCTGAGAAGGTTATCTTTGAAGCATATAGCTATGAACTCCAGGAATTAATTTTCAAAAGTCAGCATAGACACAAATAAGAACACATGATATAATTAAAAAAGAAAGCATCATGCTGCTACATCAGAAGCAGAGTATGAAAAAAGAAGTAGGAATGTCATTTCATAGTGGGAAACAGGAGGAAACAAGTTAAACTTATTTTAAGAAAAAAAAAAGACATGTTGAAATAGCACTCAGCCTTCAAAGTCAGTGAAGGTTAAAAATATTTATGTTAGTATTGATACAGCAGAGAGAAGTCACCACAAAGTATCCATAGGCTTTAGTGACTATATTTTCCATAGTTCACATTTGAAAAACATACATTTCTTAATATCTAGAATTTAAATTTCTCTGCAATAATTAATAGGAATCAAAATAACCAGGGTAATTTTATGACAACTGAAGATGGTTATCACTACCTTTGAAGTTGTAGCATCAGTAGTAAATACTCATATAAACAATATTTATATCATTTTATGTGCATTTGTAGATAAATACATAGATACATTAATTAGCTTTTGTTGTATAACAAATCATCCCCAAATGCAGTGGCTTAAAACAACAATCTAGTGTCTCACAGTTTCTGTTGCTCAAGAATTCAGCCACATCTTGGCTAGGTTCTCTGGTTCCCAGTCTTTTGCAAGACTGCAATCAAGGTAATGGTCAAGAACGTGATCTTAATTGAAGGCTCAACAGGCCGGATGGCTTGGAGGCAGGGAAGACTGCTTCCCAGCTCAGTCATTAACATTTTTTTTTTTTTTTTTTTTTTAGTCATTAACATTAACAGGATTTATTTCCTTAGGGTTAGTTGAAGTGAGGGACTCAGTTACTCATTGGCTGTTGGCCAGAGGCCTGGCTCAGCTACTTCCCACATGAGTGTCTCTACAGAGTACTTCACATTATGAAAGCTGGCTTCCATCAAAGCAAGTGAGAAAGCAAGAGAAGGTGAACAAGGAAGAAGCCAAGGTCTTCCTGTTGCCTAATCTTTGGGCTTTTCGCTATATTCTATCCGTTAGAAGTAAGTTACTAGGTTCAGCCCACACTAAGGAGTATGCATGATGTATAATATTAACATACTAGAAGGTGAGGGTCATTGGGAGCCATCTTAGCAGCGACTGCCACAGGGCTCCAGGATGGCTCAGTGGGTTGAGCATTAGACTTCAGCACAGGTCCTAATCTTGACATTATAGGATCAAGTGTAGGGCTCCATGCTCAGTGCAAATGGACTTCAGATTCTTTCTCCCCCTCTTCCTCTGCCCCTTTCCACTCACTCTCTCTCCTAAATAAATAAGATCTTTAAAAAGGAAAAAAAAAAAAAAGAAACTAACTGGCACAACAGATCAAATTTAAATATATAAATATTTATATTATAATATTAATCGTGTATACTTATACACATAATCATCCTATATACATTATTTACATATATATTTGTATACAAATACATATTTACATAAAATATAAAATGCATATACACAATACATACATATAATAAATATATAATGTACATATTTATATATAAATGCACATATACAAGAATATACAAATAGAAATATATGTTTACATTAAATATTTAGTAAACAATACATTTTTAAATTTAGGTTTATTCATTCTAAATTAATCCTTTTGGTTGCACTTAAAATGTTCAGAGTATAGATAACTTCAAATATTGCTAGAGAGTTCTTGAAAATGTATAGTTTCAAATTTTACCTTCGATCAAGACTATCATTTATAGAATTTATAGCGCAAATGAAGAATAGTGCTCTTTTCAGTAATGGTGGCAAGTGTAACTCAATTTTGGTTGGCTCTAGATCTTTAAAACATTTATTTGCAGTTTTTATGTTTTCCTGAAAAGATTATTTTCACTTTTTTCAAATATTTTTGACAAAATCTTTTAAAACATTAATTTCTTTACATTTCCTCCAAGGATTATTTTCACATTGTGAAGCTAGTGACAGACTAAGTGACAGCTAATTAATGATAATTAGTTAATTTCTAAATAACTGTATGCAAGACTCTTTGTTTCTTATAAATATGAAAGTAGGAAAAATCAGTAACTAGTTAAAGTTAAATTATTATCAAAGGCAATATAGAGAGAAAAATATTAATAAAACGAGTATATTGGCTATCTTACAGGGAAAAAAAAGCCCTAAGATAAACACTAATGTGATTAATATATTTCAAAAAAAAATCGTACATGTTAATATTGAAAATAGCTTGCTGCCAGAAAAATGTTGAATTATCTCATACTCCTCTGGGGGAATTCTAGTAGCAACGGTATTATATGTTCTTCTAGTAATGGAATTCACATTTTCTGGCTCATGGCTAATGCTACCTATAATAATAGCAACTTTGCAATGAATGTCAAGCTTGCTACATTTACAGAGGCACTTTGGAAGAGCTAGCTAGGGAGCCTCATACTGAGTTCATTTGCAGAAATTCTCTTTTGGGTTCTGATTAGTCAACTATTAAATACAGTAATTATTCAAAACCTGAGGTGAAATTCAAAATGCTGTATTTAAACAAGCACTGTTGCACTGTCAGTCATCAGGGAGAACAGAGCTGACTCTTAAGTATAACCAGAAATACTTTTTAAATGACAACGTTGAATAAGAGACCAGACTATAGCAGTTATAGGTGTTCTACAAATTACCTTCCAATCAATGGCTGCGTGGGCATACTAATTTTTGTATTGTAATTCATAGGGAAATGTACTGTGGTAGAGAAGGAAGTTCATAAAAAATAAATGCACTTTAAAGATAGAGGTAAAACTGGATAAATGTGAAAAAATGTCTCCTAGCCCTGTTTTCTATAATTTATGATCAATACAACACATACAAGAAAGTAACTTCAAATTAATTTCACTTAGGATATGGAACTTCAGAAGCACAGAATAGAGTTCTTTAACAATGAGGGTCTCTCTCTTTGTTTCTGAATAAGGGCACTAAGGTCTTTTTCATTTATTATCATTTATTTACTAAAATGTTTAGAGCTGTGAGTCATCATCACAGCTAAATCCAGAGTTAACAGCACTATTCTTTTTAGCCCTTGATTTTCCATTTTTGATCAGATTTCCACATGTTATTTTGCTACTGTAGGGATTACAAAGATGTAAGATAAATGGCACTTTATATAAAAAGTGTACAAAGTATAATAATACAAAAAATATGTAATAATAATTCTGTAATGAAAAATTTGTTTATTTTCTGCCATTTGCAATCCTGGGAGCCCTCTTTATAATATGGGGCAAAGACTTTTAGCCTATGTCCACAAACTAATAGTTCCAATTCTATAAATCCCATTCTACCTAGACCTTCTATCATGTATTTTCTTCTTTTAAAAAAATATTTTTTCCATTTCTCTTATTATATTATATCCTTGCATTCAACTGAATTCCCTTCTACTTAAAACTAACCAAATTAACAGCTTCCTCAATATTACGCATTCTTTTATAGGTGAGATTTCTGACATGGTAGCCTACACATGTTATAGCCTACACTCCCTTACCTCTCATTTATCTGTTTTACCTACTGAAATTTGGTGTCAATCTTCCCTGCTCTGGGAACTCCTGTGGAAATTCCCCAGTTTCTCAAATGGGCTTGCTTCTCAAAGGGATTACGTATTTATTCTGAGCAAAGTTCTACTGTCTATTCCCCTTTTGCTCTTGGTATGCCCTGGTCCCTCAATGATTATAATTGGTGACAGGAGTTGGAAGAGCAGGAAAACAAATCACATCTCTTCAGGAAGCAGGACTTAATGCAACTGGAGAATAATGGTGGTGGTAGCTACTCAGGATTCTAATTTGAATGGCTTTATATATCCAATGTAGATGCAGAGTAGTGGGCCATTTCTTTCTGACTTACTTCCCATTATGGGTTGAATTTTGGTTCTCAAAAAAATGCTGAATTCTAACCATCAGTTCCTGTAAATGTCACTTTATTTGGAAACAGGGTATTTACAGATGACCAAGTTCAGCTGAGGTTGTTAGGGCAGCCCTAATCCAGTACAGATATGTCCTTATGAGTGTGGGACAGGCAGGGTAGACAGGGAGAGATAGGTTAGGGGCTATGGAATCAGGCTCACAGAAATCCCAACGGTGCTGTGATATAAAAATCAGAGATAAGAAACGAGACCAGACTGGGACGCCTGGGTGGCTCAGCGGTTGAGCATCTGCCTTTGGCTCAGGGTGTGATCCTAGGATCCGGGATCGGGTCCCACATCGGGCTCCCTGCGTGGAGCCTGCTTCTCCCTCTGCCTGTGTCTCTGCCTCTCTCTCTCTCTGTTTCTCTCATGAATAAATAAATAAAATCTTAAAAAAAAAAAAAAAAAGAAAGAAAGAAACGAGACCAGACCAACTGGTCTTGGGTATTAGGGAGTATCTTTCTTTGATGGCTACAATGTAATTACAGAAACTCACCAGACCAAGAGAGAAGCAGTCATTCATCCAAGACTGCACAAGAATCTCAAGGCCACAAACTTCCCAATCAGTTCTCAATAGAAGACTGCCACTACAACCCCCCCGTGGCAACCCTGTCGGGACCCCTCTCACTTCTGAGTACTTTTTTTTATATCCTTGCTTAATAAACTTCTATCACTTTGCTCACTTTCCTTTGTCCAGGGATTCATTCGTCAACTCCATGAGACAAGAACCTAGCTCTCAGGACACCTGGGTGGCTCAGTGACTGAGCATCTCCCTTCTGCTCAAGGTGCGATCCCAGGGTCTGGCATCAAGTCCTGCATCGGGTTCCTTGTGGGGAGTTGGTTCTCCCTCTGGCTCTCTCTCTCTCTCTCTCTCTCCTCTCTCTCTTTCTGTCTATCATGAATAAATAAATAAAATCTTAAACACACACACACACACACACAAAACCTAGCTCTCCCTCATCACTTACAGAAATGGAAAATTTGGACAAGGAGAATATCATATGAAGTTGAAGGTAGAACAGAATGATGCACCCTTTGCCATGAAATGCCAAAGATTGTCCAAAACAACCAAAAACTAATTCATGGAACAGATTCTCCCTCATAGCTTCTCAGGTGCCAATCCACTAATACCTTGACCTTGGACTTCTTGCCTGCAGAGCTGTGGGTTGATACATTTCTATTGTTTAAGCCACTCAATTCATGATATTTAGTAATAGCAACTCTAACTAACTGTGAAAATAAAGGAAACCTCATTGAAAATGGAGCTAGAGGAGTGCCTAGGTGGCTTAATGGGTTCAGCATCTGCCTTAGCTTCAGTTCATGATCCAGCCCTTCCAGCTTCCATCTCAGCTGTATTAAAACAAGTCTATCTGTTTTGTCCTCCAGAATCGCCTAAGGTTCACTGTAGTTCACTTTTCCAGGATTATAATTCTCCGCTCTTCCTGAATAAAATCATTTTTCTACTAAAATAGCTGGCGCTTTTGTGTTTTTAAAGTCAACATAATATACTCAAGTTGGTCATGTATTCTGTTTCAGCAAATGAAGTGTTAACAGATCATCATATTCTGCTTTGGTCGATTTTATTAGACATGCACTTGTAGGAAAATTCCTTTTTTTTAAAGGATATATTTTACTTCCAATGATGAAAAAGTTCCTATAATTATAAACATTTGTGAATTTTTTTAAAATAAGAAATTAGAAGAGAAAAAAAAAGAATTTAGAAGAGACTTTATCAGGTGCTCCAGAATGTTACCATTTTAGATCACAAAACTAAAAATATCAGATGTTTAAATAGCATTTATTGCTGTAATTTATTGTTGTAAAAACAGATGTTTGCTGTAAAAACTTGAAACAAAATGAAGATGTGGATGTCACAGCAAGAAGCATTGTGCCCCAGCTCTTGTCAGTGATGCAATAAAGAATTAGAGATCAGTGCCCCAAGTGAAAACAGAAGATAGTACGCTTAAGGCAACAGGACACACTCTAGGGAAGAGTGGGCAGGCTCCCCTAGGTGGAACCTGCTGCTAGGTTATTTTGGAATTGGATTTTTATTAGGCCTTTCTAGGCTGGGAGGAGCTGTCATGTCCAGTAGGTTGGTCTTTAATGAAGGCTGCCTACATCACTTGGGGGACTCCTCCCATAGGTTGAAAGGGGGAGGTTTTGACCAGCTTGTTACCAGGCTGGTCACGGGAGCCTTTTCTCTTTGCTGGGTTGGGGAGGGTGGCGGTAACTGCACTGTGAATGCATTATAATGAGTTATAGGTAGAGAGGAGGGTCATGCCCTGTGCCTGTGGCTCTTGGTCTGTTAGCCCCAGGATCTCAGAAAACACAAAGTCAGTATGTCGTGCCCTTGGGCTTCTAAAATATAACCTATTTATCACCATCCTTGCCTCCAAGTCGTGTCTAACTGCCTACTCTATCATGCTCCCCCACCAAGGACTTGGGACTCTGAAATCTTTCAGGTGAGGGGATGAAGGCTCCTTGGGGTTCCTTCCTTATATCTAGCTTCTACTTAACATACATATAAAGACACAATAAAAAAATGTCTCATGATATCAGTTCTGAGAGATAAATATTATTCCCATCCAGCCATTTTTTTCTATTTTTAGGTATACTTCTATAATCTTATTTGGAATATATTATCAATATTTCTACATGTGTTAAATAACAATAGCAAAAACGTTAGCCAATATAAAGAATATTAATTGAGCATCCATTCTCTGCCAGAATATTATGGATTCAGCCTATACTTTGATTGACATAGCATTATATTTGTTTTCATTTTTAGCTCTTAAACTGAAAACTTAGAGATTTTAATTATATAAACATTTTTATGCTTATTTGAATATTTCTTTTGTGTAAATTCCTGGGTCTTTATAAAACCATTTAAAATGCTTTTGGCAAATATTACAAAGCTGCACTTCAACAATATTATGTGAAATTACAGTGCATTTAGAAAATTATGAGTGTTCATTTGGCCCACTCTACGAATACTGGATATTATATTAAAAAACAAAACATAAAACAAAATTTGCAATTTGACAGTTATATTATTAGTTGAATCTAACTGTTAATTTACATTTTGGGATCCCTGGGTGGCGCAGCGGTTTGGCGCCTGCCTTTGGCCCAGGGTGTGATCCCGGAGACCCAGGATTGAATCCCACATCGGTCTCCTGGTGCATGGAGCCTGCTTCTCCCTCTGCCTGTGTCTCTGCCTCCCTCTCTCTCTCTCTGTAACTATCATAAATAAATAAAAATTAAAAAAAAAATTTACATTTTTAAACATTAAATAAATGTATGGGTAATTAATATTTGCTTTTTTAAAGGAGCTTTTGCAATATACATTGAGCTATTTCTTTCTGAGATTGTTCCTAATGAAGGGTCATATCCTGGTTATATTTATATTATATAAACTACCAGTTCCTTTGCTTCAATTGATTAGATAAAATTCAGCTACTAGACCTAACTGAAGCCATCAAATTGTCTTCCTCAGTGATTTAGAATTGGAAAACCATAGAATTCAGTCCCCATTGGTATTTTTAACTAGAGACAACTATAAAGTTGGGTTTGAGCACCCATCTCTGGATATGTTCATGATGAAGTAGATGATGGAGTGTTAATATGTAACATATTGGGGATCCCTGGGTCGCTCAGTGGTTTAGCTCCACCTTCAGCCCAGGGCCTGATCCTAAAGACCTGGGATCGAGTCCCATGTTAGGCTCCCTGCATGGAGTCTGCTTCTCCCTCTGCCTGTCTCTGCCTCTCTCTCTCTCTCTCTCTCTCTCTCTCTCTCTGTCTCTCATGAATGAATAAATAAAAAATATATTTAAAATAATATGTAACATATTCAAAATGCACTACATCTGCATTGTTCAGATAGCTTCTATCCACAAGTGGCTCTTGATTATTTGAAAATGACTAGTGTGACTAAGGAATTGAATAATTTCATTTCAATTAATTTAGGCTTAAATAAGTAGCCACATTACTGAAAACTTATATTATATTATATTATATTATATTAATTATATTATATAGTACAGCTATAGACAGAAAAGGATGAAGCTTGTGTGTTGAGAAAAGAGAAATGAAAAAGTCTGTGGCATTGGAGAAATGGAGGGAATAATGGATAATCTCTGAGAGCTTTTGAGCTTCAAGGTTTTTTGCTCCAGCTCCAGAGCTGTACATTTCTTGCTCTGAATTCAGTGATACCAAAAGATGGCATTATAAATAATATCCCAGGGTTTTCTCAGGTTATTCTTCCATTCATGTTTTCTATTGGACTCAAATTGTGAAACACATTTTCCTAGAAGATTGTTTATCTCACTGGGAATTTAATAATTGTAAGAATTCACTATTTTCTTAAAAAACATTTTCTTCATATGTGATAGTATATCTCTATTTTCTTGGTAAGAATAACACAAATTCCTTAATTATTTTTTGTTTGTTAGCTGAACAATTTCTGCTTTTTTGGTCTTTCGTTGCCCTCTTTTTATTATTGTAATTTGAACAATGTCTTAATGACATATAAAGAAATAATTCTTATAAACACAGGCCAGGTGTTTTCTATCAAAAATATTCTACCTAAATTTTGAAAAAACAAAATATTTCAAACTTACTTAAACTCTTTCAGGATATATAGAAACCTTATCAAATCACAATTCATGTTTACATTATAATACTTATCCTTGATACCAAAACTAGGGAAAAAGTATGAGAAAAAATGTATAGGCCCATCTCATTCTTAGATGCATAAAAATCTTAAGCAAAATAGTAGCAGATCTCAGGAAAGTATAAAGAATATAGCATGATATAATTGGGTTAATCTCAGGTGAACAATACAAGATTTATTGAAAAAAATTTTGTTATATTGTTAAATAATGAGAGATATATGTCAAAACAACAGAGAGGGGTGTTTTTACAGGACAACACTGTCAATAGTCCTAAAATTGATGAAAACAATATAATATAATTATAATGAAAAACCTCCAAAAATCCTCATAGCAGTGGATGAAATTTGATTACTTTATCTAAAATTTCTACATCAACAAAAGGCCAATTAGAGGAAAGATACTCTTGAAAAATAATTATAAGCTTATAGGACATATTCTATCAATTGTCAAGAATTATTATAAAGCTATGTCATTTAAGCCCACATAATACTGGTGTTAAAAAGTTGAATTGGCTGTAGGAACAGATTAGAGAGCCCAGATGTAGTCCCATACATATCAAAACTGTAATTCTGAGATAGGTGATATTCCAGACCCCAGAGGAAAGAGACACTGGTCAATGTATGATGCAGAGAAAAGGGTTTATCCATATAGGGAAAGAAGTCTTACCACTCACACACTCTACTCAGTTATAGCAATGTGAAAGATCAAGCTTTAAAAACTCACAGGAAATTATAAACAAATATTTTTATGACCTTAGCATAAGAAGGGATATTATGAACAAGATAAATTTGACTACATTGAAATGAAGAACTTTGGTTTATTCATCTGTACTGTGAAAATGTCAAAAGGGCAAGTCACAAGGTGGGAGAAATGTTTGCAACACAAATGATTGACAAAGAATTTGTATTCGTGCTGAGGATACTAAATGCTTCTACAAATTAGCAATCATAATAGCAACAAAACAATGGAAAAGGCACACAAAGGAAACTTGTTTCTTTACTCATTCACTACATATTTACTTAGCACCAATATATACTTAACAGAGTCATGAATATATTGTATGTTGTTACAGAAAAAGCACAGAGATTCTTTGTCCTCCTGAAACATATATCCTAGTGGTGGCAGACAAAAATAAATGAAATAAGTAACATATATAGTATGTTAGAAATAATAAGCACAATGGAGAAAATAAAGCAGAAAAGATAAGGGAAGATAAGGTAAGGTAAAGGGGCAAGGATTATGGGTTGGGAGAGAAATTAAAGTTAAGACCAAGACCAATATTATTTTATGCCACCAGAATGGAGAAAACTGGTTCACAATTACAAATGTTGTGGGAATATGAATGAACACCAATTCTTGCTTGTAGATTTCTAAATTCTAGAACAATCTTGGAAAGCAATCCACTTACCCAGTATTTCATTTTCTAACCTGATAAGAAAACCTTGTATATTTGCTCAAGGAGATATATACTAGAAGATGTTCACAATAGTGCATTTACAGTATCAAAAATTGGAAGCAAGCAATCCAAGTGGCCTCCCAGTTAGTTATACAATGAAATGTTGTAAGGCAGAGAAAATAAATGAACTAAAACTGTGGGAAAGATAGATTTTATATCTATAACGTTGCAAAATAATTGTGTTGCTGGAGACTATATTTAAAATGGTACCATTTCTAAATACTTATAAAGGGGTAAACATTTATTTTGTTTGTGGAAATATAAATATGGGATTAAGGAATACAAAAATACAAGAAATGATGAACACAAATTTCTTAATAATGACAACCTCTAGGGAGATGGTAGGGGAAAAAATGGAGGAGGAGCCAGTCAAAATAAGCACTTGTCACTACTCTTCCAGTTCCAGTGTTGAGTACTGTAGGGCCCCAGAGCAGACTGCCCCAAGATGGGCCGCTTTGGCATAAATATTATTTTGAGTTAAAAGTAATCAAAACCCAGTCAATGCAGGAAAAAGTTGTTGCCTGCCTCATAACTGCCTAAATTTACCTTGGAAAGGAGAGCCTGTAACAGGAAGAGAACTACTAACTAGAGACTTCTCTTTACCTAGGGAACTTATTGCATAAGTGTTTGTTTTCCCAAACACCTCCTTGGGTTTTCTTGCCAGTGGCCTTTCTCCCCTTTCTATCCTCAGATCCCTACCCATCACCTTAGCTCATAGAAGTTTCACGTTGCTTCATTGTCTTTGGAATTTCATGCCTATGTGGATTCCCCCTAGGTATGCCTATTAAATTTTATTTTCTCCTGTTAATCTTTCTCATGTTAATCTGATTCTAGGTCCAGACAGAAAGACTACAGGGCAGAGGAAGGTTTTCCCCACCTCACTCAACAGTACTTTGTGCATAAGTATTGTGAAGTTATATATATATATATATATATATATATATATATAATCTATCAAATATTGTTAAGTAGATCCTTTACAATATAAGTAATAAGACAAGCATAACAAAATTTATATAAAGGAAAATGACTCTCTGTGATTGTCTCATAGTAATTTAGATTCAGATTTAACATTTTATTATAAAGCATGATATATTAGTTTCCTGTGGTTTTTATAAAACATTACCACAACCTTCATGGCTTAAACTAATAGAAATTTATTCTCACAATGCTGGAGGCTAGATGTCCTAAATCTGTCAGGGCCTCACACTCTCTAGGGGGGCTGGGGAAGAATCTATTTGTGGCCTCTTCCAGCTTCTGGTTGGTGCAGTATTCTTGGGTCTTCCTTGGCATTTGGCTGCATCCAATCTCTGTCTTGGTCTTCAGACTGCTTTCTGCCCCCTCTTCTATCCATCTCCAGTCTCCCTCTGTCTCTTAGAAGGACATTTGTCACGGGATTTAGAGCCCACCCTGATAATCCAAGATAATGTCTTCATTTCAAAATCCTTAATCACATCTGCCAAGACCTTTTCTCTAAATGAGATTAACGATCACAGATCCAGGGATTTGTTTGCATATCTTTGGGGGGAGCATTCTTCATCTGACCAGAAATAATAATGAAATTCAATGGTTATTATTTGATTACTAAATCAGTTAACAAATTGAGATTAAGGCTTTTACAATTCATTAAAATACATTCCTTAAATGTACTATATAACTTAGGCAATTTAATAAGTGTCTAACTGTGTGAGGGTCCACACTCCTCTGAAATCCTGCACACCCATTTCATAAATCATAGAGCTTAAAAGTATCTCCAGAAGTCCCTGTCTTTCCTTGCCTCTAGGCACAGCCACATTTAAACTAACACAGGAGGAGAGGTGTCTGTTCTGTTCTTAAAGATCTCCAGCGAAAGAGATTATATATCCTCTTCCAGCAACACATTTTGGCATTTCAAGCATTGACTATTTAAAATCTAACTTTTACATTCTGGAGGCATGGAAAATAGGAAACCTTTACAACTTGCACATTTACTGAGAAGTTCCAATGATTGTTGCAGGAGACTGCAAATATGAGACAAGTAAGAAAAACTAGAACAATGAGCAGATTTCATTTTTATATTACCACTGATATTATGAAAATCAAATGCAGTTTGATGTAGGTATAAATTTTGATTTGCTTTTTCTAGTCTGTTGAGAAGAAAAAAAGTTTTCCCTTAAAGAAAAAAACTTTAGCCTGAAGTGATTGAAAATATATGAAGAAAGGCTTTCCATTTCCTTTCAATCCCACAATTTTCTAATACCAAGTCACACTGAGACAGAGAAGAAAGCATGACACTGGTTGGGGAAGGAGGGGGATCAACAGTAAATATGGAAATGAAGACTAAACACAAAATGATCTGGGTTTCTACCTCTTAAACAGAAAGTTTGACAATTTCACTTGATAAGATATGATGGACATAGATAAGTTCCAAATCTCTGTTATTTTACAAAAGAGATTTAATACAGATGGAAGTAGCAAAGGAAGTTTTGCTCATGAATTATTTTGAACATCTCCTGTACATTCTCAGATACATTTTTCCTGACAGCATTTCCGCTGATACATAGTTGAAGTAACATTCCATGTTTTATAGAGGCAAGGAGAGGATCTAATTGATATCTTTAGAAATCAGTAATTTGGAAAGTAACTGCATTGCTATGTCATTCTAGAAATTATGCAGGATGTGGTGTGGGTATTCTGTGATCAGAAAAAAAGTGAAGGGGATCCCTCGGTGGCTCAGTGGTTTGGCGCCTGCCTTTGGCCCAGGGCGTGATCCTGGAGTCCCGGGATCGAGTCTCATGTCAGGCTCCGTGCATGGAGCCTGCTTCTCCCTCCTCCTGTGTCTCTGCCTCTCTCTCTTTCTATGTCTATCATAAATAAATAAATAAATCTTTAAAAAAAAAAAGAAAAGAAAAAGAAAAAAGTGAAAGTGACAGTTTAGATGGATCTGGGCCACCACCTAAGTGAGGTATAAGTGAAAAACAGCTCTCCTACATATTAATACGAATGAGATTCCAATATCTACTGTGTAAATAAGATAATATCATCTACTTCTCTGTAAAGCAAGGACCTAAGGGTTGATTCTTAAAAGTTTCCCTGAGGGGTGCCTGGGTGGTTCAGTTGGGTCCTGAGATTGAGCTCTGCATCGGGTTCTGTACTCAACATGGAGTCTGTTAGAAATTCTCTCCCTCTTCTTCTGCCCCTGCCCCTACTGGTGCTCTCTCTCTCTCTCTCTCTCTGTCTCTCTAAAAATAAAAATCAATAAAATCTTTTAAAAAAAAAGTGTCCCTCAGATTTTCTTTTGGGAAAGAATTGCTTTAATATCAAGTTCTTGATTAGTATTATAAATTATCTAGTATTTTACATATACATCTTGCTTACAATCACTGTGTTGAATGCAACAATTCTTTATTTTTTTAAATGATAGTAGTTAGGCAATGTGCCTAATCTTTGGTGATACTGCTTAATCACTGCACTTTAAAGAATGGTTTATAGGTGACATGCATAATATCCCCCAGGAATTGTTAAGCATCTGATGCATTTAGGATTTAGTCAAATGTAAGTAGGAAGTCTGAGACAATAAATTACCAAATGGAAAAATGATGTCAAACAAAGGGACTGCTGCAATCTAGCAGGTGCTAGAAAAGACTGATCTGCAAGAAAGGAATCAGGGATGGATAGAGCATTTTAAAATGTGGGCATTCTGATAAAGGTCACATTTTATTTTGATCTCCTTGAATGTATTTCAAGATGAAGAATAATATCTCAAGAGGGTTGAGTGGTATGTGGTTTTTAGGAAACAGTTTCTTCCCTGATTCATAATTGTTAGATGATTACAAGTGTTCTTTCTTCAACTTTGAATTTATAAGAGCAACTGACAATTCACTCTTTGTGAGAGGTTTTGTCTTTTCTACTTATCTCTAGGGATTTCATGAACTTGTATTTGCCAGAACTGGGAAATTTTCTTCAATCAGGTAATAGTGAATAATATCTTGTAGATTAGTATGGATGTGGAGGGGTAGGGAAGAAGAGTGAGGAGGGTAAGAAAGTGAACAATGGAATAGCTTTTTTATGATAATAACCCTAGGAAAATTGTACATTTCTACTTTAATGTTAGACATAGATTAAAATGTTTTGAATTGCAAACATAAACAAAATGCAGTCAATTCTTCAGTTGCAAAGTCTTTGCTTTAAAAGTTATTCTGTAAATTTTGAGTTTAGGATAAAAGAGTATATTAAATTATGACAAAAATTTCCAGCAACATAGAAAAACTTATTTTAAGTGAGGGAAAATTGTTATTACTTAATAAAGACTCTGAAAATAGAATGTAGTCCAGGACAAATCTTTAGTCACAGTTCACAGTTTAACATCTTTTTTTTTTAAATCTTAATCTTGAGAAGCCAAAGATTAGTCAACCCGTTCCTCTTGTACTTTCCTTATTATGTTTGACCAGGGATGATTTCTTGACTCAGGTGTGCAGACAGAAGTAGAATAGTAAACATAGCCAAGGAAATTTAGATGCTTACATTGAGGGGCACCTGGGTGACTCAGTCAGTTGGGCTCTGTGCTGGGCATGTAGCCTGCTTAAGATTATCTCTCCCCCTTTCCCTCTGCCCCCTCCCCACCCCATGCATTTATGGGCATGCTCTCTGGAAGAAAAGACAAGAAAGAAAAGAAAGAAAGAAAGAAAGAAAGAAAGAAAGAAAGAAAGAAAGAAAGAAAGAAAGAAAGAAAGGAAGGAAGGAAGGAAGGAAGGAAGGAAGGAAGGAAGGAAGGAAGGAAGGAAGGGAAAGAAAGAAAGAAAGAAAGAAAGAAAGAAAGAAAGAAAGAAAGAAGAAAGAAAGAAAGAAAATAAAGAAAGAGAAATTTACATTGAGGGAGCAGAATTTAGGGGAGAAATGACCATGAGTGACTGGGAAGGCTTTCCTGTGTATCTTCCTTTCATTTCCTTTCCAACACCATTGCTATGCACTGGACAACACAATTTTGGGCCATTTTTAAATGTTGTTTTGCAAATGGGGATATCTGTATTAGCAGGAAGAGAAGAGGAAAAATAAAAGAAAATCCCAAATGATGTTTTTGGGGAATAATGAAGATATAGATCCCGGCTTAATCAGTTACATCACTTAGGAAGTCATGTCTCAGAGTCACTTATGTGCAAGGACTATTTATTGGAGCAAAACTCCACAAACACAGCATAAACAGTTCAATGTCTCAAATGTCAAGTTATTGGTTCAATATAAATTACTCTATATACAAAGTGTCAATATGAAAAGTGATAATAAATTACATAAATATGTAAAGTTTTTATTATAATATAGATTGTGATTTCTTTTAAAAATGAATGGAGCCCTTGTTTTGACTTACTGTGATGGACCATTAGAGAACAATAATGGCATCTAAATGCAGGTAATACAGCTTAAAATATTTATCATTACTGGGAGAATGGAAGTGGTTCACATGTTTGGATCATGTAATTAAGGGCCAGGAATGATTTATATAAAGAATGAGTCTCTTAAACTCAGAGGAAAAACTGATTGAACAGGAAGAGTGTTTTTCACCTAGGGCAATTTCACAAACTGATGAAAATGGCAAGTGGTAGAAGTATTAGAAGGAAATATTGAAGGAACCAAACTAACTCTAATATATTCAGTCTCGGTTCCAGGACTCAAATATACAAATTATTGAACACATACCAATCTCATCTGGACAACTCGAATGTCTCAGTATAGGTCTCAGAATTGTTAGGTTTTGCAGTTATGTTGATCCACATGTTGAAATCATTTTCACTTTGGTATATTATGTTATTAAGAACTGTTTTAGGAAATAGGATTCATCCAAAAATGTAGAATGTGACCTGACATATATGGCAGTCACTCTGGTCCCTTCATTTTTAGGTTAAAGGTTAGCATTTGGCTAATTGCCTTTTCCTACAACCTATGGAATAGCAAGTATAAAATTCATATAACATACGTTAATTTAAGGTTTAAGATTTCATTTTAATGCCTCTTCTACTTGGTCACTTTCTGGAGAACTGAAGATTTGGGGACGAATCCAGGGTTACAATGTTGAGTTTGTAAGTAATATTCTAGGGGGCAATGGAATATTTAAATACAAATACAATGCTTACCAAAAAGCATAGTAAATGAAATGTTAGTCCATCCTCTCAGACTTGAGGAAGAAACTACCTGTTTGAATGGATCTTTGCTTACCTCTTTTGATTACCAACAATAAGATGTGGGCATGAAGAGTCAGGGGAAAGAAGGCCTATGTTGAATTTAGGACTATGGCAGATGAATAAAAAAATATTTTCAAGCTGATAGGGAAGTAAAGGAATTAACTCAACATATCTAGGTTTTTTGGATTGGGGCTGGGCTAAAGACTTATGAATATATTGAGGAATTGTGTGTAATATCATCTCTCTGCATTTTTCTTATTTAGCAATGGGGATAGTGAATGCCTGAAAAATATTCTTTTAGTATTCTCACAACTAAAGGAAACAAAAAAGAAAGAACTTTGTGCATGACATATGATGAGAAAACCTCCAATCACACGGTTGAAATAGTGCTAAGTCTTGAAGTTCCTGACAGTTTTCTTAGGTAGCCACTGCATTGTTCTAAGTGCTAAGGAAAAGTTCACCTTGCAGAGGGAACAGAGATAGCATGCAAGACACCAGACTCCTCATGGCCAGTTCCACTAATTAAATTCAGCTCAAATTGTAAAAGTTAATCCCAAGCAAATTCATAGTATTCTGAAATAGCTTATCTTATTCAGGGAAATCAATCATTTTGAAGGGACGTGGGCAGAGCCATTGAAGTAAGAAAGTGGCAAATTCTTTTTTAAAATAACTAACTATAATTCATATTACCATTACTCCAAAAATATTTAAAATTTTGTTTTCTAGATTTAACAGTTAATGGTTCATCCTGAAGAAAATGCCTTGATACTTAACCAAGAAAAATAAGGGACAGATATCAATAAAGAAAATATGTTTTTGTCTTTGAGATACTTTGGAATATCTAGTCATGTCTAAAAAGTCTTTGCCTGTCTTTTTTTTCCCCTTTAATACATAAGTAAAGTAAGGAATAGTAATTCAGTAAGATCTAAGTTGATTGTAAAATTATATTACATGGGATGCTAAAACCAGATTATTCAAATGGAAAAAAAATTACACAGAAGTTTCTTAGCAAGATCCAGAGTGGCCATGCAAGTTATAATGAAGAAATCATAGCCACTTGGAACAAACTATTGTCACACAGAAGAAATATGTCAACAACGGAAAAGCACACTAGTGGAAAATCTGGCAAAAATGGTATTTGATGTTACCATCACAAAGCCTACTAAGGACTTCCATGATCAAAGCAATAACCATTCATTATCTAGTGGCTTGTTAGAGGTGATACTGTATTGTAGGAAAATTGATACATTTTAGAGATGAAAATATTTATAAACGAAATAAATTTATAAATGTATTTTTTAGTTAAAAATATTCTTAGAAAGTAATATTGCCCAAACTTCATTGCACTTCAGATCTATCATTTTTAAAAAATACCTATTCTGAAGTTCCACCGCCAGCCTAATGACTCAGAGTTTCCCTGGGTGAAAATCTGATTTTAAAAGTCTGTGATTTAAAACCAAACAACCAGCAAACAAATAAACAACAAAAGAACTCTCTAATGACCACTTTTTTTTTTTTAAGATTTTATTTATTGATTTATTCATGTAAGACACACAGAGAAAGAGAGAGAGATACACAGACAGAGGGAGAAGCAAGCTCTTGCAGGGAGCCCGATGTGGGACTTGCTCCCAGGACTCCAGGATGATGCCCTGGGCCAAAGGCAGGCCTTAAACCACCGAGCCACTCAGGGATCCCCTGGACCACAGTTGTTAAGCCTCATTTCTTCTGTTGTTCTTTCTCTGTGTTCTCTTAAGTTTTATGTCTGTATATAGCGAGATTACCCTAGTTTCTTGAAATACCTTGTTCTGCATCCTATAACTTTGCTTTGCAAAGTTGCAAAATACTTCTAGTACTTGCTTTTGCAATACTAGAAATTTAATATCATCTCAGTAAGTACACTGGTGCTATCCAAGCCAAAAAAGCAACAGTAAAAAACAAAACAAAAAAACAAACCAAAAAAAACCTAAAGGATAATTTGGTGTTAGAGACATTTGTTTCAATGTATCTTTTATTTGTGACAAAGGATCAAGAGTGTAGTTGCCATAGAAAGTGGTTTAGAAACGTTTCAAGTCCTTCAGGAATGTTCTGTTTCAATTCATTTATCCACTTATTTATTACAAGATATATTGATCTTCTGAAGTATGACAGGTGGCTGTGATACGTGTTGGGAATAGGGTAATTGACACTCCCTTCTCTTGCAGAGTTTTCAATATAGCTCAGTGGTGGGAGTCTTTTGTGTGGAGATATGTTAAGATTTCTTTACAAATCTTATGAATGGCATGGAGTTTTTTTTTTTTTCCCCCTAAACTGGAGGCTTATTGAAGGAGCAATATGTAGTCAGCAGTATCCATAATGTATATTAGTTATAAGGCCTGTGACCTGGCTGACAGCAAAGGCAGATCACACCAATAAATGCTGCTCTGTGTCACAGTTGGCAGAATTATGATTCCAGAACAAGAAGACAACTCTCACTACTTCAGACCAGTGTTATCTATTTAGCCAGTATTTTCTAGCCGTTATGACAGTATACAGCTTCCAGTACAAGCATGTATACACTTGAACATATACATGCTATAGTGTGTGTGTGTAGCAGATATAAAATCTTATTTGTATATGGTTTGCTTTTGCTTTTTCTGTACTTAGCTATTTTTTGTTTGTTTTACTTTTCTTATGATCAATTCAGCGGACTGCATCTGATAAATCAGCTTTGAAAATTTGCTCTGAAAAAAAAAAAAAGAAAATTTGCTCTGATGAAAGACTGCAACATCAAGGCCATAGGATGTGGTATATCTACAATGGAATATTACTCAGAATTAAAAAAGAGGGAAACGGGATGCCTGGGTGGCTAAGTGGTTGAATGTCTGCCTTCGGCTCAGGGAGTGATCCCTGGGTCCTGGGATCAAGTCTTCCATCAGGCTCCTTGCAGAGAGCCTGCTTCTCATTCTGTCTATGTCTCTGCCTCTCTCTCTGTGTCTCTTATGAATAAATGAAAAAAATATTTTTTAAAAATTAAAGAAATAAAAATAAAAAAGATGGAAATCCTGCCATTTACAACAACATGGATGTACCTACAGGGTTTAATACTAAGTCAGTCAGGGAGAGACAATAATATGAGATTTCACTCATATGTGGAATTTAAGAAGCGAAACAGATTAAAAAAAAAAGAAGAAAAAAGAGATAAACAAACAAACTCAAATACAAAGAACAAACTGGTGGTTGCCAGAGAGGCAGTCATTGGGGGGGAAGGGGTGAACTAGATAAAGGTAAATAAGAGTACACTTATCTTGAGGAGCACTGAAAAATTTATAGAATTGTTGAATCCTTATATCATACACCTGAAACTAATACAACACTTGAATATACTACATACTGTTCCTGGGTCTGGAGCTGACTTACACAGAAATTCTGTTGCAGAAGATACTTGGGGTTCCTTTGGACAGAACAATTTGGCTTGGTGTTGGTTTAGGTTGCTATTTCAGACTTGACTTTTTGACTGTGATAACTTGACCTTGCCTCTGGGAAGGGTGAGATGGGGCGATACGCATATAAGCTACACTGTGACTACCTTATACAATGGTTTTGTTATTTTCAATTTTTTAAAAATATTTTGAATTATACTTGAATAATAAATGATACTTGAATAATGAAGAAAGCTATTATACTTGAATAATTTTAAAAAAGCTATTTTAGAGGCTACAACATTAGATTGAACTATCTGTGTATAGTGGTGATGCTAGGCCACTGGAGAAATTAATCAAGGAGGTGATGTGATCCGATTTGGTTTGAGATAAGTTTGGCATCTATTGAAAAAAAATGGAGTAGAGAAGTAGGAAACTAAACTCAGGGAGATCATTTAGTCACCATTTGATTGTCCAGGTAAGAAATAATGAAAATCTGTGGAGTTGGAGAGAAGGTTACCAGAATATGTTTATGAAACAGAATTAACAGTTGTTTGGAAACAAAAATATGGGGTAGATGAAGTTTTACAGAGAGATATTGTTAATATCAAGGAGGGTTTCAATTGTTTTTCTCTTCAGTGAATAGGCAGGTAGAGAAGCGGGTCACTGGGTAGAAACGAAAGAATTGGTCTTGGGGAGAAACAGTCAAATTCAATGTTGAGTTTGCCAATTCTGTGACTTTTTACATGGCAACAATAGGATATGTTCAGTAAGCAGTGAATTAAATTAATCTCTGTCTCAGAAGAGAAGTCCAAGTGGGACATGCACATTGGGGAATTACCAGTGCACAGTAGAAATTAAAATCATAGGTGCAGCTGAAGGTAATAGGGAAAATCATATATGCTAAAAATAAACAAAGCCAAGGACAGAACCTTGGAGAATGAGAATATGAACAAAGAGGAACCTGTGAGAAGTAACTGTCAGGAATGGGAACAGAAAACAAGAAAATCAGAAGGGAGAGAAACTGAGGCTCCTGTCAAAAATTATTTTCACATCACACATTTATAGGTACTCTCTCTGCAAAGATCCCTAAGTAGAAGATGTACTTTGAAGTAACAATCAGACCAGAGGGTACAACTGGTAATTTTGGCAGTTAATTAATTATGACAATTTGATTTCTACTGTCTATCATAAAGACATAGGTAGTCTCTTAAGAAAAAGAATCTCTTAAAAATAAGACCAGAAACAAACAAAAAAGTAGGAGAAACAGGGTTTGCTTGTTTTTTTCCATTTCTCATTCCTGCTTTCTTGCTCTGTGAGCATCTGCTTCATTCTTCTGACTGGCTTGTTTGACTTCCAATTCCCTCAGTGATAAATCACACACAACTGGCATCTCTAGAGTTAATAGCTTCCTTTTTTTTTAAGGGCATCAAACCAGTTGAGAAAATTTTGTCCAAATAAAACAACAAATGGCCTTACTAATTCATCTGACAGCAGATGACTGGTACATTGTTGTTGTACCAGTCATTGTTGGTTGGTTGGTTTTTTTTTTTGTTGTTGGTTTTTTTTTCTAAGATTTTATTTATTTATTCATGATAGACACACACACACACACACACAGAGAGAGAGAGAGGCAGAGACACAGGCTGCATGTAGGGAGCCCTACGTGGGACTTGATCCCAGATCTCCAGGATGGCACCCCTGGCCAAAGGCAGGCGCCAAACCGCTGTACCACCCAGGATCTCAGGAAGGTCATTGTTGTGTATGAACACAGATACTCATTCTAAACAGGCCTCCCGATAGAACTGAATTGCAAAGCAATGTTCCTAGAGAACTTGAGTTTCCTGGGCAGACAAAACTATAGATGACCATGATCCTAAAATAGTGAAAAGATAATAGGGATGGCAATGTTTTAAGACACAACTACTTTTCATCACCAAATCCATTTTTTTCCCCTTTCTTTCAGATAGCAAAGATTTGAAGATTGAGTATGGAGAGTAAAGACAACTGTGTCATCCAAATATATCCGATGTTCTAATTTTAGGTAAGAAATAGGAAGAAGTTAGGTAGCAAGGGATTTTGGAATTTACTCAAATTTAACCAGGTAGCATTTGGATAGCAAGAGATTCCTATACATAAATACTGAAGCTAAAATCAAAACCAGCACAAATATATGTCCTTTGAAAAAATGATCTATCGTGGGATATTTTTAAACTTATTGGTCTCAGGATCCAGTTAGAGCCTAAAAATTATTGCTAAGCACATAACAGAAGTGCTTTATATGTGCTTTTCATTTCATCACACAGCATTTTAAAAACACATATACAGAGAGATGGAGCTTTAATACAGTTAGTTAATTTTTACTGCTTTGAAGAGCTTCTATTTTTTCCTTTGGTACTATCTACTGATATTAACCACATTACATATTAAAACAGTAGTTTTAAATATACTTCTTAATTCATTTAAAGCGACAAAATAAACCTATGATACAGTAACCTAAATAATATTTTTATACCATACCTATTTTGGAAAATACAAACAAATAGTAAACACATTGGAATTATTTTGTTTTTTTTTTCAAATTTCTTTAATGTTTGGCTTTTAGAAGATATCTGGCTAGTAATATCTGTGTCTACATTTGGTATGGGACTAGATGTTGTGCTGGTTGAAGTTAATGTAGAAAAATGTAGTTGAAAGAGACTTATATTGTTGAGAAAAGATTGAAGGAGTACTTGAATGTCATTGATGTCATTATTCAATGACATTCAAGTGAGAAATATTGATATATTACCATTTCAGGTAAGTGTGAATATTTTTTATTTGATATCATACTAACAAGTTATAGTAGAATCTTGTATCATATCGAAGGAGTATTATATTAAATCTTTTGGTCTTTCTTATTATACTCTTATGTGTTATTTGCCCTTGGTTGATTTGTTTACATCATCACTGATAATTTGGAAAGCAAAGGTGCATTGTTATGCATATCTTCCAATGTTCTCACAATTTACTATAGAATGTGGAAAATTACTTTTGTTGACATCACTACTAATGTTACCAGAAAATTCTTTAAGCATTGGCAAGTTTCAGAGTGGCAGATATGATTTTTCGAAACTCTATTTCATTTAAAAGATCAAATTCTACCAATAGCCATAAATTCTGTCACTTGCTTTCCTTAACATGACAGATTTACTGTCTTCTTTTGTGAGAAAAGGCGGCCAAATACCCTAGTCTGAATAACCATTGATTGCTGGTCATTCTTTCATGTGAGAATGATTTACCATTACAAAAGAAGCAGCTAGTTCAGCTAGCAACTCAATGGCACCTGTGCTTTTCCTCAAGGCAACTCATATTTCAGTACATGACAGAAACACTTTACGTGTATTTTCCATTTCATCACAAAAAAAAAATTTAAAAAGCACATAGTCAGGGATAGAGATTTAGTATAATTAATGTTCTACTGCTTCATCAGGACTTTCTTAAGTAAAGCATTTTTTTTTTCATGTGTGGAAGTTAAAAAAAATAAATAAATAAAAAGACTCCAGGGCACCTGGGTGCCTCAGTGGTTGAGTGTCTGCCTTCGGCTCTGGTGGTGATCTCAAGTCCTGCATTGGGCTCCCCACAGAGACCCTGCTTCTCCCTCTGCCTATGTCTCTACCTCTCTGTGTCTCTCATGAATAAATAAAATATTTTAAAAAATGAAAGGACTCCTATAGTTTAGTAAAACAATTTCAATTCATGCTTTTTCCATGCGGTTCCTTTTCTACCATCAGTGCAACCAGTGGGGTGGGGAGAGCAATAACGTCTTAGTATTGTGATGAAAATAGTTTTGACCTTATGGAACCCTGAATATATCTCAAAGATGCACAGGAATCCACTGAATTCACTATGAAAAAAATTGAAATATAATCTAGACAAGATGAAAATATGAAACACAGACAGAAGGAACCAAAGAAACATGTGAATGTCTTTTGCTCTTTATACACAGAATAAAATAAAGAGATTATGTCTAGGTGAAAACTTATCTGAAATCCCAGTACTAGAAAACATGACTTCACTAGGTGCCTTTCAAGACTGAGATTATTGTTTAAATGTAAAGATAAAAGCTAATGGCTTTTGGAAAGTGAAAATAAAACAGTTCAATGATGATATACTCTATGTGTTCTTTATTCTATCATCTTGCTTTTATGACATTTAGTAATTCCAAATGTTCCCAGGCTTCTCTGACTTCTCTATTCTTTTGAATGTACTGAGCATTCTTTACCTAGAACTAGTATTCTGTACCATTCATTACTGTCAAAGTTACATGGAAAATCTGTTTGTACATCTTAGCCACAGCTCTCTCATCATCTCTTCAATATTATCATTCTCTCGAGTCCTTTCAAAATGTGTCAGTTGTTGAACCTTCTCAACTCTATTCCTTATATTGACCAAAATACTCAATGGCATTAAAATGTGTTCAGAGAGCTCACAATGACCTCTAACATTAAGTAGAGTCTAGTTATAAAAAAGCAACTTGGCTGTGTAGATGTGCATAGTCAGCACACTCACATAAGTGCTTGTGTGTGGAGACTAGTACACAGGTTTTCTGCCCATGTTATGTCTGTTTTGCTGTTATTTGTATATACAGTGCTTATAAATTTTTACTTATGGAATTAAGAAAGAGGATGTTTAGTGATTTCTTTTTACTCATTTACTTTTTTCTGTTTACAATATATAATTGTTTGACATTTTAAGTAGCTACTTACATTGGTCATGGTTTTCCAGAGAAACATAACCAATAGCAGATTGCACACATACGTATGTATGTACATATACACATACATATACAGAGATAGAGGAAAAGAGAGATTTAAAAAAATTGGTTCACATGATTGTGGCAGTTAATGAGCCGGTTTTTGATACTGTAGCATTAAGGCTGAATTTTTCCTCTTGAAAAATTCAGCTTTTGGCTCTTAAGACCTTCAACTGATTGTTTGAGGTCCACCCATGTTATTGAGGGTAATCTTAACTTAAAATGAACTGATTGCAGATGTTAATTAACCACAGCCACAAAATACTTTCACAGCCACATCACACTTAGATTAGTGTTTAATTAAATAACCAGTACTATTGTCTTTTCAAATTGACACCTGAAACTAATTATCACATCATTAATGGGATCCATGCTACACTGGAGCTTCTCTTCAACTCTACTTCCTTTTCTTTTATTTTTTTTTAAAGATTTTATTTATTTATTCATGAAAGACACAGAGAGAGAGGCAGAAAAGCAGCTCACCCAGGGAGCCCGATACAGGACTCGATCTCGGGCCCCGGGGTCATGCCCCGAGCCAAAGGCAAGTGCTCAACCGCTGAGCCACCCAGGCATCCCTCAACTCTACTTCTTGATTGCTAACAAGATCCAATTTCATTTTTTTTTTTCAATTTCACTCTTTAACCAAGGACTAAAACTAAACTTTGTGATAATTGCACCTCAAGGGGAATACAATAGGGAAAACTTTGGTTCATGGATTGGTTGGTTTATTTTGAGAAAGAGGGTTTCAGCTGTTGAAATTCCATCTCACCATAGGCTACAGAGACCATTCTAAAGATTAAATCATGAATTGCAGTCCTCATAGTACCTTGTACTGGGCAGATACAGTTATAATGAATATCCCCCACTCCAACCCCCAGGGTATTGGCATAATTTCATTGAACAACTGTTTTATTTTAGTAAATAGAGTGAAGGCAGCCCAGCTGGAGACATTCCTGGATAGGAAGAGTGGGGAGCCAAGCAAAACAGAACAGCAAAGAACTTTATGTTGTGTTACTAATAATCATTTATTCTCTATCCTTTTTCACTCTTGTAGGAGTTCTCTGACTAGTTTCTTTTTACTCTTAATCCCTGAAAGCGTCCCATTTCCGACTGACACACTTTTCTTCCCCTGGGAAACAAAATACCTCTTAAAAATCTGCCTGGAAATCTCACACTTGTTTCCTGGCTAGCCTTGGCTTTGTTTTGCATTTAGCTCTCTCCACTGACACTCAAATCTCATGAAGATCACAACTGCTGTAATTTGGAGCCACAAAAAGTTTGGAGGGTTTTTTTTTTTTTTTATTAGAAAGTGAATGATTTATGATGTGCAATATTAAAACTTTTTTTTTTTTTTGGTTACCAAGTAACAGAGAAAAACATTAATGACCCAATGCAAATTTCACATTAATTTGGACAAACCTCTCAGAAGTCATAAATCAGTACTTTGAACACAATATACTATAATGAAGTGTATAGCACTCTTAACAGAAATGAAATTATTCTGATTGTATAAATTATTAAATCAAGCATACTAACTTTATTGTACCTGTAAAAATATTGAATTTTAATATCATGATATTGCTAAATTATGTTCTAATGGTAGCAATTATGGTTTAAGGCCCTAAGATACCATAATTTAAACCAATTGCAGTACAACCAGATAGTTTTTATAAAATAGAAAGGAGAGCATGTTAGTCACTCAAAATTTGCAGTAACTGCATTTTTAGGGTTCTGCATTTTTAGGTTGAAAATAATGTCATGATTTCATCTCTTCCAAATGTACTAAGGAGCAACGTTTTCTCAACTCATGCAGAGAACTATAAGGATTTTTTTACTTAGTATGACAATGATCTTAACTGAAGAATTAAATTGGCAGCACAGATGTGTTTAGATTTTCACCAGTAGAATGCACAAAAATCAGCAATGGTACTTGGTATGAATGTAGACACAACAGCTCCACACAAGACATACAGAATCACAATCTCAGTTCAAACACTAGATCCATATTTTTTTCCCCATGAAGAAACAATGTGCTTCCATTTCACACCAATGATTATTTGCAGAGGTGTGTTAATATCGTTTAATCTATGTCATCAAACAGTAGTTTTCACTAGTTTGTTTATTAACTAAATGTCATAGTTTTCATCACATTGTCTAGAATATTTTATATCTTATTACATTCTATCCCATAATAAAACTACCTGAATATTTATCAAACCAATTTACATATACAAATTATTTTGTAATTTAAATAAATATAAGCTGATAAGTATTAAAATAAATATAAATTATACATGATCATATGAAGCAATATTAGGGAAAATAAAACTAAGTGGACAGGTTGGGCATATTTACTCTTATTTTCAGTGCTTCTTGCCTAAGTTTCATGTATTTTCCATTGTTGTTTAGGGCCTCATTATCCTGCATGCAGATCAGAAAGGATATCTTCTGCTTTGGAATCTAGGAGTTTTTATCAAAGAATTGCAAAAACTTCATAATTTTTTTCTCATTTTCAAGTTTGAAGGATAGTTAATTACATGATGGAATTATCAAATTAAGGAACAGATTTAGTTGTTTTAAAACTTAAAAATCACTTTTTGTCTGTATTTAATAATAACCTTTAAGTTACATTTTTTCAAGAAATATGCTAAAATAATTAGATAAAGCCTGTTTATTGTTATACTATACTTATGAGCTACAAACAACAAATGCTCTATGGACTTAAATTTCAATAAGTAAAACTGTAAGGAACATTTATTTATTTATTTAAAGATTTTATTTATTTATTCATGAGAGACACAGAGAGAGACAGAGGCAGAGATGCAGGCAGAGGGAGAAGCAGTCTCCATGCAGGGAGCCTGATGCAAGACTTGGTGCAGGGACTTGATTCCAGGACTCTAAGATCATGTCCTGGGTCAAAGGCAGGCACTAAACTGCTGAGCCTCCAGGGATCCCCCAGTAAGGAACTTTTAAAGGAAGCCTCTAAATTCAGTTCATTTTACTGTCTTAGAAGCAGATAATGAGACTAGGATTTGTATGTGTATGATTTATTAAAGAAGAACTCTCAGGAGCAAATCTAGAAATGAACAAAAGGAAGCAGGAAAAAGAAGGGGGCAAAGCCTAGCAAGAACAAGATTTTGGGCAAAGTCCTAGCACAGACTAATCCCTTAGGGGAGCTCCAGAGTGAAAATTTTGCTTCCATGGTTGTCCCAATTCATGGCATGGAACCCTGGCTTGCATTTTTTTTTTTCAGATTTTATTTATTTATTCATGAGAGACACACACAGAGAGAGAGAGAGAGAGAGAGAGAGAGAGAGGCACAGACACAGGCAGGGGGGGAGAAGCAGGCTCCATGCAGGGAGCCCGACATGGGATTCCATCCCAGGTCTCCAGGATCACACCCTGGGCCAAAGGCAGTGCTAAACCGCTGAGCCACCCGGGTTGCCCTGGCTTTCATTTTTTTGTACCAATCATTCATCAGCTAATGTTCAGGGACCTTTCTTTTACCAAAATGCATTCAAGATTCATTCATGCTCTTGCATGAGTAAGTAATTTTTCTTTTTATTGCTGAGTATTATTCTACGGTATGGATGTACCACAGTTTGGAAACAACCAAGAAAATGTTAAGCAAGGTAATGGAAAACGAACTGTTTTTGACAATTGTAGATAAAATAGGCTTTTGTTTGAACATAAAATTTCAGTTTATTTGAATAAATACAAGGAATTTCATGGCTGAGTCACACAATAACTGTATGTTTAATTTTATGATATATTGCTTTACTGTTTCCAAAATGGCTTTGCCATTTTGCATTTCCGCCATTGATGAATGAGAATTTTTATTGTTTTGTATCAGTAGGATATATTGTCACTTAAAACTTTTTAATGATTTTAATAGGTAGGTAGTATTCCATATTCATAGTCTTAATAATTACTGACATTTATCTAATATTGGGTATCTTTTCATATGTTTTTTTACTATCTCCATATTTTTTGGTAAAAGATCTTTTGGATCTTGATATCTTCTTTATAAAATATATTGTTTGTGTTCTTGATGTTGAGTTTTAAGTGTTATTTTTACATTTACTCTGGATAAGAAACTCTTTTATAGAATATATGAGTTGTAAATATTTTCTCCCAGTCTGTGCATTATCTTTTCATTTTCTTAACAGTAGCTTTTAAAAACCAAAAGTATTACATTTTTATAATGTACTGTTTTATCACTTTTTGTCTTTTATGGATCACACATTTAATGTTATTTCTAAAACTCATTGCCAATGCTAAGTTACTGGAGATTTTTCTTCCATGTTTCATTCTAAAATTAAGGAGTTCTACATTTTATATTTAGGTTTATAATCCTTTATGAGTTAATTTTTTGTAGAAGGTGTATGTTGAAGTTCTACCCTCTCAAGTGATTGTTCAATTATTCTAGCACCATTTATGGTAAAGATAATTTTTTTCTACATTGAATTGCCTTTATGCCTTTGTCAAAATCAATTGGCTACATTTGTATCAGTCAATTGTGACTTTAACACAAAGAGTATTAAAATTATTTATAATTAGGAATAAATCTAAAGCCTAGTATCACCAGCTTTTCTTTTGTCTCCCACAGTTTTTCAGCTCACTAAATACACTGGTTTTGTTCATTCGAATAAGTGTGTTCTGTGGGTCACCATCTCTAAGAATAACTAATAAGTGCTACACACATACATGAATTCCACGGTCAAGTAAAATCTTAAAACATCATGATTAGCAAGCAGAAATAGTTCTCATGAAAAAGAAATCTCATTAAAACATGCAACTTGCAAGACTTCAGCCATTTAAAGTAGATAAACAAGAAAGTAAAACAACAACCATAGCAGCAAATATAAGGAAAAAAAGACATAAATATTATAAGTGATTTTGTCTACTGTTCCTCTCCATTTATCCAGAATAAAATTGAGGTAGAAGATAGGATTTTGCTTTTGGCTGAACTGGTTTAAATTGCTACTCATTTTTCATGAGAGCATCTGGCCATGTTGCATATGAAACTAATGTTTAAAGATACATATTTTCAACACAATTTGGTTTCTAAATTCAAGCCAAACATCTCATGTGATCCTCTACCAAGAAAACAATGAAATAGAGTTAGACTACACATTTTTCTCCAACACGAGTTGTAAATTTGGCCATATACGTTGTATCCCATAGAAGATTTAGGGGACTTCTAAGGATCATTTTGAGTATTCTTATTATTGATTTTTAAAACTAACTCCTAAAGATGCTAATTCACATATCAGAAAATACACCTCAAGAGGGGAATAAGAGCAATAATTCCAAATTTATTTGATTATGGAACACTATATTCTCAAAATATTTGTCATTAATTTTTCTCAGAATTAGGTCTATTTAGAACACAGGCTTAGAAATGCTATTTTAAGCCATAATCTTGCAGATGGGGTGCAGTCTTTCCTATTATTTTATCTCTAGTGCCTAGTATAGTCCCCTTAACATATCTAATTACATATTTCTTTATATAATGAATAAATAAATGCATTGTTTGCCAGTTAATTTTCAGCTCCAACTATAACAAAAAGCAAATGATATGTCAATATGGAAGGATATTTTGAAATTCTTTATTTCAGATTAAAGCTATTATTCCTTCTTATATTATTTCCACTTTAAATTTAATTGATTTTAGCCTAGCATTTGAGTTTATTTAGTTATAAAAAAATAACATGACTTTTTTTCTGATTAAAGAAAATTCATTTCTGTCTTTGTCTTTGGCTTTAACATCGACATTTAATACTCTCTGATTTTGTTCACTGTGGAGTATTACATTTTTTTGCACATGACTACAGTCTTTTTTTTTTTTCACTTATTTGTTCCAACAGACATATTTCCCCTCAGAATAGTGTTTTAATTAAATCTGATTTTCAAGTTACCAATAATTGGAACAAATGTCTCAATTGTATTGGTTGCCAACACCAGAACTTCTATTCTTCCTTTTCTTTCCATTGAATGCCCATGAAAATATATTCCTCTTTACAGATATAAAATAAATTTTTTAAGAAGATTGATTTTATCTGAGCATTATGGTATGGTCTCTGGACAGTTTACTGTCTTATATTACATTTATACACCATGTATTACTTAGGGGCAGTAATATTTTGAATATGAGCCTCGCCTTCTAAAATAATAACAGATCTACATCCCTTCTACATTTTCAATGGGTACTGAGAAAATAGTCAGTTGTGATATTCAACAGATTCTAGACATAACAATTTGTTCTCTAAGAAGTGAATATATATAGGTAACAGTAAAAGATTCTAGACACAAAGATTTGTTCTCTAAGAAGTGAATATATAGGGGCACCTGGGTGGCTCAGTGGTTGAGTGTCTGCCTTCAGCTCAGGTCGTGATCCTAGAGTCCTGTGATAAAGTCACACTTCAGGCTCCCAGAAGGGAGCCTGCTTTTCTCTCTACTTATATGTCTCTGCCCCTCTCTCTGTGTCTCTCATGAGTAAATAAATAAAATCTTTTTAAAAAAGTGAATATATATATATAGGTAACAATAACTTAGCTTCGTCGCTCAAAGTTGGCAAATGAGAATCAACATTTCCTAGTTCACTACTCCTAGATTTAACAGCCATTCTTTCAATTGCTTCCCTTAAGCAATTATTTGAATGAAACAGGCTCTCCTATGAACAATTATATAGTCAGGAGAAAGACTTCAGTTAATAGTGCCCATATGATTCTGTCTTGACAAATATTTCTACTTAAAGGTTCACAACTGTGGTTTTCAGCTTGTAGATCTCTCTGAATTAAAAATTGGGATTACTGACTAGCCCAAGGCTAATTTTAGGAAGAAGAAAATTGTGCACTTTAGGGAAATAATACTATATATATTTTTTATTTGCTTTGTTATTTCTTTTAACAAAACTGCTCTTCTGTTCAGAGATCTAATACCTTCCATCTACACCGCTTCTACTAATTAAGCATCTCTCTTGTTCCCTAATATCCAAAACCACGTAGCTACTAACTCTGTCTCCTAGGTGACAATTTCCCCTCACTTGTGACTGATATAAAGCCTCCTATCTGTTCTCAGGGCTGTGGGTCTTTCAGATGAGGACAGAGTAACCTACTGTCATTCAATCATTCCCCTGTATTTTCCCATGTTACCTGCTCTTGCTGGGACATTTTGTATTGGGAAGCACATAGTAGGATAATATATCATGATAGTTAAAGCCTTCAGTCAGTACCAGGGCTAACTGGATTTAAATTCAGGATCTATCAGTTAAACATAGGATGAATTGGGGAGTTACATTTTTTTAAAACCTTAGTTTCCTCATCTGTATACTACCATATCTTTAGAGTGGTAACCAAAATGGTATCTTCCCAATAGAGTTGTGAGGATTAACTTTTTGGCACATATAAAGTACTTTGGATGGCAGCTGACACATAGTTAGTTTAATAATAATAATAATAATAATAATAATAATAATAATAAATTCATTTAGTGGATTCCTAGATGTTGCTGATTTAGGTAGAAAAATCTCTAGTCATTCTATTGTATTATTCTACCAAAATGCTAGTTTGCCCACCTGGTCAACCTCAGAGCACTTGGAGCTTGATTGTTCCACCAAAGTTGGCATGCTCTAAGTTTTTCTTAAATTTGAAACTGAGTTTTTTTGTTTCATGGATAGAAAGTTGGTGAGAATTTTAAAAATATACAGTCAAAGTTTGTGTGTGTTTCTATGGAAAACATAGCTTTAATTATATTTTCATGAATCAAAAACTTTTAGGACCATTGACTAGAGATCCTAACTGAATGCACCAAATAGGTCTCATTCCTGCCCACTCAATACTCCCAAGTCGACTTAATTTAACTGTACTATCACTACAACTATTCTGAGATATGTTAGCTTATGCATATATATTAATGAAATCAAATATGCTTTCAGAAAATGTGAAATACAACATTTATATATTCCTTTTTTTTGAGTTTTATGTTCTTAAAAAGAAGCAGAAGTTTGAAGAATTGACTTTATTATATGCACCTGACTAAGAATGTCACCATAATAGCTGAAAATAAGCTTATCCTTTTACCTATTTTAATTTGAGTCAGTTGAATGAAACAACACATTTGGTGAAATAATGATTTATTTAATATTTTTTAATTAAAACTTTTCTTAAAAATTATATTTCTGAAATAAAAGAAAAGCAAACTCATTAGAAGAAATTTCTGTGGATGAGTATTCTTTTATGGTAAATGATATATTTCCAGAGATGATTCTACTTTTAGATGAATTCACCACTTTGAAATGGAAACTAGGGCACTTGGGTGGCTCAGTGGTTGAGTGTTTGCCTTTGGCTCAGGTAGTGATCCCGGGGTCCTGGGATTGAGTCCTACATCAGGCATCCCCCAGGGAGCCTGCTTCTCCCTCTACCTATGTCTCTGCCTCTATTATGAATAAATAAATAAAATCATAAAAAAAGAAATGGAAATGAGTGCTACTTTGTGTTTGAAAGAGTACTTCTTTCAACATATAGATACACAATAAGCACAGAATATAATCTTGCTGCAGAGGTCCTTTTGAGACTTCAAAATATGAAATAGTCCCAAATAAAAATGTCATAAAATTCAAATATATATTTTTAAAGATTTTATTTATCTATCTATCTATCTATCTATCTATCTATCTATCTATCTATCATCTATCTACCTACCTATCTATCTATCATCTATCTATTTATGAAGGGGGGGGAGAGAGAGCGTGAGAGCATAAGAGCAGGGGGGAAGGAGAAGCAGACTCCTTGCTGAGCATGGAGCTCCATGTGATGCAGAACTCAACCCAGAACTCTGAGATCATGACCTGAGTCAATGGCAGATGCTTAACTGAGGGAACCACCCAGTCACCCTGATCATGTTTTTTTTTTTTTTTTTAAGAAATAAGTCTAAGCTAAATGTGAATGGTATAAAGGCATTACTGGCTACAAGAGTACAGGAGCAGATGACTGTAGAGAGCCATGTTTACATAAACCCTTAGACTCATCATATTCAATTGCTTTGCTTTACATGTAATGAACCTTAACCTGATACTTGCTTAATATTGTCATTCAGATAAACCTATGTCGCATCAGAAGTCTGTTGGCTTAAGAAGTTAAGAAGGAACAAGTTACAATGTTAGGTAGATAAGCTTGATCTTGCCATAAAGCATTCATTATTGTAATAGACAGATGCTGCTGGGCTAGGTGGGCTTCACTCAGACTAGTTTTTTGCCCCAGTACCCTAGATACTCATATCATTAGAGAGTTATGAGAAAGGAAGAGAGGCAACTATAAAATATTTGCATGGGGTTAAAATGGTGATTTCACCGACACTTTTGTAGTTACTAGACAATAAGATAGAGGACTTAGGACCACTTTGAAGAGCATCTGAAGAACCATTTGAGAGGGTAATTGATCACTTTGCCCCAGGACATCCTATCATAAGGGCTTCTCAAGACCAGAGTAGGATTAGCAGTGGTGTTCAACAGGAGATGGTGATACCTGCTAGAAAGCAAAGATAATTGGATGAAGATAGTTCCTGGTAGAAAATCATGGGAGATGACAGGTAAAGGCAGGAGACAGTGTACTTCTCAGTGTGTGATGACAGTGTATAAATGGTAGAACAATGGGGGACCCAGAAATGAGGGAAAATATCAAAGTAATATATCATCAGTCTTTTTTATGAAGTCATATGAGAATTCTTTAGAAACATCTTCAAAATGAGAACTTTGTAGGAGTTTGAGGTCCAGTAATTGTAAAGTTGAGATAAAATTCTAAAG
Source organism: Canis lupus familiaris (assembly GCF_011100685.1). NCBI lineage: Eukaryota > Metazoa > Chordata > Mammalia > Carnivora > Canidae > Canis > Canis lupus. The sequence continues at coordinate 14,835,000 of NC_049234.1, read as the reverse complement.
GAGGTATGGGTTATATACATATGGCATACTAGAGCTTCAGAAAATATCCTGTCACTTTAAAAAAGGGTAGAAACACAGACCGGGTGTCTTGAGTCATCAGGGCCCTTTCCAATGGTTTGTATATTTATGATAATCTCCTGAGTTCTATCAATGATGTTAAAATTCATAGTAAAGTGACTTTCCCAGGTTGCTCATCAATTTGTTAAAAAGTTTCAATTTATAAAATAAATTGAATGAATGTCAACAGAAGCATATTGCAATTACAATAGGAAGCTTGTCACCTGCCTCTTCAAACCCTATCCCAATTTGTAAAATTGAAGTACAAATATTCAAAGTCAAAGCTAAGGGTATTATTATTTTATGATGCTGGGATGTGTCAAGGAACAACTTGGCAGGGTGAAGAGTTAGTTGAGAGTTAATTTTCAGCCATTAAGAGAAGTTAAAGATTTTCATATCCATTTGCCAAAATCTTGGGATTTCTTCAAGAAGTTTATTTTTTGAAGCCAGTTCTTTGGACTCTTCTTAAATCAATTTCTCTTTAAGCAGATTGGCTTCAAACTTGAGAGGCTAAACAAAAGGTGGAGGGGAACCAGTGGGAAAAGGATACCAGAGACCTAGGCGCATAGTTTATGAAAAAGGAGCTGTTGCAGTTCACACATGTACTATCTCAGGTGATCAGAAAGGGCTGATTGAGGAGCTCTAATGCATTTTTTTTTGGTCTTGTCTGATCTGCATGTGTCTTTCTTGAGTGTCTAGAGTGGGAAATCCATGGCAATAATGGATTCAGAGTTTTCGATCTTGGTTATACATGTCATAGCTAATAAATAACTAATAGGTGACTGCAAGCCAAGCACTTTAACGTACATCCAAAGATTGATTCTAACTTGCCCTCGTACCAACCAACATAAAGTAATATTGAGTCATTTTTTTTCTAGTTCAGTTGTACTAGAACTGGACATTTTTAAGACTAGCTAACAAGACATTCTGGGATACAATGACATAAGAATATAAAGCACTAATTTAGTCAGTTGTTCTATGCAACAAAATACAAATAACTGACTCTGTCCTATAGGCTGTCACCTTTAATAGTGACTATTGTTTTGGCCCTTTCTGTCTCATTTTGAATGTTCTCTACCTCTTAATATTTTGTCATAAAACTTTGACTTTCTGTATGCTAAACTGAAATATATGATTTATAATTGGCTCCTTCAAAGAGAAAGAATACATATATTTAATCTTACAAAAATATCTCCAAACGGTATATCCACAAGAGTGCATTAGGCTTTCTGCGTAACTGTTTTCAAATGTCTGTGACTAAAAATCTCCAAGATTTCACGACTTTGCCACTTTGTGCCCAATGTAATAGCTTTGTCTCTCATTGTGGAGAAAGTAACAAAAAGGTGGTAACAACTTACGAGCTGCATTATGTTTTTTTTTTTTTTTCCAACAGATAATTACTACTGGTCATACTGACTTATATGAATTGCTCAGAATTTATAAATTTTCTCTATACCAGTTTGTCTTCCCACATTTCCTACATCAATTATTAGTTTAACACCTCCTCCAAATCCCTGAGTTAAAATCCTTCTCAAATCCTTTGCTTTATACTCTATCTCCAAGAAATCACAATACCTCATCAATTTCCATCTTCCTGATTTCAGGATTTCAGCAGTTTTTAACTTGGGTATTGTAGTAAAAATACTTTTTTTAACCACGGTCTACGATTCTAGACTTTTTGCTCCTCTGCCCATTCATCACTTTGTTATCATATGACCTTGCTGAAGTTAGACCTACTCAACACTTTTCCAACACTCCGATCCACAAACAAAAAATACAAAAGCCTCAACAATGCTATTGAATTGGACAAATCCCAGAGTCTTTAAAAGGCATTTAAGCCTCTCAACAGATTCTGATTGCCTTTGGACTCTGTGTATCTCATGTAACTGATAGAGTTAAAGTTTACTTGCTCACTTGAGCATACTGTGCCAGGTGTTCTCTGACATTTTTTTATGTGTGTGTGAGAAAATATATACCTTAATATCCATTAAGTAGGTTTTAGAAACAAGTGATTTTAAAACAAGTGTTTTAAAACAAGAACATTTTAACAAAAAGAAACAAGTGTTGGGTTAGAATAGAGTTTTAATGTGATATGTTTCTGAAGTGGTTTGCCAAAGGATGTGATTTTATGAATAAAAACAACACAAAAACAGGAGTTTGATATATAGAACATAGACTACTCTAAAATTAAAGTAAATATGGAGGTATACAAAGAAATTTCATGAAAGGATAATGAGTATATGCATTTCTTCCTGATTTCAACAAATTGCAACTATCCACAAAGTACATTTTAGTTCCACTTAGAGAGATTGAACATTTTGCAATCAAAGCTATTCCTTGAATTTCAATAAACATTCTGGTTGTCCTTGGCGTCTTTAGCTTTGTGAATGAAGAACTTTGTTCTTACTGGTCTGGGAATACTTTTTACTGATGATGTTTTCCTTTGGCTGGGAAACAGATTAAGGGCCTCTCTTCCTGGCAGATCCTACTTTCTATTGGATGTAACTATTAAACTTACTTAAAAGAATACTTTTATTTATCTGGCTGTTCAAATTCATCTTGTAGATGTCTATAAATTTGAAAATAAGAGGAAATAAAAAATAGAGTTTTTCAATGTACACCTGCAATCAGGTTATCTTAAATATACCCTGGAGAGGATAAGAAAAAAAAATAATGATGATATTTTAATGGTGAGACCTCACACAGGAGTAGTTTAAACTACAAAAGCTCTACTTTATCAAAGAAATATGTATGTAAATTTAGTTTTAGTCATCAGCTTTTCTGGTCTTTCACTCTGAAATGCTTTCATCCTCAGAAGAAACAAAGTCATGTGGTTTACCATAACTGTTTTCTAATTTTCCTTGAATGTATGGAATATCTTTAAACTAGAGCTGTTTGAAATAATTATGAGAAAAATTGGAGCATAGTTTTTCTAACCGTCAAGTGTTTTAAATGTGCCTGTTGAGAAGATCAGTTTTTCTGCTCCTGGAAAATAATTTTGTAAACACTATAAACTTTTTTATTGTGGTGGGTATTTCCTGTTGTCCTGCTGGCAGCCAATGCTTTGGAGACTGTCATACTTTGTAATGCTGACGAGCTGCAAAAGTTTGCCAAAGAAAAATGCAGTAGACCAAAATGGAACATCTTTGCATAAGAATTTTCTGAGATTTTTCTTAGACTCCATAACTGAAAAGACAGGTAACCTCTTCTGTAAACTGTAAAAAGAAAAGGAAAATGCATCCCACCCCTACAAAACTTTGAAAGCAAGATGATAAAAATCTTTTAAAACATAATTCAAGTGCTATACGAAAGGTTTGGAAGCAGTCTTTTCTGGCTTTATTTCCCATCTGTGCTTTGGTTTTGAAGCATCAATGTTTATTTTGTCTCTAACCCAAAACCAATTTATCAAATATGCATACAATCAATCACTACTAATTGGAAGCAAATTCAAAAGCACAATTTCAGGGTATTCATTCAATTTTCCACAGGAATGATAACAGTATATCTCATGTTGTTTGTCAAAGGACTTTTTGGGAAAGGCCAGGAAAAAGCTATATCTCTCTCTTTTTTTTTTTCCTCCATAAATGACATAATGAAAAATTATTGGTAACACAGTAGTTCCTTTTGGTCTTTAAAAGAACATAATTCATGGACAGATTATCAGGCTGAGAGTTGTGGCTTCTATATTTTTATTTATGTGGCAAAATTTGTGTTTATTTTTAAACTGCTCTTTCTTTTCTTTTTTCCATTTGATATTCTTGATCAGAGGATGTTGAGGGGCGCCTGGGTGGCTCAGTTGGTTAAATGTCTTACTCTTGGTTTCAGCTCAGGTCATGATCTCATGGGTCTTGGGATTGGGCCCTGTGTCAAGCTCTGTACTCAGTGGGGAGTCTGCTTGAAGATTCTCTCCCTCTGCCCCTACCTCCATGTGCACTCCTCCCCCCCCACCCCCGTAAAATAAATAAATATATCTTAAGATGTTTTGTTGACATCATTGTCTAGTAACATCAAATGAGTATATATGAATTAGGCACACCCAATATTGTAATCCTTTCTACAATTGCATAATAATCAAATCAAGTTTCTTTCCTTTATAATATTGGATTTCTGCTAACAATGATTTATTAGTCTTGTTCGGGAGGGGCATCAATTACCGCCTACCCTAAGTAAAAAAAAAAAAAGAAAATTAGCAATGAATGTCACACTTCTGGAAGGAAAGAAAAAGATTCATTCCTATATAAACCAAACTATATCTTACTTCCTGAATTTGTGCACTTTCGTAGGAAATTGTTAGGGCAGGAACTCTGTCTCTTCTAATAGCTTGATTAAGCCAAGTACCTGTCATCACTTTACAAATAAATAAATGATAATAATGGTGGAAAAATGAAATATTAAAACCAAACATTTTCACTAATTCACTCTTCATTTCCCTAATATGTGGTATAATTTTAGTCAGGCTATTTATGACTAAAATAGCAAAGTCTTCATATGGGAGAAATTGCTTTTCTGTTTAGTATGTCCACTGCCTCCATTTATCATTCCTTCAATCTAGTGCCAAAAATGGCTTTCATAATTCTGGCTATAAACGGCTGACTGAGAATTTCAAACCCTGCTCCACCCAATACATCACTAAAGAAAGAACTATATTTTGCAGTGTCTTATTACATTTTTAGTTTATGGGGGAATTAAGGCAGTTATAAACATTAGTTGAAAATGTTGGCAAGCAAAGTGGGGAGTGAGGAAAGGCGAAGGAGATGGAAGCATAAGGAGGTAGACATACTCTTAGCTAGATTTTGGCAAAACATATGGGAAGCTAGTAAGTTCTTCTAGTATAAAAAATTGATATTCATTTGAGGGCCTGAATTATTCACTTTAGCTACCTTTGTTGCATATAAAGCCAAGTTAATTAAGTCCATCTTTTGCTGAGCATTTGCAGTTTCTGGATGAAGTGTCTTTTAGTGTTTGTGTTTCAAATAGATATTATTATGATTCAGGTGGAATTCTCTTCTTCAAAAATTTTTAGGGGAATTCATCAGAGAGCTCCAATTCAATTGCAATTACAATAGCATTTGCCATTGAGAGTGCTGTCGACCTGATAGAGTTACATGATGTTAAAGAGTTGGTGAATGAGATGTGAGTAAATTCTTGTACTACTTCTACTCACAAATATCCACTCCTTTATCAGTCTCCAAACCAAGATGGCACTGAATGCATCCAGGTCATTGTAAGTTACATACTTAGTCTCTGCAGCCACGTTTATGTATTATATTTAAGAAAATCTCTCTCTGCTGCCATCATTTTATCCCCCCCCCCAAAGAAGGAAGAGGAATTGTTATGTGTGGCTGCACTTTCTGCTCTATTATTAATGTCTTTTTCTGATGCACAGTGTGGGACCCTAGTGCCCATGTTAGTGCTAAGTCACCCTGCTACTATTCAATATCTGCTTGACTTAAAGGTGGTTACCGCTTAGTAAATCAGAGTATGAGGCTGGCAACTTTCAAACTTTAAATAATCAGTACATCTGTCATTCTACTTGCAAAGCCAAGAGATATAAAACTATGCAGGTTGTCACATTTCCAATCACACAGAAAAAGTTGATCTGAGAAAATCAAGCAGAAAGAAGTGATGAAGGATGGAGAGAGCAGAATGTTAGAAGTTGTAGTTAGCCATGACATCCAAATAAGTAGTATAGCAGTTACGTGACATTCCCTAGTCCTACCAGTACACTTTCCCTCATACCTGAACTACTTTACATTGGGTCTCGTTTGTTTGAAATACAGTCTTGACTATTTCAATTTGCTTGGCTTTATGTGACAAAGATATATCCCTTAATTACCCGAAAATATTAGTGCTTATTTCTCAAATTGTATTCTCTTTTTTTCTTAGAGACCTCCTTCAAAACAAAAATCTACTTTGCTAGAGTTTAGCTCTTTTGATATTTCATGTTCTATGTATTGGATGAATATACAGGATCAATATTTTGCCTATGCACTATCGATATTCCACCTCATGGCAATTCACTTTATCTCTTAGCAGAAATGCTTTATTACTTAAAAATGAGGCCTCCTCCCTTGCTCTACTATCCCATAAAGGTTTCAAAGAGAGTGCTTAGTTTCATGATTAGATTTAAAATACTGAGAAATAGTGAAAGTAACAAACTCTCAAGTCTGAAGGCCTGGCTTCATATGTCAACTGTGTACCTACCATGATGCTTTGAGAAAGTCCATTCTGGGAATGAACTTCCTCCTTTGTATGGAAGAGATAGAAATATGATTTATATGGATATATGGAGATATATATTATTCCATTTGTGTAAGTATTATTTATAGAGAGTCCACTTTTTTGAGGATATGTCATGATAACACTATTTCAGGTTCAAAGTCAAATGTTTGAGGATAATCCACCTTGCATGGAAGCTTCAGAGAGGATGTTACACTGCTAGTATGAGGGGTAAGAGGCATGTTTTGATGCTGGAAATGGAGAAGAAGAATGCTGAAGAGGACAAATATTATAGATCATAACACTTGTGACAGCCTGAACCGGAAGAAATGTGAACAAGTAAAATGTTGATAGGCAATTTTGGAAACAGAGAATAAAGATAATATTTTTCCTGAGAAATATTACTTATATGAGTATGATTGATTTTATCATGTCCAAAAAGGATGAACTAGAAAGGGCACCAAGTTGTGTCATCCCTTACTCTATCACTTCCTGGCTTAAGGAGAAAAAAAAAAAATCCAAGTTAAGACATTTTTCTCTGGCATAAAGGAGTTTTAATTAGATGTTGTTTTAATGGCTCAGCCTTGCGGGTCCATATTTTCTTTATGGATAGAAACAGGGTCATGGTTTGGGTCTCAAGATATCAACTGACATAATGTTTCAACAGAATCAGGGCCTTATCCCTCACTGGCTGGCTCACTGTCAGTGGATATATTAGCTCAACTATTTTATCATTCTTGAGAAAGTGTTAGGATATAAAAAAAAATAAGGTCATATTTCAAATTTTAATATGTTGCTATTTCTTTTGATCCATTTTAATTAGAGAGCTATAACAATTTGTTTCAAGAGAAGCATCAATGCTTTACCTATTTTATATCAACTCCATATTTCCATAATCTTGAATAAAACTTTAAGAAGTATTCCATGCACAAAATACAAGTTCCAAGATTTTTAAACTTTTTTTTGGTCATTACAATGTTCTGAATTATAGAAATCTTCCAGTTTTTTTAGAGATAAAAATGTGGATAACCCATCCTCACTTGCTGTTGTACTAGTTGTACTAGTACTTCTCATGTAAAGATAACATAACAAAACTAGTTCCTATGTAGATATGACCCTGGTAAATCATGGGACTCTTTAACATTATAGGGTACAAAAACATTTGATAAATCAAACTTCTATTTCTTGGTCTATGCATTGTGGTTAAGAAATGGGCCATGGATCCAGTCTACTATAGTAAAAATCTGGATTTTGTTCAAGTTACTCAAATTCTATGGGACGTCAATTTCTCATTTGTAAAAGGAAATTAATAATAGTATCTACCATTATGAATGTTTGGAGCATTAGTGAAATTATACTCATGGGGCATTAGAACAGTGCCTGGTATACAGCAACCACTCTATTAACATTGGCAATTATTTCTATTAACTGCTACACCACCATGGCTGCTGCCAAATATAGTATTATTTAGATATGCATTATTTCATTAAAAGGAAAAGTGATATTTTTGTCATGCTTTTAACAGAGGCTATATTTAGTAAAAATAAAATTCATTTTAATTATAGTGACTTTGATACTATTATAATTTTAAAAATCTATTTTTTTGAAGATTTTATTTATTTATTCATGAGAGACACAGAAAGAGAGGCAGAGACATAGGCAGAGGGAGAAGCAGGCTCTCTGCAGGGATCCCAGTGTGGAACTCTATCCCAGTACCCCTGGATCCCGACTGTGGAGGCCGAGAAAATTAAGGCCATTCCACCTTAGGTTCAGCATTAGCTCAAGTAGAGCCATCTCAGGCACCTGTGAATAAGAGCTGAACTTTACCTTACTTCAGTTACAGGAAAAAACAGCTTAATGCCCTAGAAAGCCCCATATTAGAATGAGAACAGAGCTTAACGCCCTTGAAAGCCCCATATCAGACTGTAAACAGAACTTGAGAAATTGCTCCAACCCTTTTGGAGGTCTCCTAGACCAGCCCATAAAACTCAGCTGGAACCCAACTTGGGGTCCAAGTCCCTGCTCTGCTGTGTTGGGTATACTTGGACCCAAGCTCGAGCTTGTTAATAAACCCTTGTGTACTTGCATCCGAGTCGGCTCCTCGGTGGTTTCTAGTATTCGCAATCTTGGGCACAACACCGACCTGAGCCAAAGGCAGATGCTCAACCACTGAGCCATCCAGGTGACCCTATTTTAAAGATTTTAAGCTCGTGATTTGCAGAATAGAACTCCAGTTTTGATGGGTAATGTAATTCAGCCATGAACTAACTCATATGTCCAGTCATAGAAACTACTGAGATATTAAAGAAAATAATATTTAACCGATCATGCAGTGATCTGCCTGGGACTACTAGAAAATTCGGCATACTGACAGCTGATGAATCTAAAGCTACTCAAAGACTTGCTTAGGGTGAGGTCATGAATAAGACTGCATACTAAAGTGTGCAGGGAATAGCCAACACAGAAGTGTGCAGGGAATAGCCAAAATTAATTTTTTAACTCAGATAAAGTTTGTTGTATAATGAAGAACTCGTTTCCTCTTACTCATGAATACTCTCTTCCTCTACAATGGGATCAACTGTGTAATTTCAGCGATCGTATCCACATGGATGATGCCACAGTCCTTTCCCTGCCCTCTCTGAGCCTTCTCCCTCAAGCTCCTGGTCTCCATCAGCAGGCTCCCAGACACTGTCCCTCATATACTCAGTTGTCATTTCAAGTCTTTTTTTCCAACTCAACATTTTCTTTCCACCAAAACTGCCTCCCACAATCGAAATTGGTGTCACCACCCGCTATTCTCTTAGAATGTAAAGCACAGATCCATAATTGACTCCTCCTCGGCCCTTGATTTCCCTCATTGCTTATCTATCCTTCCTTTCCTTTTTATAAGTACAATTTTTCTTCTCTCAGGTCAAGTTCATTGCACCGTGGATTTTAGTAACATGCTTTGCCTTCGGCCTCTCTCTTCCCAAGTGCAAAGACAAGACATCAATGGCTTACATATTAATCCTCTTACACTGTGTCCCCTGTGGGTCACCACCGTAGAAACTTATAGTTACTTCCTGTTAGCTTAAAGTAATTCTTCAACTTTTCTTTCAAGACCTCCCACATCCATCATAGACTTACCTTCATTTTCATTTACTCGTTCACTTGCTTATTCATGCACCATTCATGATTTACTCATTTGCTTATTTACAAAATATTTGGAGTTTCTCTTACATGACAAAAGGCCATTTGAACCTAGCTTCTATCTGACTTAGGCTGCTAATGAACTATCTTGAAAGATGTCTTACATACTTGTTGGCTGGCTCCAGCTGCCATAACCAAACACCACAGACTCGTAGCTTAAACAACAGAGATATCTTTCTTCATGGTTTTGGATGCTTGACGTCCAAAAGCATGATACCAGCAGGATTGGTTCCTGGTGAAGATTCTCATCTTGCCTCATAGAGAGCCATCTCTTTACTGTGTCCTTGCATGGCTTTTCCTCTGTGCACTTGAAAGGAAAGAGAGTGCTCTAGTGTCTCATTCCCTTTTTATGAGGACCTCAGTGCTGTTGAATTAGAGTCTACCTTCTGAACTCATTTGACCCTGTCTACCTCCTTAAAGGCTCTATCTCCAAGTATAGTCACCTCCTGGACAGGGGCGGGAGTGGGGTGGGGAGAGGGACGGGACACAATTCAATCTATAACAACGTTCATTAAAACTGTCATATATTTCCAGTTTGCCATACCTTCACCATTCCTATCTATATCTATTCTTTGTCTCCATCATGGAGAAGTCTTGCTTGAAAGAGGTATTTTTCTGTTCACATATCTTTATAGTGCAGTTCCCTGCCTCTACATAGCCTTGGAATTTATGGTTTGTGTCACAAATCTGACACTAATATGCTGTCTTTTCAATTGCATTACTAACACATATGATCTAGAAAAAGTCTCTTTAGGACCAGAACTATAAATATTATAAATATGTATGTATATGTGTATGTACACACATACTCTTTATAAAGATAGTAAAACATAAAGGAAGTACAGTATAAAATAAGTATCCAATATATTTTTTAATCAAAGTAGAATTTCAGTTTTGCATATAGAAATACCTTACTATATTGACTATGTTGATTAATTTGTTAAACCTTGATTCAAAATTTTATGGACTCATTTAAGTGCCTCATTCATTATTAGACAAGGAAATTTAATTATCCAAGGAGGTGAACATCATTAATTTTTGTTTTAAATGTAAAATCTATTTAAGAATGAATTTTTGGAAAATTAGTAGACATTATAAAAAGTTCTGCACATGTTTCATAAAATATACTAGCCAATGTACTATGGTATAATTCTACACATAGAAAATTATTGCAACATAAGAACGAGGTAGACAGTCTTAATATAAATATTATTTAAAATGCCTTCGAAACCTCCTTTTTCTTCTTATATTTTTCCACCTCACAGGGTTTCTTACTACTATCCAGTGCTCCTACTTCTCTTGTTAGGAAGGAAATCATTAGGCTAAATTTATGCCACACGTTAAAATGTTAGTTACAATGTTTTATCTTTCCCAGAACTATTTGTTTTCCAAAAAGAAGACTTCAGGGATGGCATAATATTTTTCACAAGGGCTAAAATGCAAGGTAGCACTTCAGGTATTGGCTATGAATAAAGGGAGAAATATTCCTGCAGCAGGACCCATCATCTTCTTAAAGTGCACTTTAGAGGCCACCACACATTCTACCTTTTCGACAGAAAACCAGTGAAAATATGCAAGACATTTCTCACATGAAAAAAATGCTGGTTCTTTTTTTCTCTGCTTTCTTCCTAATATTGAAAGGTAATTTAGTATTGTTCTCTCTTGTTTCTACGCATCTTATGAGGGAGACACTGACTCCCTTTGTCTTGGATTATCTTTTCAAAGATGTTTAGATAGCAAACAGTTTAAGAAAACAGAGATAGTTTCTCTTCTAGTGCAAAGGTCAGATGGGCTTATATCCATAGAAGACATAGAGTCTTCTAGGTCACAGGGGGAGCATACTTACTGGCCATTAAAAAAGATTCCAATTCCCTTGGCTCACATTAATTTTCCTGCCCTGTGAACCACTGCATACTCATTTGTTGTCTGGCCTTCTTTATAATGCCCTCTAGGAACTAGGGCTCAGGGAGCTTGGAAAAAAAAAATGTTGATAATCTGGCTGCTGCTATTGCTGTGAGTAACAAACTCTCCCTCTTCTCTGACCCAGTCAGAATCCCATGTATTCTTAGTGTCTCCTCAACTGTAACCTGCCAATTTGTTAGCTTGTAAGTGGGTGAAATATCAGACTCTTCGAGTCTTGTGACTCCTAAATGCTCCCATGTATTAATAAAGATTATGCTATTCTTGTTCTTTCTGTCTGAAGACTCATTCTTTAAATAATGCATAATCTAGATTTCAAGTTTTCAAATATGCTTATTACTTGTATCAGTCTGCTAGCTACCCTAACAAAATGCCACAGACTGGGTGGTTTCAACAACAGAATTTTTTTTTTTTTCACATTTCCGGAGCCTAGAAGTCCATGACCAAGGCATTTGGCAAGGTGCTGTTTCTCCTAAGGCCTCTCTTCTTGGCTTAATGATGGTTGCCTTCTTTCCGTGTTCCCACATGGCCTTCTTTCTGTGCATGTACATCTGTGAGTCTCTTCCCCTTCTTATAAGGACACCAGTCATGATGGGTTAGAGCGAACTTGCATGGCATTATTCAACCTTAATTAATTCTTAATTAATTCTTGAAATGCCCTTTTTCAAATACAGTCACATGTAGGGTTAGAACCTCAACATATGAATTTTGGGGGCAAGCAACTCAGTCCGTAATACTGTTCCTATATGTTCTGAAACAATTCTCCACAAGTCTCTCTCATTCTGCACATCTTATATGAAGAGGCACTAACTATCTTTTTGTTCCATACTATCTTTTAAAGGACATTTGTATATCCAACAGCTCAGGTTAGGGCAGGTTTGCTCACATGCCAGCATTAGAATGAATGACAGTGTTTTCCTGGGCGGCAAAGGATGGGTAGACATGTTTATTGTCATTATGAGAGATTTGTATTTCCTACATATGGGTCCTTCCCTTGTTCGGCAACCCACTTCAGTCCCTAGTACTTTGCCCTGTTGTATGACCCTGTGGGAATTAGGGTTGTGGACATCAGTACAAGAAATGGATAATTTGAGTACTATTATTGTGGCAAGGAATAATTTGTCCTTTCTGCCAGACCTAGAAGTCTCCTATCTTCTGCCAGCATCCATGAAACTGTGGCAGGCTAACTTGTTAGCTTGTAATAGGATAAAACCACAGACGCTTCACAGTTTTTGACACCATCTTCTATTTTCTTGTTTCTCAGAATTTTTATTTTCATTCCATAGGAAGATGGGGAAAAGGAAACTTCTTTCAATTCTCTGACAGACAAATTCATTATATCTCTACTTTAAAAATAAAGCCTTCTAAGCAAAACTTTGTGTGGGTTGCACGGACAGACTTAGGCGTCTTTTAATCTAAAAATATCAACACTTTGTTAACCTGCTCACATAGATAGTTCCTTGTAATTTTTCAAGCATCAGTTCCAGGGCTAACTTCTCAAGAAGTATTCCCTAATATATTTGAATTTGATCTCCCCTGTCACTTAGCACATCATCCCATTTAGTACTTTTAAATCATTTAGAGTAATCAATATTGATCTAATTTATTCATTTTTATGTATTTGCTGTTTGTTTTTCTTACTTGAAGCAAGTCAAGGACCTGATTAGTCTTATCAATAGTTCTGTCAACAGCAATAGTTCCCAACAGAGTATCATTTTGTCCCCCAGGAGACATTTGGCTATGTCTGGAACCAATCCTGTTTGTCAAACCTGGGGAGAGGGTACTACTAGCATCTAGTTGGTAGAGGCCAGGGATGCCACTAAATATCCTAATATGCACAAGACATGCCCCCAAGCAAATAGTTGATCACCTCACAGTGTCAACAGAGTCAAGATAGGGAATCTCTAATTTACTGAGTCCCAACACAGTGTCTGAGAACAAGAAGTGAGTGAAACTGTGTTGATTAATTTGAAAGAATATCTCTGTTATAGTATTTAGTAAATTATAATTTGATTCCACTACTCTTGCTTTCACTGGTGGGTGCTTGAGTAAAAGCAATGTCCCCTAAACCTCGATACTCTTAAATTCAAGATAGGATATGGTACATGAAAATTTTACTGAGTATAAGACATCTGAAAATAATTTATGGAGAAGTATAAAATGTACTAGAATTATAGTCTAGACATTGCTCTGCAAATGTCATGCTGCATGAATCTCTAGATAAATTTATTTCCCATTTTATTTTGACTTCCATCTTAAAAAGAAAAGAAATTGCTACTCATATCTTCCTAGAAAGGATGCTGTGGAAATTAATAAGAAAATTAAGATAAGAAACAGAATTTTATGCTACATAATATAACCTATAATTATTACTGTAATATTTATACAATCTTTGTACATATGACTTACATAATGGTGACAGAGATTTTAATCACTTATTTTTGGTAACAAATTACTCATGTTAAAAATGTAACAAGGTTAGTGCATTAGATGAGAATTTTAATTAGTGTTGGAATTATAAATATAAAGCCGGGAAGGCTTAAAGTATTTCTGAATAAGTCAAAGCTTTGAATAAATATGTCTATTAGAAAGCAAACAATCTCTTTTCTTACAATCTGATTGATTCACCTATAATTGAAACTTTACAATTTTACTAAAACCTAATGGTCTGGAATGATATAAACTTACTTTGTGAGTTTGGTCAGCTCCTCTTTAGAATCATTTCTACTTCTTGTTACTGCCAAATATTAAATTCACCTATTTTTGGCAAAACATTGATGTAGAGGTTTGGGAAAAGAAAGATACTGAACAGGAAAGATATATAACACACAGCCCCAGCCTAATGTAGTCTACAAAATATGATGCTAAATTGAATCATATTTATTCACGTTTTCTCTATCTCTGATTTAAAATCCAATATATGTTTGGCCCTATCATAATTGTATATATGTTACCTTTTTAAATCTATTTAGCAATATATTTACCTTTTTAAATCTATTTAACAATGAAGAATATGACACTAATACTCAATAATTTTACTTTTAAAGAAGGAATGGATTTAACCAAAATCTCATAGATTATAATTAAAGGCCAATAGTCAAACTTATGAGATCAATATCTATTGAGACTGACCAAACAGTACATAGACTTCTCCAGAATTTTAGCTGAGACTCATTGAGTGCTACACGTTAAGAGTGAGACTGAACTGCAAATAGAAATACATTTGTATATATTAAGCTGAACTACAAATCAGTTGAATTCTGAATTGAATTATGATGATCAGATTCTAGCAATTCTAGTTTAACTATTTGCATGAGGCAAAAATTATATCAACTCTGATAGAAAATAATATGATTCAAATCTGCAAATAATATTTATATTTTTCCATAAAAATGTCCATAATTAAAATTAACAAGAAATAAAAACCCCTAGGTTATCGAGAATTAAATTTAAAAACAATGGAAAAAATATTGAAATGGCACCAAAGAAAATTTGAACACAATTGGACCACAGAAATGGAAATTTTCAATGGAAATTCTAGAGTTTACAAAAGTAAAATGACTGAAATAGAGGGATCCAATATTCAATTTGAAGTAGTAGAAGAAAGAATCTATGAATTTGAGCATAGCTCAATAGATATTATGCAATCTGAAAAATATAAAGAAAAACAAAGAATGAAGAAATATGAACAGAGTCCAAGAGACCTGTGGGTAAAGCCGCAAGCATGCCAACATATACATAATAACAATATCAAAAGAAGAGGGGACGAAAACAGGAAACATGTGAAGTAATAATTGCTGAAATATTCCCAAATTTGATGAAAAGCATCAAAATACATGTCCAAGAAGACTAATAGATTCCATATAGAATAAATATAAAGACAGCCTCATCTAAACACATTGTGGTAAAACTCTGAATGACTAAGACAAACAGAAAATCTGGGGAAACAAAATAGTTTTTTCTTCCTTATTTCTAGAATATATGAAAAACTCCACTCATGTTCACTATATTTACAAATGTTCTTAGTGGAGAGAGCGGATTATAGCACTCTCATTACATCTGTGGGTCCCTGTCTTCACTCAATTTCTTGTCTGATATTTTCCTATATTCCTACAATTCTTATTTCTTAAAATATGTGTTTAATAAAGGAATTTTAAATTTTTTGGCATAATGGTCCCTGTAGCTACAAAGACTCCTTAGTCATAGGTCAGTCTAATGACAATTGTTCCTTTTCCCCTCTGAAGATAACACTTCACTTTTTTATTCTCTAGGTTTATAGGATTTGCTTTTTTCTCCATTTACACATTTTCTCTCTAGACACATCCTTACCTCTACTTTATCTGTGGCACACAGATACAATTATAATTTGACAAATTATACAACAATTCCACACAACAGTTATAATTTGACAAATAATTTGCTTCTTTCTTTGTCTTCAAAAGCTATGTGGATTACACTCGACTCTTTGGAAGACTCATTGGAAAACTTCCTTCTTATATGATCTCTCTCAGGTAGTCCACGTGTAGTCTGCATAGGCAATGGACATATTACATACATTTATCTTATGTAATTCTTCAAAATAATATATCTGGAATTCTGGCTATTTCTATTCTATTGTTTTTCTATGATATTCATCAGTTTGCAAAATTTAGGTTTAGTATCTTCCTTAATGCTTTTCTGTAGTTCCTTGAATTTGATAAGCTTCATCCTATACTATGGTCTTTGCACACACAGCTTCCTCTCCAAGAAGCTCCCCTCTATCTCAGTGTAATTCTTATCTGCCTTCCTCTCTTTGTGCGCATATAGATGTGTCTCAGTTCAGTGTTTGTGTTGAGTATCTATAACACACTTAAATACTTTATTACTGCTAAAATTGATCAAGTAGAAAAGTTTTCCCTAAAATGTTAATTGCCAAATTATATTTTCTCATACATTTCTTATAAATATGCCACTTGTAATACAGTTTCTAAACTTAACTAGAGTATTCTTACCTAATATATGTGATTCCATTTACTTCAAAAGACACCTTCATGTGAAGAGTGAAAAACACTAGGTGTGTTCCTGGACCATTCCTTACAACATATTTGATACCTTCTATTATTGAGTAAATTATCTGACTAGAATTTTATCTTGAGTATAGAAGGTCTATACTCAAGTATATAGACTTGAAAAAGAAAGTCTATCTTGGGATTTTCACTAAAAATGTCAAGGAAAGGAAAAAAATATGGGAAAAATATAAAAATGAAATCTACTAGTTGTTGAAAATCTTTAAAGAAAATAGTTTTTATATGGTATGGACTCAGTATTTGCTCCTTTTCTTACAATGCATTTTCAATAAAATGTATCTCATTATTAATTAGTATGTCATGTAGAATAAATGACAGAAGCGCTATCATTTTCTATCAATAATGCACCTTAGTTTTACAAATATTTTCTTCCTATTTTCTCAATTACCAAGATATTGAATAAATATTAGTTAGTTTATTTTATAATATTTTATATTTCCTTATTGGCATATGACATATTTATGGGTGCTGCCTGCATTGAAATTTATTTTTTTTATTATTTTTAAAAATATTTATTTATTTATTTATTATTTATTTATTTATTTATTTATGAGACACACACACACACACACACAGAGAGAGAGAGAGAGGCAGAGACACAGACAGGGGAAGAATCAGGCTCCATGCAGGGAGCCCAATGTGGGACTCAATCCCCAGTCTCCAGGATCAGGCCCTGGGCTGAAGGCAGCGCTAAACCGCTGAGCCACCCAGGCTGCCCCTGTAATTTAAAAAACAAAAACAAAAACAAAAACAAAAAATTTGGGTTTGCTTCCTTCTCTTCTGACAAGAAGTGCAAATGCATTTTTAAATATGTCTTCATGCTCTCAAACTGTTCTTATTTTTAAGCTGCAATATACCCTAGGTAAACTTCGCTCTTTTTAAAGTACTGCTATTTGAAAACAACACTTTTTTTCAGTCCATAACTGAGATTGGCATTTATTCAAGGTCGCTGATAGATTGATAGCTTTCTGGAAGGTGTATTAAATCTTGGAAAGGATAGAAGTGTACAAATAAATGCTATTATTTAATCTATGAAGACAGAGCTAAGCATTTTGTATCATCTATCACTTTCTTGAGCTTGAATTTGCAGCTGTGTCAAGGGTTTCAATGAATACTATAGGCAAACTTGAATACATTTCATTACTGGGTCCAATATTGATTCCTGCTGGCTCTGTGTTTACTATGATCTGGCATCGCAGGACAGGACCTGTACTGGCTCTTCAGACAAGGAACTGTTCTGCTATATAAGTAGCGTTATTTGTCACATCAGCATATTGGATCCTTAGCTAAGGAAAACATTCTACTTTCCTATAACTCTTAATGGCTTTTAACTGAGTAGTTTCTGCATAGCATTTAGATCTTCCCATTGCCCAAGGGTAGCTTAAATTTCTACGGAAATGCTTATATATACATAAGTGTCATAGCTTTTTTTGAGAGCAGCTATCTTTAGACAACGTCAAGTTGACTTACCTCATGTAGAAACTTCAGCCAACTTTTGCCTGACATGTGATTTGTGAATTGTTTTTCATAAATTATTGATGAATAGTTGGTTATTATATGTGAAAATAAAATATGTTACATTTTATTAACATGCTTGTATTGGCAAAGATCACTCTTCTGCTAGACAAAGTTACAGTAGAATTGAGAATCAAGCTTATTCCATCAGAATCAGTCCAAGTGAAAAATGAAATAATGATATAATGAAATGGCTAAATGAACTGTTTTGGGAAAACAAAGCTACCACCCCTACTTTGGGAAAATGTCCTCATTGGACAAATATGTGACCTTTTTGATAATTGTCTACATGGTAAGAAAGTCTACAATGCCCTTAATCAGGGATTCAATTAATTTACCTCATTTTCTAAATGTAGGCAGTATTTATAAAATATTAGTAATAACCTACATGGATATGACAAGGCCAGAGGCAGGCTCCTTGTTGTAAAAAGGGAAATTTAGTGTCATTCAATAACTAAACACTCTTCAGTGAAAGTGATCTCTTCCCTCACTGCCTGCCCTTTTCACTTGGAATAATAAATAGCACAATTCTTTATTGCAAAAATTATGAGTAAGGACAAAATGAATCTTTATTTTCATTTTATAAATGAAGAAGTCAAGCCTCAATGAGGTGATGTAGTTAGCCCAAGATGACATGAGAAGTCTTGAGAATTTAGTTCTCTGTGTGTGTGTGTGTGTGTGTGTGTGTGTATGTAGAGAGAGAGAGAGAGAGAGAGAGAATAGGAGCAGAGAGACATTTGCATATTTCTATTCCTATTCCTTTCTTGTCATGTTACCCCATTTTTGTAAAGGGTTGACTCCCTCAGAGAGAAAGAGAGAGAGAGAGATACATAAAAGAGAGAAGAAGAGAAAGTTTCTATGAGCCCTTCCCTTCCTAGAAACATCAATACTAAATTAAAGTTGTATTAATTCGAGAAAGTAGCAAACACAACAGAAGTGTTGTCTATAATCATGAAAGATGCCATGTATTTGCATATATAGTTGCCTTCTAAAGTGAATGTATACTATGTGAGAGAATTTCTATATGAAATGGAATTGGAGGATATAAAATGGAGGATCTTGTGCATGTTCCATCAGGAGAACAGAATGTAAGGATAGAGACTGCTTTTCCACAAATGCCTGATTTACAGAAAACTGATAATGTTGCAATTTTCTTAAATGGTAGACAATTGATCAGGAGTTGCCTCATTGCAACCTTGGGAAGTTTAGCTTATAAAGGTTTCCAGAGGTGTGAACAAGAAAGGATCCAGGTCTGGATGGTCTCACAAAATAAGCTGAATTGAGATTTCTTTGCATGACTGGACTGGTTCTGCTCAGGGAATTTTCAAGCTGGTCTCCATTTGCTTTCTTTTAATTTAGTGGACTTCAACTGAACTTTCCTCTCTTTACATTCCTTGCCCATAAATACAGCCCACTCCAAACTCAATGGACTTGCCTGTAATTTGCCGGAGTTTGCATGTCCTGAATTGCAGTTCCTCTGTTATCCCAAATAATCTCATTTTTTTTTTTTTTTTTTTTACAATTTTGAGCTTTTCTCGGTTTACCTTTTCATCTAGGTAGACAACTGCTGACAATGTGAAAGATATACTTTGCTTATTTACTTCCAATAAAGCTGGATTTCTTTTCTTGGAAGTGATGTTACACTGTGGCTTCTAGGAAAAGGTATAATTGTAATATGATTTCTGTGTTAATCTTGCCCTCCATGAGTTACGTTGCTTCTGGTATTCAGTCCCATCATGGTTAGGACTGAATACCATCCTATATGATGTCCAAAGCTTGGGGTTTAAAGAAATTATGGCACATGGGGCTTCTGAGAAAAATGTATATACCTCCTTACTTAGATAATTGAATGTAAAAAGGTTCAATATATTTAACAAGGAACAGAAACTCATCAGCTATCAGGAAATGAAGCCAGTGAATATGGCTGTTTAAAGGCCAAAATATCCCTCCGATCCCTGCAACAAAGCAAAACAAAACAAAACAAACAAAACAAAACAAAACAACAACAACAACAACAACAACAAAACTGGCATATTTGAGGAATTATTATTTTTTGAAAGACCTTTGTAGAAGATTCAGGAAAGAAAACACAATCATTCTAGGTAAAAGAAAAATCATCAGAGGCTGATGAAAACTTTTAGATGGCATTAAAAATGTACTAGAGGGGATCCCTGGGTGGCGCAGCAGTTTGACGCCTGCCTTCGGCCCAGGGCGGGATCCTGGAGACCCGGGATCGAATCCCACATCGGGCTCCCGGTGCATGGAGCCTGCTTCTCCCTCTGCCTATGTCTCTGCCTCTCTCTCTCTCTCTCTCTCTCTCTCTGTGTGTGACTATCATAAATAAATTAAAAAAAATTTAAAAAAGATTAAAAAAATGTACTAGAAAAGCTATGATTTAACCATCTATAACCTGATCTAATATGAGTATTTGAACAGTCCTGTAGGAAAAGCAATTATTTGTACTGACATTACAGTAGTATTATTTCACTTTTTCAGAAAACATTTTATATCATGTCAAGAATGTATTCATTGTTCTTCCATCCCATTAAACACTACTTTTATCACAAATAACCTAAGAGGGAACATTTAGTGTATATTCTCTTTAAGTCGTGGGTTACGGTGATTTACATAGGATGACACATTTAATAATTGTGAAGCAACCCTGTTAGACAGGTACAAAGTTGTTATGCCCATTCTATAGGTAAGAAAACTGAGCTGATGTGAAGTTAAGTAGTTTGCCCGTTATGCAATTGGGTTTCAAACCCAGGTAGTCTGGCTCTCAACTCTGATCTTGACCTGCAATGCTGTTAGTTTCCAAAGTAACAATACCAATATCACTTTGCAGCGTTTAGAAATAATAATACAAAAAAATCCCCAGCAAGACATGTACTTCTACTCAAAAAAGACTAGTGAAAATTGATGCAGACAGTTACAAAAATATGTACAGTGTTAAAGAAATCATGAAATCATGAAAGGGGTATTGAGACAACTGGAAACAAACCCAAACTGGGAAAACATCACCACTTGAGTCTGAAGTAGCAAAGATAGTAAAGAATGCACTGTGGTAAGTAAGAGCCAGAGACTTTTTCCCAGAGGGACTCAGCCCCTTACAAAAATGGGGTAACATGACAAGAAGGGAATTGGAATAAAACTACACGACTGTCTCTCTGCTCCTATTCGGCAACCTTCTGCCAGTGCATCCCGCCCTCTGAACATAGTTGAAAGCCAGGAGTCAAAGGGTCCAGGTTCACACTCCATGGGGTCAGCTCATAAGATAAGAAGGGCAGAGAACAGTTCTGGAGGTGGAGATACAGTGGTGACAAACGGAATCAGTAACATATGAAATAAAGTCAGTGTGCACTTGGTTCCAGGATAACCAGTGGGGTGAATAAATTAATCACTCACAATTAACTATTACATCTTATTTTAATGTAGGTTGTTTCAATAGTTATTTTCTTATTCTGATTTCTCACAGTGGATCACTATGTTAAAAAAATAATTGTAAAATTAATATATCCCTATTATGGCAAGTGGCATGTTAAGTCATGAAAAATGAAAACTAGCTTATTAAACAATGTTATTTGAACATAAATAGTGACAGCATTTTAAAAGCAATCAATCATACTACCATGATCCAAATATTATATTTCAAGGAGCAAGAGCTTTATTAATTTAGAAAGCATATGTGTAAGTTACATTTAGTTTATCATTCATATTATCAAAAATTGATTTGGGCAGTAAAATTTCACTAATAAATTATTTATTTTAAAGCCAAAATGTAAAGCCAACAACTCTTCTAAAAATGGTTAGAATAATGTAGCTACTAGATTTTTTAGAAAAAGATTTATTTATTTATTTATTTATTTATTTATTTATTTATTTATTTATCAGAAAGAAATATATAGAGAGAGCGCACAAGCAGGAGCAGTGGCAGAGGCAAATGGAGAATCAGGCTCCCCAGTGAGCAGGGATTCCCCTGTGGGGTTGGATCCCAGGGACTCCGGGATCATGACTGAGCTGAAGGCAGATACTTAACAGACTGAGCCACCCAGACACCCTGTACCTATCAGATTTAATGGTGACAAGACCACAACATGTTGGTCTTTGGGTTACACTGTGGAGGTTGTAATGGAGTTCATAGCAATCCTAACTTTTTTTCAAACTCATCATACTGACAATGCCTGGAGCATGCAATGGTTCTGAAGGAAAGATGCAATAATCACTAATTCCTGATAATGTCCAGGAAAACGAACTCAAGAGTGTGAAATAGATCATTGCCATGTTTAATATATTTTAAAAACACAGTAGGGTTTTCTAAAGACTTCATTTTCAGCACTGAAATCATTACCAGCAATCGCCCTTTGTGAAATGTACAAAAAGGGAAGAAAATAAAAGAATAAAAAGTAATTTTTCTTCTTTTTTTTTTAGTAATTTTTCTTCTAATTCTGCTATGGTTTACATAAAACCAATAGGCAATACATTATCCATAGAAGGAAAAATAGCTAGCATTTTATTAATAATCACCATAATGTTATATGATTTTTGCCTATTATTTACTTGAAAATTTGATAAACATTTTATGTGCATTATTTCATGTATTCTCACAAAAGCTCTGAGTTAGGACTATTATTATGTGTAGTTTTTAGATAAAGGGAACTGAAATTCAGAGCAGTTAATTAACTGACCTGAGGTCTCACATATCATAAGAATTTAAGCAGAGAATAATCTCAAGTAGCATATTAACCCTAAATTTTGTTTTTAGTATATATTAGAATACAAGCTCCTTCAAAGGACCAAGTACTTTAATATATAGTTAGATCCCTAGTGCCTGAGACATACTAGATATTGTAGTACTACTTGAAGAAATAAATTTGAACTCAAATCTACCTAACTGTCATACTGGGTATCATACTGTCAAAATCCACACTAGGCTGCACAGTGATAAAAATGACTTTTCAAGAGGTCATTGGGGGATGCTTGGGTGGCTCAGCGGTTGAGTGTCTGCTTTTGTCTCAGGGTGTGATCCCTGAATCCTGGGATCGAGTTCCATATTGAGCTCCCTGCAGAGAGCCTGCTTCTCCCTCTGCCTGTGTCTCTGCCTCTCTCTCTCTCTGTCTTTCATGAATAAATAAATAAAATATTTAAACAAAAAAAGAAAAAGAAAGGAGGTCATTGGAATGCTTGACATATTTTAAATATTCACCTTGACAAACAAAAGCTTATTTAGCTGTATAAACATTATAGGACAGAATGGTTATATGAAACTAGCATTTATTAGAATACTAGCAAAATCTTCTGCTTTGCATAAAATCTTATATATTTTATTTAAAATATTTTAAAAATCATGAATGTAATATTAATATTGTACATATTGAAAAAATAAGCAAACAGGAATCTTAGGAAACTATTTAAAGTAAAAGCAATGTATAGTAAGAATGAAAGCAAAACAACATAAAAACCTAACTTGGGGAATTAAAGTGATCTCCATTTAGTACTGCTGGAAAGATTTCAAATAAGACCCAACAGAGCAAAAGAAAATAAACTGAGAATTGTAATTTCAATGTGATGACTCATCTAGCATGTTTTTAAGAATAACAAATTAAAAATTATAGACATTTTTTAGCATTCTTCAACACATTTAACTGAAATTTATCAAAAATTCAGTAGGTTGATAGTGTAATAAATCTTTTCTGAAAAAAACTCATTATTTCATGTCCAACTCTCTTTAAAGACTATTTTTTCTTTTTTTAATGTGTTGTCTACAAAAATACTCAAAAGATTGAGATAAAACCAGAAATAAACAATTAACCCGTCAAAGGGAGCATTACTTTTAAACTAGCTCGTTCAGTTATATATAGCAAATATTTCAGTCCTGACCTTATTAAACAATTAGTTCCTATAAGATGAAAATTATTCATATCATATGAATCATATAACAATATGTCTTAACTATTCTTTCAAATATTTTGTTTGCTGTTATGTAGCACTAGCCTGAAGAAAGTATCTTTCATTTTGCCCTTGTGTGTGTGTTTATGGTTGCCTCAACCTGCATTTCACTTTAACTTCTAAATGTACAGTGATTTACCATATCTGGAATTCATTTTATTTAAAATGAAATTTTAACCCACATAAAACATTTTTTTAACTTGAAAAATCTTTAAAAACTCTTTTAAAAATTAATGTTGGTCCTGTCTTTAATATTGCATCTGATTAAAAACATCACTTTTGCAGAATGTTGAGTTGGAAAAGTAAAGTCTACTCAAATGAAGATATACTGTCTCTGAAAGAAAACATTCGCATAAGAAAAAGATTAAGCCATAACATGTAATGATGAATGATCAAAAGGGACCTTGAAATTTAATTTTATTTTAAGGTAAAAGAGAAAAATTAAAGTATGAATAGATTTCCCTTAATCACTCTGAAATATTTTGGGCCTTTAGCATAATCACCATTTCAAGATCCCTGGAGCTTTTGAGGAGTTAAATACATACCGAAAATCACAAAGAAAACCCCAAAACTCAAGGAAAAAAAATGAAATAATTCAGAGTGACTAAATGAAGTAAAATCATTAGTTTAATGCTGTGTTTTCAAGAACCACAATGACTGCAATCAAAGTAGAGAAGTACAAAAGGTCTTTTTGCCCTAGTTTATGCTGAGCAATTGTGTTCTCTCCTTCCTTAGTAGTATTGAAATCCAGAAGGTAGAAAGAACTGCAGGTGACCTATGGGATAGATGACCTCTATCTCTTAAGGTTGACCTGGCTTTTGTTTTTGTATATCTTTACACAGTGTTGTTTTTGGGAATAGGTGAGGAAGTGTTAACAGAAGTAACAGAATTTCATTTTCCACTTTATTTGTAAATGATACATAGCAGGTGCTCAGTAAGCAAATTAAATATAGGTATTCTGGATGGTCCTGGGAGGTCAGGAGGCGGGTGTGTGGGGAGATGCAATATCTGCCCTTAAGAAGATAGAAAGACAGAAAAGTAAAATGAAAGTGTATAACCCTTCTTGTGGGTATGACAATAAAGGACACTTTATAAGCCTATAGGAAGTTTGCTGGATAATTGGACATGATGCCAGTGATGGAAAAGTAGGAAAAATAAGAGTCAGCCAAGAGATGAACAGAGAGGAAGCCACTGTCCTCAAGGAGAAAGTTCTAAGATTTATTTATTGTTAAATGTTATAAGAAGGTAAGTTGTGTAAGTTTTACATATTTATAAACATTTATATACATATTACAATATAAGCATATAGTTATAACATATAGGATATTTATATTAAGGAAGAAAGGAAACAGACAAAATGTTTTTGATGTTTCTATGGCATTCCAAGGATTTTCAATTGGAATGTTATAGAAGGTAGAGAAAAAAAGGTAAAAATATGAGATTTATGTTTTAGAAGACCCAGTGGTAACTCTCTCAGAATTGATTGAAGGAGACACAGTATGAAATAAGGAGATGAGAAGGATTTTATTGTAATGCAGATAAGAAGTAACAAAGGAAGAAAGATCTTCATTTATTAAAAAACAAACACTGAGGGTCAGATTTTTCAGATCCATGTCCTCCAAATGCCAATCCTGTGACCCTGGATAACTACTAAAACTTTCTAAACCTCAATAGAGATGTGATAGTAATGTAAGTCTCAGAGAATATGCTTAGCCTACTTTGAGCATATTAGTTATTATTTTAATGAGACAAAAATTATAGCTTTACTGAAGTATAATTGATATATACTAAATTTCACATTTCTTAAGTGTCCATATGGTTCAGGTTTGACCATGAAACCAACACTATAATCACTATAAAGATTTATTTATTTATTTTAGAGAGAGAGAGAGAGCAGGGCAAGGGGCAGAGAGAATGTTAAGCAGACTCCACACTGAGCATAGAGCCCCATGTGGGGCTGGATCCCACAACCTCAAGATCATGAGATCATGACCTGATACAAAACCAAGAGTTGGATTCCTAACTGACTGAGCCACCCAAGTGCTGCCCAACACTACAATCACTATAATGAACATAACCATCACTGCTGAGTTTCTTTGTGTTTCTCTGTAATCCACCTTATTTAATTCTCTTTAAAGATAGTTGTCTTTATTTTTTAAATTTTTTATTTTGAAATAATTATAAATTCACACAAAGTTGTAAAGATATCAAAGACACCTAGTCAGTAATCCTTACTCAGTTTCCCTGAATGGATACATCTTATATAATTATTGCACCATATCAAAACCTAGAGATTGACTTTGGTACAATGTGTGTGTATATTTCATTTTATTACATGTATAGATTTGTGTAGATTCATGTAACCACAACTAGAATCAAGGTACAGAATCATTTCAGCACCACAAGGTCTCTCTTTTGCTATCCTGTTATAATCACACCAATTTCTCCCCTTCACCATACCTCTCTCTTGGTAACCATTATTCTGCTTTCATGTCTATAGTTCTATCATTTTAAGTATGCTACATAAATGAAATCATACAGTATATGACTTTTGATATTGGCTTTTTTTGCACTAGCATAACATTCCTCATATCCATCTAAATTGCCACATGTATCAATAGCTCATTATTTTATTGTTGAGTACTAGTCCATGATATAGATTGTGCCACATTTCTGTGAACAATTATGTATAGATTTTTGGATGGGCAATTTTATATCTGTGGGAAAGTATTCAGGACTGCAGTTAATGGAGCATATGTACAGTGTACATTGGTCTTGTTTTTATGTTCTTGATGTTTTTTAAGAAATTGGCAAATCTTTTTTTCCAGTTTGAATAGATCATTTTCAATCCTACCAGCTAATGTGTATGATTGATACGGTTTCTCAGAATCATCACCAGGATTTACTAATGTCATTTTTCAAAATTTACATGTTCTAAGATAAGTGTAGTCATACCTCATGATGGTCTTAATTTGAGTATTCTTGATGGCTAGTGATGTTGAACATCTCTTCATGTGTCTATTTTTTAATCTGTATATACACTAGCATTTGTTTCACATATATAGCCCACTGTCTAATTGGATTATCTTTGTTTTGCAGTATTGAATTTTGAGAGTTCTTTAAATACTATAGATAAAAATTTTTTAAGATATTTCTTCCCACTCTGCAGCTTCTCTTCTTATCCTCCTAACAGAGTCTTTCCCAGAGAATAAAATTAATTTAAATGAGTCCAATTTATCAATTATTTTCTCATTTGAATCATACTTGTGTCTGGTCTAAGAATTCTCCATAAAGCCCTCAATTGTACAGGTGCTTAAATATGTTTTCTATTTTTTCCCTAAAAGTTGTATAGTTTTAGGTCTTCCATTTAAACCTATAATCCATTTTGTGAAATTTTTATGTCAATGTTCATTCTTGCATTGTTTTACACACACCACACACACACACCCACACACTCTCCCATATGTATGCATGCTTACATATACTTATGTGTCTATCCAAAATCTTAAGCTGTTTTTAAAGAAAAGATAATAGAAAAATATGTCTAATCCATCTTTTCAGAATGGAAGTCCTCCCCAAATTGAATTTTTCAAACACAGTAATAGCAGTGGATTGTGTAGTTTTTAAATATGCAAAGTTAAAATGTATGTCAACAACATCACAGAAGGCAGAAGAGAAAGATAGTACTGTTGTGAAGTTCCTATATTTAATGTAGTTTATAAGATGGTTATAATATAAACTGAGATAAGTTAAAAATGTATATTATAAACACAAACACAACCAATACAAATAAACAAAAAATGTATGGTTAATAACTCAAAAAAGATTATAAAATAGATTCAGAAAACATAATTAATTCATAAAATACATTTATAAAAACAAATAACAAAATGGTAAATCTAAACCAAACATATCACTCATTAAATTAAATATAACAGGTTAAAATATACTAATCAAAAGTCATAAGTTGTTAGAATGGATTCCTAGAAGCATGATATAACTATATGCTGTTATTTTTAAAAAAAGACTAAAAATAAAGAAATATATTTTAATATAAATGGATGAAAAAAGGTATAATATCCCAACACTAATCAAATAGAAGCTGGAGTTACTACGTCAATGTCACACAGATTATATACTAGGAATAAAGAGAATCATTTTATAATGCCAGTGGAGTCAATTCATCAAGGGGATATAAACATCTTAAACATGTATGTGTCTAAGAACAGGGATACATGAATCATTAACTTATGAAATTGAAAGGATAAATAAAGCAATCCACAATTATGGCTATAAATTTTAATGCCACTCTTTCAATAATAAAAAGGAAAATAGAGAATTAAAAAGGACATAATTAACTTGAACATTGTCAACCAACTTCATCTAATTGATATTTATAGAACACTCGGACTAACAACAGCAAAGTGCACATTGTTTTTAAGTGAACACAAGTCACTTATCAAGATATTTTGATGGTGATTAAGGAGGGCACTTGTGATGAGATCTGGGTATTGTCTGGAAGTGTTGAATCACTGTATTGTGTACCTGAAACTAATATTACTCTGTATGTATCCAACTAGAATTTAAATTAAAACTTAAAAAAAGACCATAATTGAGAAAAAAAAAAGTCCCAATAAATTCAAAAGGTTCAGATAAAACTAAATATTTTCTCTGCTCAAAATGCATTTAAATTAAAAATTAATAACAGAGAAATACCTGGATTATCTCCAACTATTTTCAAAACTAAAAAATACTGATCTCCACAATGCACAGATAAAAGAGGAAATCAAAAGGGAAAATAGAAAGTATTTTGAATAGAATGAAAAAAGAAAACATAATGTATCAAAATCTGTCTCATTCAACCAAAGCAGTGCTGAATGGGAATTTATGCACTAGAATTTCTAAAACAGAAAAGAAGATGGGTATCACATGATTAATTGAGGCTTCCATTTTAAAAAAATTGAAAGAAAGAGTAACTTATATACAATGTAAGCAGAACAAAGGAAATAATAGAGATAAAACCAGAAATCAAAATATAGAGAGTAGAAAAGCAGTAAAAAATTAAAGCTGAAGCTGCTTTCTTAAAAGGATCAACAAAATTGATAAACCTTCAGTCGGAATAAATAAAAATAAAGTAACAGTATTAGGAATAAGAAATATGACAACAGATGTTATAGAAATTAGAAGGATAACAAGAAAATATTATCAACAACTTAATGCCTATTATTTCAACAACAGATAAAATGGCCAATATTTATGTATATTTCTAAATTATTGATATTCACTGAAGAAGAAATAGGCAAACTGAACAGCTCAGTTTATTAAAAAAATAATTTTTAGCTAAAAACATACTTATTGAATACTCTATGCTCAGATAACTTCCTTGGTGAATTCTATAAAACATTTAGGGAAGCAATAGTACCAACCCTCCACAAAATCTTCAGGAAAATTGAAGAGGAGGGAAGATTTTCCAATTCATTCTGAGGCAAGCATTACACTGATAAGAAAACTAGGAAAGTCATTATAAAGAAACCACAGACTTATATTTCTCATTAATAGAGATAAATATTTCTTAAAGTTTTAGTGAACTGAATCTGACAATATATAAAAATAATAATGCATCATGACCAATTGGACTTATCCCAATTATACAAGAGTAATTAAACGTTTAAAAATTAATCATTTTTAACCATATTTACAAACTTTAAAAAACCACCTGTGATCATCTCAAGATACACAGCAAAAACATTGACAAAATTCAACCTTTATACATTATAAAAACTTTCAGTAAACTCAATATATATGGAAACTCTCTAAACCCAATAAAAGTATTTATGAAAAACCTACAACTGACCTCATTCTTATCTGTGAAATACAAAAGTTTCCCTCCATTTGGAATAAGCCAAGAAGAATCCTCTCACAATATATTGTAAACATTGTATTGGAGCTTGTTAGTAGTGCAGTAAAGTGAGATAAATAATTTTCAGGCACACAGATTGAAAAGGAAGTAAAACTCTATTTTTAGATATCCTTTTCACTTGTAGTAAGTCCTTAAAAATCTAAAAGCTCCAAAGACTAAAAAATAAGAAGAATTTACTGAGGTTGCAGGATAAAATTTCACCATACAAATATTAATTGTATATCTAAATATGAGGAACAAGGGACATCTGGGTGGCTCAGTCAGTTAGGCATCCTACTCTTGATTTCAGCTCAGGTCATGATCTCACGATCATGAGATCAAGCCTGGAGTGGGTTCCAAGCTGAGCATGGAGTCTGCTTGTCCTTCTCCCTCTGCTCCTTCCTCCTACTCTCTCGTTCTCTTCACTCACAAATAAATAAATTTTTAAAAATCATAAAAATATAAATACTAGGAACAAAAAAAAATCAAAAGTCAAAATAAATAATGTCATTGACAATAACACCAAATGTGTAAAATTTAGAAATAAATTCAGCAAAAGATATTTGAGATCTCTACTTGGAAAACTATGACACTGTTGAAATTTTAAAAAAGACTTTTGAGAAATTTAAAAGTCAAATCCACTCTCTATGAAGCAACTACTACTGCTACTTTGCCCAATCAAAATCTCCCAATTAATTCCATGTGTCAGGAAATAGAGGCTCCGAAGCTTTATGGAAGTTACCCAAAGTTAGGCAGCTCTTAGGTAATAGAATGAGATTAAAATCAAGGTAGGTTGACTCCAGCCCTATTTCCCTATTTTCTATCTTTTTCTTAACCTATGTTCTTAAACTTTTTCTTTTTAGAAGTTATTGTAAATTAGAACAGATTTAGTGACTAAGTAATACTATCACTTGTACTGAGAAGTTAAAAAAAGAATGAGATATTTATTCATTTATCCATTCACTTATTTATTCAAACTATCCACTTATTTATTCATTTTATATCTATGTTATATATTCAATATTTAGTATATATTTTAGATATTTATTATAAGCTTGGTCCTTTGTTAGGTATTGGAAGTACAAAAAATGTTGAGATCTGTATGCTAGAGGAGACTATAATGTAGTAATGGAATGAACTTACTGAATTTTACTGAATTTTAACTGAAGTAAAAATTTGGTCTAAGAAAAGAATATCACTTAGAAAACAGGAAAGAATCTATCTTTTTCAAGGTGGTAAAGCAGATAAACATTATCACATACTGAGGCAAAAAAAAGACCTTTAGAGAAGGAAACATTGAGAATTGTAGAGGATAATAATGATGAGAGAATTGTGGATAGACTAAAGTTTTAGAGAAGTAAAGTGTGGTTACAGTTAGGAAGAAATAGTTCCTGAAGGTTGTTGAAATGATACCCATGTAATCCATCTATCACAAACTGAATGTTTCTGCCCTGACCCCCATAATCATGTTTAAATCCCTAACTTCCAATGTAATGGTGATTGGAAGTAGGGCCTTTGGGAGGTAATTAGATTTAGATGAGGTCATGAGGATTGGGTGCCTATAATGGGATTAGTGTTATAAGAAGAGAAAGACCAGAGCTCACGCATTCTCTCACTCTTTGTTTCTCTCTCCCTGAGCTCTGTGTGTGTGTCACTCTCTCTCCTCCTTTCTCCTTCTCCCCCCTCTACCTTTAAGGACAAAGCAAAAAGGTGGCCATCCTCAAGCCGGCAAGAGCTTGAATGTATATACCTATATAAGAATATATAAACAGATATAAGAATCTGCCTGTCTTCTATTTTCATCAGAAACCAAATCTGCCAGCACCTTGATCTTGGATTTATCTCATCATCCAGAACTTTGAGACTAAATGTTGCTTATTTAAGCTATCCAGTCTATAGTATTTTGTTATACAAAGCAGAGCTAAGACACTTCCTTGCTTTCATTTTGAATTAATGAGAAAAATATGATAAGAATACTATACATTTATAAAATAAATAAAAATATCTGTTTCATTTGGGGAAGATTATCTCAGCAAGAAATGTTATGAGTTTTAACTTTGTGGAATATATAGCTTCATTTTCTGAGTATGCATGTTTTGTCCACGTAGAATTCCTTGTGTCAAAATTAAGCCTTGTTACAAAAAATAGAAATGAGAAATTTGAGAAACTTAAGATACTATTTCTTACTCTCAAAAGAACCTGTTAGGACATTCAGAACACCTAGGATAATTGGTATCTCTACAAAGGGAGATTCTCCAAAAACTCTTTATACTTTGTGTCTGAGTCAGAAAATTATTGATTTTTTTCTAATAGAAATCCTTCCTTCTATAAATTGAGTTTATTGGATTCTCTTTTTTCATCTGCTTTAAAGTATTGAAATTAAATAAAGGTTTAAAAACCTTTGCTATTAATATATTTAATATGAATATGCCAATATTATTTTGTTTTTAATATACCACAAATTGGGTTAAATACAGAAAATGGGCATCTACTTTTTAGAGTTACAGAAAATAGTCAAATTAAGAACAAATAAAAAAATCAAGTTATACTGGTTAATGTGAAACTTCAGAGACAGTATTTATAATAAACTAGAAAAACAAAAATATTGTTAATGAATAAAACAATGTATTCACCATTTTCATTTATCTGTGCATACACTACCATTTCTGGTTATTTCTCAAATAAATTAAAGATAGTATTAATTTAATGTGTCAATTGCTTCCTTCAACCTCTCTTCAAGAACTAATCCACCAGAATTTACTTTTCAGGCAAAGCTGTTATTCAACCTACTACATCAAGGAAGAATGCCATCTTGATAGAGTTTTAGTAATGTGTTAAAAAAATTAGTAGGATATTTATAGGCTTTGGTGTCTGACATCAATAGTTTAAGGCATATTATTAGATATGGGAAACTGATTAGAATTAGCCAAAGTGCATGACATAAGCATTTAGTTTTGGTGAGGGTCTTAAAGCAAATTTTGATAGTAAACATTGAAAAGCAAGCTTTTTGCCCAGGTCATCAACCTATTGCCATGAAGATGAACTTTTTGCCTAGACAAGTAAATATTTGCCCAAGAAACTGCTTTATGGAAATTTCTGAAGTAAATACTTAAGCTATTGATTTCCAGCCTTACCATCTTGGGTAAGAATTTCCTAAAGCAAATATTTAAGAAATGTTGACAGTCAGTTTCAGTTTTCAATCTTCATAGTTAAGATGGATAGGGGTGATCTCAACTTTCAAGGGATTGTTACAAATAATTAATCAATGAAAAGTTCCAAATCCTGAACAGGGCTGGACTTTCCTTGGAAAAGCTCATTGGCTCTTCTTTCATTTGCAAATGAGTAGTGAAGTGTCTCACCTTGAGTCACTAGACTCTCTACTCTGTTGGCTTAAGGCTATAGGACATAAGGATAAACCTTGTATATGCAGTTTGTTTATACCTTAGGAGTTTGAATTAGATAAAATTGGCATACTTGAAACATAAGAGCCCAATTGTCTTTTGGCAATACATTTTAAATGGAAAGCTGAATTTTACAAGGAAACCTTATGGTTTCTGATGGGTTTGTTCAGTAAATACCTAGACTTTACTTAGTCAAAGCTATTAAAATTTACACCCATTGATTATCTAACGTTATTTCAGGAAGCAAGAAATTCATCTAGTTTGTGCTGTGGAATCTTCTCTACTATAATGAAATTTCTGGCAAAATTATTGTTCTTCCTTTGAGTAGTCAGGGCACATTCCAGACCCAGGTGGACCTACAGGCTTTCAAATTTAAGCCGAACTCTCTTCCTTATCTTTAGCTGTGGCCCACCCTTGCTTGTGCTGAGAAGCTAAAATTTTTGCTGCAATTCAGCCTGGAGTTCTACCATTTTTCCCCCCACAAGATCAGAGAAGCAAGGCAGGCAGCATTAAAGCTTTCCTGTATTTTATTTATTTCTGTGACACTGAGTTCACTACACAAAGCCTGATCATTAATAGTATAAAATAAAACTCACTCTTGGTTCCATTCTTGGAAATCAAAACTTTGTCTTTAAAATAATATGTGCTACCAACTCTATAGGAAATCCAGTGTGGTGTTTAACCCAGAGGTCTGCCAAACTATGTTCTAATGACCCAATTCTGTTTCGTATTGGTGACAAAGAATACACAGACCTTGGTCCTTACAATTTTTTCTCCATAACTTCTAACTACATTCTAATGGCATCCAGCTATTTGTGACTTTTTCTTTCAGGCTCCACTAAAGATTTTATAAGGGGATGTTTGTGGAAGTTTATGTCACAGACCACAGAATATGCAACTTCTTAAATCCACTTCCAGTGTATCTGTTTTCCATAGTTTCCTCTCCCTTCTCTACCACTAATAATTACCTACCTTTTCTTCTTTCCTCATTTACAATTTTCCTCTAGCTCCTATAAAGTAGAGAGATTTAGCTCTGTTACAAGCTTATATAACCACATTCATGTTGTTCCTCAGAAATCTCACCCTGACATCAATGGAGGTTCTACTTAAGACTTAACCATAGTCTATGGATAAAGTTTATTGCTCATTTATTGTTATTTAAACACATAAAAATCCTTTGCATTCCATCTGCTTTGGGGTAGGAGCTGGACATTGAAAAGAAGGCTGTCCTGAGCTCCCCCTATGGGTTAAGCATTTTATTCTAGTTTACAACAACAAAGAATTGTTTTCAAAGGACAAGTGTTCAGAGAGGCACCACTGCTTTTCTCAAAAAAACTATTTTTTTTTCCACAGAGGAAAAGAAACAAAGACAATTCCAGTTACTACAACAATAACACATATGTTTTTCTAATACCCATGAGATTTTTTTTGTTGTTGTTCTTGTTTTTGATTTTCCTAACACCTTCTGCCTGGGAAATTGGATACTAGTGATTAAATGGCCCTTTGTGAAGTGGCTGGTATGTTAATATGAGTGCAAATGTTGGAGAGGATCTGATAGCTTCCTGAAAAAAAAAAAATTGGATGCTATGAGGTTGTATGAAAATAATTAAAAACTTTTTGAAAGTTCAAGTACAAAGTAGAGGGTGGCCCAGACCATA
This sequence comes from Canis lupus familiaris, assembly GCF_011100685.1. Taxonomy (NCBI): domain Eukaryota; kingdom Metazoa; phylum Chordata; class Mammalia; order Carnivora; family Canidae; genus Canis; species Canis lupus. The sequence goes on along the minus strand of NC_049234.1, from coordinate 14,800,130 downwards.
GAAAACAAAAATATCTAATGCTAAAAACACTTTCCATCCCTTGTTTTCCAACATGTACAGTAAGATATACGTAGCTTACAATCCTTTGGATCCACTGAAACCTCTGGGCACATTGTATAGGTGCTAAAGTCAATTCATAGGTTACATTTGCTGCTGTTCATATATATCTACCTTCTTCTCAGGCGCAACTGAAACCTTCAATTTTCTCTATGAAACTCTCTTATCTAAGCTACACAACACATGCAAAGATAACTTCCTAGTCTATTTCTCATCTTGTGTATTATTCAGATGTATGGTTTCACCAAACTCACTAGACAATTTTGCACATAGTAAGCTATATAATTAACAACCAAGTAATACAATGCCAAAAATATTTGATTCTCAAATTTTGTAAGACAGGAAAAATTTGATCACTACACATTTCTGCCATTACAAAATTCTATATCCCCTCAGAACTAAGAAAATTTCTTCTATCATGTTCAAGTGAAAATTTAGTATTTTCCAGTCAGATGTGGCTTCTTCAGAAATGCCTTTCCATTGTAGATTTCTTCATCATCAGAAATAGTCTGCAATATTTCTACTAGAACCATTCCTTCAGCAATTTCTAACTGGGATATTTCTACTTCATGTGTTCTTTATTTAAATTTTTTGGAAGACAAACAGTACACCAAGAAAATAAATAATATAATTGAAAATGGGCAGAGGACGTGAATAGACATGTTTCCAAAGAAGACATACAGATGGCCAACAGACCCAGGAAAAGATACTCAACATCACAAATCATCAGGGAAATGCAAACCAAAACCACAATGAAATATCACCTCAAATATGCCAGAATGGATAAAATAAAAAACAAAACAAACATCAAGTGTTGTCAAGACTGTGAAGGAAAAAAAAAAACACTTTTGCACTGTTGGTGGGGATCCAAACTGGTGAAGCCACTGTGGAAAACAAAATGGAGGTTTATTATCCAATTAAAAATAGAATTATCATATGATCCAGAATTTCCACTATCAGGTATCTGTCTAAAGAAAACGGATTAAAAATGTATATATGCATCCCTATATTTATTGTGGTATTATTTACAATAGCCAAGGTATGGAAACAACCCAAGTATCAATTGATAGAGCAATGGATAAAAATGTGGTATATTTTATATATTTTTGTATAGATAAGTGATATACGTAATGGAATATTACTCAGCCATGAAAAGAATGAAATTTTGAGATCCTGTCATTGCAACAATATCGATGGACCTAGAGAAGATTATTCTTATGGTAACTGAAATAAGTCAGACAGAGAAAAACAAAAGCCATATGATTTCACTCATATGTGGAATTTAAGAAACAAACCAAACAAATAAAAAAGAGACAAACAAAAAAACAGTCTCTTAGAGCACAAATGGATGGTTGTCATGGGCATGGTGGCAGGGGGTGGAGGATGGATAGACTACATCAAGAGGATTAAGAGCACACTTGTAGTAAGCATTAAGCAATGTATAGGACTGTTGAATCACTATAATATATTGTACATCTAAACCTACCATAACACTGTATGTTAATTATACTACAATAAAAGTAAATGCAAAAGTGGTATGAAGAACCACTTTTACCAAATTTAGAAAAAATAATCAAGATCTCAAATCAAACTTGGGCATTGTATAATCATTTCATTAATCTTCTTATTTAACAGTATTTTATTAACAAAAAGATACTCTCAAAATTAAACACATAAATTGTATCCTGGGCGCAAATCACTGTTAAAAAGACAGTAGTCAACATCTATTAGGTAGAAATGGGTAAAAAAGAACAAAAAGCATAAGACATATAGCAAAAGAGGAGAGGGTAATTGTCTCACTAGACTGTCATACCTTAGGCAACAAAAATCTCACATCCAATATAACTCTTCTCTTTAGAGGCTAATATTAAATAATTTTACCTTATGATATTTTTTTCTAATTATAAACTTGCAACTAGTAGATAAATAAGTTCAGTAGATCTAATGCACAATAGTATTTCTAATCAACATTATATTATATATATTTCAAAATTGCTGGAAGACTAGATCTTAACTGTTCCCATTACAAAAAAGAATCGATAATTATGAGACATGTGAGAAGTGTTAATTGAAGCTATGGTGGTAATCATGCTACAATATATAAATATATCAAATCAACACATTATATATCTTAAATTTACACAGTGATATATGTCAATGTCAAAAATTCAGAAATAGCGGAAAGTAAAATCATGAGATCCCTGAAACAGTAACTAGTAAGAGTTTATTGTGCACATAAAAATGGTTTGTAAACGGGTAGCTCTCAAACCAACAGTGATATGAGGCTCAGAGGTATAATATTATAAGAGTGCTCATACAGGGCAAATGCAGAGGCTGTTTATTCTTTACACTGACTGTTTATAACATTGGAGCTTCCCTGGTGATAGAGGACTGGTTAAATGTGGTTACCTCCTGCCAATTTTGGAGAACAATTTGAGCTTTGTTTATAGTTTTCAGTGGTATTTACAAGAAGCAGTTCAAGTTGTTTTGCTTGATTTGCAGAATAAGGTAGATTAAGTTTTGCTTATAGGGCTTAATTGGTTTTGTCTTCTCAGTAAATTTACAATTCCAGTAGCCATATTGTGTTTGATTTTACCAATTATATCTCAATTAAAAAATATTGGCTAGCCTAATACCTCTAGCTCCATCTACATTATTGTAAGTGGGAAGATTTCATTCTTTTTATGGCTGAATAATATTCCTCTGTGTGTGTGTGTGTGTGTGTGTGTGTGTGTGTGTATCACATCTTTTTCCATTCATCATTTGTGGATGGAGCTAGAGAGTATTATGCTAAGTGAAATAAGTGAGTCAGATAAAGAGAAATACCATATGATTTCACTCATATATAGAATTCAAGAAACAAAACAAGAGTGAAGGGAAAAACAGAGAGGGAGGCAGATCAAGAAAGAGGCTCTTAACTATAGAGATGGCCAAATTGATGGCTACTGGAAGGGAAGTGGGTGGGAGGGTGGGTGAAATAAGTGATGGGGATTAAGAAGTGCATTTGCTGCGATGAGCACTGGGTGTTGTTTGGAAGTGCTAAATCATTAAACTGTACACCTGAAGCTAGTATAACATTGTATGTTAACTAAATGGAGTTAAAATACAAATTTTCTAAAAAGGTGATATCTTCAAGCCTTAGATTTTTCTAGAGGTGCCTTCTTTTTCATACCTATTCTGTGTATTTACTCCTTATTAATTTACTTTTATTATGGGTAAGTCACAGTTCTCTGTGTATCCCAATGGCTAGGCTGAATTCTAGATGTGCTTAGGAGCACAGTCTATATTGTTTCTAATAATGGCAAATATTTTTAAAATAAGATGTATATAAATAGACATACATATATATGATACAGTATATCTAAATATATGGTAGATACATATACGCAATGTGTGTGTGTGTGTGTGTGTGTGTGTAGGCATATACTATCTGATAATGCATTTTTCAAAGTCATTCCTGATTTTCTCTTTATATTTCTGTAGCCCTAAAAGGATGCCCACATCATCTTCATCTGACTTATTTTTCCTGTCATCACATCTCTATTTCTACGTCCTCCTCAGAAATCCTCCCCTAATCCTTGACACCCAATTAGGTCTTACCTGTTCTGTCCTCACAGTCACCAAGGTGGAGAATCTGTTAGTTGTAATTCATAGCTGTTGCTATTTATGCTGGCAAAGCTGCTATTCCGGAGTCCTAAACCAAATGGATATCTTAACTACTTAGTGATCCTTCATGAATCTTTTTCCTTTGCTTAATTTGGAATTACTCTGAAAACTTGGAACAAACTTCATAGCGATGACACTAAAATCCTTTTTTATTACCTCTTTTTGCACAGGTCTTCCTGTCACTACTTGTTCTGATGTTTCAAGTCACTGAACTTCTCTGATTTGTATGCCTTTCTCATATTTTATGTTTACTTCCCTCTAGAAATTTTCTGTAGCTTCAATTTAGCATCGTACAGCCTGTTTGGTGGGTTTTTGCTCTTCTTCGCCATTTGCAGGATAATCTGTTTGTTAGATTCTAGCACCTCCCTCTGATTTTTCTTTCTCATGGTTTTTGTCTTAACTAAGAACATAAAATTTTTAATTTTTTTCACAATTTATGAGATGCTCCTTCCAAACCAATAATTTTGTTTACATTCTAATAACGGAAAACATTTCACCCACTTGATTTTTCCTTTGCCTTTGAGCAAATGTGATAATTAAATTTTTAGAGTTATAAACATACATTAGTTTTATTTTTAAATTAGGCAATGAAATTGTGATAATACTGTTAGGTATGTTCTTTATTTCAGGTCAAGAAATAAAGTTCCCTCATTCCTTTTATCTTTTTCATTTACTTGTTTATTTTAAATACTATCATTTTTTACTATTTTTCAGGTGCTAAACCTTACTTATAAACTAAATAAGGTTCAATTCACGACATCAAGTGGGCAAGCTTTTTATTAATAGAAATCTATTTATGGATCTTGAATAAGAAGCACTTATCATCAGTGATTTTGTTCTGAGATCACCACTAAAAACATAGAACAAAGCAGTTAGTTTCTTGTATTAAGGGTTTTATATAAGGAGTGAAGTGGCTAAAAGAATATGACCCTATCCATTCATTTATTTTATTTTCTTAACAAAAATTACAAAGTAGTTTAAACATCCAAAAATTCATAAATAGTATAATGAACATCTGTGTAATCATGACATAGTAGTATAAGAAAAAGAAAAATGTAGACTCTATGTATGTTTCTTTCCTCAATACAAATATTTCCTGCCCACCTGAAATAACAACTTGTACGAATTTGATGTTTTCCATATCTTAAAACTTTTATGTACATTATATAGATATACATACTATACACCATACGTATTAAACAAACTATGTACATATACATGCACATATGTGATATATGTATACATATTTGCAGTCTTCACTTTGCACAATAGCATGGAATCATAATAATAACTACACAGGCTGAAACCAGGACAATTGATCTTAACAATTAATGGAAAAAAATTACAATTTTCCAAAGCTTTTGAAAAATTGTCAAACTTTAAAAATCTTTTTTACTGTGGGTGACAAATGTGTAGGGAAGTGAAAAAAGCTAGTAAAACCAGTATTTATTTGGTATCCTGTAATATAAAATTTAGAAATTTTGATAATTAAAGTTTTTATTTCTTTGAAAAAAACTATGTTTTGAACAGCACGTGCCTTGTCATCATCTGGATTAGACACAGATTATCTTTTCTGACTTCTGAATTGTCATACTTTTTTGTAAGTCTCAGTGAGCTTCCAATATTTATCCTTTGTGCTTTCAATGTTGTAAAATATCTATAACAATTCTTTTAATATGAACATTTTTGCTGATGTCATTCCCTCTGGGACATCTTTTTTCTTTTCTCACGATTTTTTTTCCTCATTTATTGCAGTAAGTTTGCCTTAACCAAGTTTCTCTAGGTGCATACCCAGAGCCTCATGAAAAGCAACAGTGTCAACATTCCAGCGGTCAAGCTATTTCTTCCATAGCTATATTTACATTTAATTTGAATTTTACTTCCAGCACTATCATATGTTATTTCTTTGCTGTACTTTTATCTTTGCTGACCACTTTCCTTTTTAGATTACCCATTTAAAAATATATATAATATGAGTTTAACACTGGGAGACAAAAAGTAGGTGATTTGCTGTCTGTGCAAGAACAGAATAACAGATGTGCAGTGACCAACAACAGATAGGCTTTGAAAGAAGTAATGTGGTTGGTCGGTCACTGATTATGATGCACATCTGTTATTTACAGTGTGAACTGCAGACAGAAGAGCTGGCAGCAAAGTTTGTACTTTATATAATTATTCACAGATATTATATCATGGTAGCTGAAATTTGAATTGTGTTGTTGTGTGACTGATGTATTTTTAACTATGCTAAGTGAATTTCATGCATATTAAAACCATGCAAAGTGAGTAATATTCTACATATTTTTACACTTTTTAAAATTATATCATATTCAGTTTCTGTTTACAAGTTACTTTAACCTTATGAATATGTTTATATGATTCTTTTGTGCTTATATGTGTACCATAAGTTCATTAATTTTCATGGGTCTATTTAATGCGATTAAATAAATAAAACATGCTTCTATGCTTAGTCTTATATTGATAGTCATTTGTATTTCCTCAAATATTTTGTGATTGTATACAGTGCTACTATGAATATCTTCCTATATCATTGGTTCTTTAGATTTTATGTGCATAAGAATCACCCAGAGAGATATCAGGTATACAAAAAGTCAACTTCTATGCCTAGAAATTCTAATTCAAATGATTTTATTTGGGGCCCTGAACACTTGTTATTATTAATTAATTAATTTCTAGAAACTTCTTGTAACTAGTGTATAGTCTGGATTAATAACAATTATTCTGGGATATATTAATTAGAGTGAAATTGCTAAACTGTGGTCTATATGCATCTTCAATTACATTATTTGCCCCCCAAAGTGGTTGTAACAATTTCTACTTTCACCAGAAAAAATATTAGATGTGTTCCCACATTACTGAAGAAAATTTTAGTTTTTTGACATATAGTAGTTATAAATTGTGCTACTATACGGTTTGATCACAGGTCCATATGGCAGACCATGGAATTTCTTGGCTTCCACAACCATGTAAACCAATTCCTATAATAAATCTCTGCATATATATATATATATATATATATGCAATAGGATATATATATATATATATATATATATATATATCCTATTGTTTCTGTGGAAAACCCTGACTGATACAGAATATAATAGGATTTTAGTAAATAAACTGTTAATTATTCTCTTAGAATGGTAGGATCTAAGGATTAACTGTTTGAGATTTCACTGGTGTGCCAGCTGTGAATGATGCTTGGTTATTCCTTTTCAGAGACTGTTCAGAAATTTAATGTTTTTTTCATCATGATATTTCATTTTATTTTATTTTTTAAAATATTTTATTTATTTGTTCATGAAAGACACACAGAGACAGAGAGGCAGAGACACAGGCAGAAGGAGAAGCAGAGACACAGGCAGAGAGAGAAGCAGGCTCCATGCAGGGAGCCCGACATGGGACTTGATCCTGGGACTCCAGGATCACACCCTGGGTGGTAGGGAGGCATTAAACTGCTGAGCTACCCAGGGATTCCCTTTTTCATCATGATAAATGCACTCTTTAATCTTCATCACCTATTTCATCCATCCCCTCACTCACCTCCCATCTGGTAACCATCGTTTTTTAAAACTTACAGATTGAAGCATACCTTTTCTTTTCTTTTTTGAAGCCTACTTTTTCTTTTAGAAGACTAGAATTTACTCTCTAGATTCCACCACATAAAAGTATTGGTTTGGAGGATACTGAGAAAAGACTATTCATTGTTTGTACTTTGGATGATAAGACTGGGTTTATTAGAGAAGTCCCTTGCAATATTTATCATATCTATATGCAGTGGGGTGATACCTAGGAAGAAAGTAATATTGGTAGATAGATGGTTTTGTCTGTAACTATCTCAGTAAGGAGAGAGTTGATGAACACCAACAGGGATCAATTCCATCTTTAGAGTCAGTGGCATATCCCAAATAATGGAAGCTCAAGTGTCTCAGAGAACATCACTAATATTAATTTTAGCATTCTGCCTTTTGCACCTTTCCCAAATATTATATAGGATATGTTAATGAAACTTCTTAGTAAGTAGAAAAGTTTTCAAAGCTGTTTAATAAAAGCATCAGCAAAACGTGCTTCCTTATTACTGAGTGGGTTGGAATTCTTAAGATTTGGGGACAAATGTATCAGAATCTATCCCAGCAATTCATTGTACTTTCCCTACCAAATATTAAATACACACCAATTTTCCCTTGCTGCAATGGACAATTTAACACAACTTTATAAGGTTCCATTTGAGGTCACACTTTTATGTGATTTACAATCAGATTTTCTAACATTTTTTTTTTTTTTTGCTCAGTTTTTGGAGCCAATCACTGTCATTCCATAATAGTTTTTTCTTTTCTTTTTTTGTACCTCTCAAAAGATTTGGCTTTTGAGTGTTATTATGGATTAAAAACTATTAGTAAAGTCTATCTATATGGTAAGTTATCAGTTAGGTACTTTTATTTAGTCTTTTCCTCATCTCTCTTTGGATGGCTTGTACTATTATAATAGTCAAATCCTCAGAAAACACTAAGAGTTCTTTAATCTCTTTAATTTTTTACATCAGAGTGCCTGCTGGAGTCGAGACCTCAATTTTTGAAGCATTCCAAAATCATGGATATGTCATCATTACACATATTAACTCATTTATCTCTTGCTAATTGTCAAGCTCTGCTGAATGCAATGATGAAGTATTATCATCCAGGTTGATTTTGCCTTGAGCAAAGTGTATTGTTTTAGTGAAGCAAATTAAAATCTGTAAAGGTGGTTCCAACCTGTTAATTCTGTTTTTTAATTCTTTTTGGTTTTTTCTTAAGGTATAAACCATCAACAAACAGTAACAAATGTGGAATTTCCATAAGGGTCTTAGAAGTATAATTGGGTCACCAACAATTCTATTAAAAAAAGGTTAGTCAGTAATGAGTTTCTGCCTCTTCTTGTAGTGGAAGGAAAAAGGCAGAGTTTTAAGTCTTATAATGTATTATGAAAATGTGTTTGAGAAAAAGTGATAGAATTTCACAAAGCCTACTTGTAAATTTGTATATTCAATGAGCAACAAAGTTTGCACAGTGTAAGGGATCATCAAATTTAAAGGAGAACTAAAAACCAATTTGGTATTAGGTCTCTACTAGTTAAAAGGCAGCTGATATTTCTCTGATATAAAGTGGGTAGAATTGGCCTGGGTGAGAGAAAGACTGTAATTAATCCATAATCTCAGATTATTCACATGAAATTGAATCACAGTATCAATGGCTGCCCCTATTTCTCATGTATAAATAGGTAACAAGGTTTATGACAATAAGTGTGAGCCCAGAGCCCAGTGCCAGGCTTGATCTCATGACTGGGGCATCATGACTCTGAGATCATGACTTAAGCTAAAAAGAGTAAGGAGCTTAACTGACTAAGCCACTCAGGCCCTCAGAAATTTGAGGTTATTAAGTTCTATTTAAGGACTTGTGATAATTAAGAGGGTGCTTCAGGAATATTCTAAAGTAAATTGCTCTACACCGTTGATTTTTTTGGGAAAAATACATAGGTATTGATAACTTCAATCTAGAAGGACACTAAAGAAAGCAGAACACAGATCAGTGATTGTAAAAGACAAAGCAGCAAGTAGAAATGAAGGTGAGATAATACTTGTGTTTAGAACTATGGCAAGTAAGGGGTTATTATTTTATTTGTGGCTCTGATGTTATGAATAAATGGACATTTTTGTTTATTGGTTTACTGGTTTTCTTGACTGGGAAGATTAATTTATTACAAAAACCTATACAAGGTATGATTAGTATCTTAGGCTTTAATGTATTGGCTTTAGTTTTATTTCTAGTTTCAGAAGTAAGATCTATCTTGGGTCTTGCTTTGGATGGATTAATCAGAACCTTGATGAGAAGCTTGATAGTAATCCCCAAATTCTACACATGTAAGTAAAAATTCGTTATAGTCTAAGTACTTCCTGGAGATCTTCAATTTAAGTTTGATTTAGTCACAAGGATACCAGTATAAATGTTCAAATTATTTATCAAATTATCTACCCTTAGATTATAAATATGTGGGTCCATGGGGTTTTCCAGGAAGTCACCCTTAGGAAACTACATCATCTGGCATGTTGTTTGCATAGTGATCTATCAATCAGCTTTTGTTTAAAAAGAAAGTCTTGACTTCTATACTGTAATATTCAATTTCAATTTAGCAACGTGACACCAATTGCAACACCTCATTGCAGAATGAGGCAAGGATGTGCACAGTCTGGTCCCATAAGACAGTGCAGGTGGATGCCAGCCCATCTTCTCTGTTAAACCAGTGGAAGTCACAAAAGAGGAAGGAACTTTTTTTTCCCTTAAATTATGGATGAGAATTAGAGGCTGGAATATCAGGAATGCCAAGATTGTAGCTCTCTGCCACAAGAGCAGTTTGGGAAAGTTATATAATGCTTCAAAGCCTTAAAAGTAACTAATGTAAAACATATTTTGGTTAAAAGCTTTCAAGGCTACCCTTTAATATTTTGTAGGATATGTCTCTTTATGAGTGTAAGAGTTAAATGGAAAGGTTGTGCACTTGGTTCTCCTTTCATTAGAGACCTTTGTTGCTTACTCACTTATTTTTTGCCTTTCGTTTTCTTAGCTAATGCACTACAATTATTTTTGCAATTTGTTTTCCCCTTAAAATATCTACAGGTGTCTATTAAGTGGTTTCTTCCAGTAACAGTTTTAACCTGGATGGAAACATGTACTGGTTTAATATGTAAAGCTATTAGTTTATTCTGGGTTGAATTCTGCTTGTGTGTCAAGATTGATTCAACATCTGTAGCAAAGTCTTACATATCCAACAATGGGATCTTCTCATTGCCGTCCTTCCTAGTCTATCAAATCCCCAAATAGCCTGGTTAATGTCATTCACACAAAGTGGGGAGACAGTTGTGGCCATATCAGAGTCAGGATTCTTGAATCTTCTCAAATGGTGTTAAAGATTTCTCTCTGAAATCTACAATGGATTTATCTTTTCTTTGCTTACTGGAATAGGGCCTGACATAATTTCTAGGAAAGACTTCAAAAAGATTGTGTCAAAATGCCATCTTTCCTAAACACCTCTGATACCCTGTGGGATATGCAGTTTGAGATTTATAGGTTACCCTCAGCATCTTTTCCACTTGCCTTTGCCATCTTTTTTTAAAAAAATATTTTTAAGATATATTTATTCATTTGAGAGAAACAGAAAGAGAGAAAGAGAGAGTAGAGGGGGGTGGGCAGAGAGAGAATCTCAAGTAGACTCCCTCCCCGTTAAGTGTAGAGCCCAATGCAGGAATCACAACCTTGTGGTCAATGACCTACGCTGAAATCAAGAGATGGACTCTTAACTGACTAAGCCACCCACATGCTCCTAATTTTTTTTTTAATCCAAGATTCTTAATAACATAGGAACCAATTGATACACATTTCACCGTCCTAGATTGCATGTCTTTATGACTATTTCAAATTATTCTGTATATTTCTGTGTTCCCCATCTAATCTTTGAGAAAAATTAACAATGGCTCTTAGTTTAGACTTAGAAGATCTAAAATCAACTGTAAGTGCCTTTCCTTATTTTGAGTGGTTTAATTTAAAGCGGCAAGTGACTTTTCAGAGTTTCAGGCTTAACAGAATGAAAAGAAAGAAGATCAGAGGGAAAGATAAAAGAGGATCACTTATGTACATTATCATAGGGAAGTAGAAAAGCAGGATAAAAAGTAGTTGGGTTCAAGCTTTGTTTAGAGAGATCCAAAGAAAAATACTTTTTCATTTTTCTAAATTATCCATGGGCCTTTGCAAAGGAAATTAAAAAGTGATTTTGGAGTCTGAGCTCCTTCATTCTTCCTATGTTTGATTTGGTTAATGTTCATAACATTCAATTATCCCTGTCTGTTTCTTTGAAGTACATGTATATGCATATATTAAAACAGTATAAATTTAATGAATGCTTCTTTTTGGCTCCAGAACAATATAACCATAGAAGAGTGTTAATAATCTAACTCAACTCAATTTTTATTGTTATTGTCTTATTTCTACCTTCTTAAATCCCCAATATTAATCCTTTAAAATATGCAGCGATTTTAATTTAAATGTTTACAAAAAAATCTTTGCATATTCTTTTTTTTTTTTTTAAATCTCATATCTTCATCCTAGATTTATTTTCCTTCTTAAAAAAAAAACAAACAAACAGTTTGCAGCAGTTTGATTGGGTAGCCACTAGCCATGTATGTCCATGGAAATTTTAAATAACTAAATAAAACTAAAAATTCTATTAATCTGTCTCATTAGCCACATTTCAAACACTCAATAGACACATGAGGTTAGCAGGTACTGTATTGGATCATGTAGATATAGAACATTTTCATCACACAGAAAGTACTATTGTATAACCCTGAACTATGAAGTAGATCTGTTAATACTATCATGGCTTGGTTTGGTTTGTTTGGGAAGGTATGTAATTTGACCTAATAATTTTTGATAATACAAAAGGTCAATATTTGTGAGTGACAGAACTGAATTCATGTAATATCCAGGCAAAGAAGACCTATATTAGTACACAGTGCTCACACACTCAGTAACAGTAGATTTGATTATTTCTAACAGCAGCATGGAAAGATGCTCATTGGCTCTCACACAAAATCAAAGTTGCTTCAATAATTTTCCTATTTCATTCTTTGCCAGTTCAAAGCTGGTTTATTCTGCTCTCCTAGTCCCTGATAAATTTTCAGAGAGCAAAGTTTCTTTAATCTTATGGTTTTAAAGAGTAAGTTTTCTCAATAATATTGTTCTGTATTATAAAATATCCCATTTCATTTCAAAGAATAAGGTTTCTAAGTGTTATGTCCTTGATGCTCATTAGCAGAAACAGCTTTACAGTTTCCCACACTCTAATGAGAGTTTTTCTAGGATACAGAAATTGAAATGAACAGTTATTTTCTCTCAACTTTGAAGATATTATATCCTGGTTTTCTGGCATATACACTTGCATTTGGGAAGACTGCTGACAGTTTAATTATGGTTGCTTCATAAGTAATCTGTCTTTTCTTCCCAGCTGGTTTCATTTAGTTGTCTTTGGCGTTTTCCTGTTTTAGAATAGTGTATTCTAGGCCTGGGTATCTCCTTGTGTGTTTCGTTTGGGATTCATTGTGCTTATCAAATCTGAATATATATCTCTTTCAATACGTTTAGAAAATTCTTAACTCACTCTTTCTTCAAATGTTACTGCTTCGTCCTTCTCCCCAGGACTCTAGTGGGATGAATATTAGTCTTTTCCAGTCCTCCAGCTTTCATTACTTCTATTTAACACTCTCACATCTTGCTGTTTTTATTCTCTGGGCTTCAGAGAAATAATTTATTCAGATCTCTCTTATAATTATTACTTCTCCTTAAGCCATGTCTATAATTCTGCTTAACCCATCCATTGAAGATCACTTGGAAATAGAGTTTACTGAATGTCTGTTCAGTGCTGTGCTGAGGATATCTGATTCTCTAGAGTTGTGTAGTTCATTTGACTTTTTATTTACTATTGATTAAGATATTTTATGACTCTCTGAGGGTAAAGGTTAACTTGTGGCAGACTTATTACAATGCAAATTACTCTTGTCTGAGACCAATGCAAATGATTGCTACCCTGTCAGAAAGATAAACTCAAAGGTTAGCCTTTATCGCCCCCAAAGAACATTTATTGTTAAGTATCTCTTTTGGCAGTCTTAATCTATCATTTCAATATAAAAAATTTATATTAAAATATATATGCTTTTGCTAACAAACGCTTAGCAAACAGCCTTACCATCTTACTGGTTCCCTCATTTATGAGTTATTTAATACATCTTTGATATGTATTAATTTTACATGTGTCAGAGTGTCTCACTTTTAGTTTTTGAATATTATATTTTACATGCTTTGAGACATTCCTACCAAGATGCTCATGATGACTAACCAGCAAGGGGCAATTAGTATGCTGTCCAAGAAGAAGGATATTTCATGTGCTGTTAAATCCCAGGCATGTCTATTCTTGGCTCTTTGAGTGATTCCTGAGAGAGATTGATAGTTTCGATTTAAGGCTTTGTTTGCTTGTGGTCCTTAGTCAAGTCTTATTCTGGTTCTTGTTTGCTTTTGACCTTTTCTCCATTAGTGGCAGCAAGGATTGGAAATTTCGTTTTGTCATCTGACCATTTCGTGATCTCTCTTAGTTGAAATGGGCATTTATTCTCTGGTGAATGAGGGAACAGAGGAAATAGGAGGCTTTTTTTTTTTTTTTGTATTTATTGTTATTATTTATATTATTTGTTTGCCCATTTGTTAGTTCAAAGCAATTAAGAAAATATATCAAGACCATTGAAAAGAACAGATCTTTAGAACTGGAATATCTATCAAACTGGCAATTCTTCTTTTCCTCTGATTATTGCCTGAAAATTCTGTTATTAACTACAAGCTAGAGATTGGATCTTTGGAAAAATTGCTGAAAAGACTATTAATAATTAGTACTTCAAATAATAATTTTGTAGCCAACATGTACTGTGAATTTTCTTTGAAAATTATCATATTGTACTAAAAAACTGAATCATGATTTCTATGTTTTTGTCCAGACATAGAAGACAACTTCATAAGCTGATTGCTGACTCAATCCCAGCAAAACAGGAATTATTTACACAGCACTGTATAAACTGATTAGAAAACTATATTTCTAATTAATTGTTCTACAAAACTTAATCATTTTTAACAATCTGTTCTCTGAGGAGTAAATGAGGAAATAGTTTACTTTACTCCTTTATCTTTAACCTGCGTATTAGTAGACTATACTTTTGCAAACTGAAATAAAACACTTAAAAATGTTATGACTCTCACTGACCATTCAAAGTTCAAAAATAAATATTTTTACTGAGCCTTCTTCATTTTCATGGCAATATAATTATTTCAATTGGTTCGATGAGGATATGTCCTCCTTTCTAACAGGATATAATTGGACAATAAATTATGCAAACAAGGTCATGAGTATCATATTTGAGAATGCTACTTATGTAATCATGTGTGATAAACCCACCACTAAGGATGAATTGCTATACTTCTTATGTGGAACAAATGCCTGACGAACTGTCAGAGCAAGTTGGCATGTTACCTCTTGTATGACTTACAAAACAAACCTCATAGTAAGAAAGATAATTTCCTTGCAGGCCAAGAACCTCAGAAAAATTGTGTGACCTTGAGCCAAAGTGGAGGTGAATTTCTTGGGTTTGGCTGCCTAGCCTCACATACAAGAACAAATTCTAAATCTTATAGAAAATATAATCCTAGATTCTTGAAAACTCCAGATAGACATTAATTTCCTAGTCTAATAGTTGTTTAACACTAAATGGTTCTACATTTGCTGACCAGAATAAGGAGATTTATACATGTTAATTAAATCTTCCTATGCCTATACAAGCAAATCAGGCCAATATATAATGAGTATCTTCTTATGGTAAGTAATAATTTTTGAAAATTA
Organism: Canis lupus familiaris; assembly: GCF_011100685.1. Lineage (NCBI taxonomy): Eukaryota > Metazoa > Chordata > Mammalia > Carnivora > Canidae > Canis > Canis lupus. The sequence goes on along the minus strand of NC_049234.1, from coordinate 14,784,920 downwards.
TTTATAAGGGTGAACACTGTTAAGAAAAGTATCTAAAACTTGGTAATTGGCAAAATGAAGTAGACAGGTCTTTTCATTATAGTATTGGGCACTGTCCAGCTGGAATGATATGGTCCTCTGGGGTATGTATATCTTTGGGACATTCTATTTATTGTTGATTAAAATATATTACAGTCTGTAGGGATAGAGGTCAACTTATAGAAAATCAAAAGCAATAAAGAGAATTCTGTCAGATAGTATTGAAAATAATTTCTGTTCAGTAGAATAGATAACCCCAAAGGCCATATTTTATTGTCATATAGTATGTTAATTTTATATATAATCCTACTCTAATGTTTAAAAAAATCTTTTTTGGTGCAATATAGAAATCTTTCTTCCTCAAATGTTCTTTGAACTATTATCATTTTACTGCATCCTTCAATCTGTTAGTTAATTGTTGATGTCTATTAACGAGACTTCTCGTTATATATATATATTTATATATATATATTATATATTATATATTATATATATATATTTATATATTTTATATATTAACGAGACTTCTACTTTTAACTCTGGAAAATAATATTTTAAGAGAAAGAACTTGTCCTTATTCAGCATTTTGATATATCTTTTTAAATGTGTGGTTTTCATGTGATCTAATTTTTCATATTTCCAGGAATAGAAGTTTTCCTTCTATCTTTGGACTCCATTAACTTTTCTGTATAGCATATTGATGGGCTTGAGACCAGCATGCATTTTCAAACCTTTGATTAATTTTGGAATTCCTTCAGAAGTGCTTTTCTTAGAGACTAGAGGAATAGAGAGTAAAGGGATTCTTAGGCCAGTGAGACAGTAGGATCGTTCACTTGATTTTCTGAGGTTCTCACTCTGGATAAAGGGAGAGAAATCTCCTGGAGAGTAAGAGAAACAATAGATATCTGACCAAACTTAGAGGAAACTTTTTAAATTTCCTTTACTCCAAATATGTTCCTACATAACCTCATGGATTCCAGAAACTGTAATGACTATATTATTCCTTTGCAAAATGCATTTTTTTTGTTGTTGTTACCACAGAGATGAGGCAGTTGCTTTTGAGCAGTGCACTTTTAAGTTCAGAATTCCGCTGCTGTTGTCTTTCCTACAGGCTTTGATCGACAGTCTGTGGCCCCAAATGCACAACAGAATACAGTGCTCTTTAAAAAAAAAAAAAAAAAAAAGCATCTGGGCTTCACCTCAGACTTACTAAATCAAACTCTTTGGGATATAGCACCTGAGATTCTTAAAAAAAAAAAAAAAAAGGTTTTACAATATTATTCTGAATCTTGAAAAGTAGAAACTCACTGATGGATTCCAGTATTTCCCAAATTGTGACTACATAAATCACCTGCGGTGCTTTTTTAAAAATTCTAATTTTATCCCTCACACTCAAAGCTTTCAAATGAGATCAAATGAATTTATTTATTTATTCATTTATTTATTTATCTATTTGTTTATTGGAAACAATAATCTAGCCTATTCTTTTGGGCGGAAAGAACAATTAAATATTGGGTGGATCTTGCAATTATTTATATAGCTGTTACTATCAAACTTATTCATTGCCTAAACCACAAAAATATCAATAAATATCTCCTGTCAAAGGATAACATGCGATCAATGAACAAAGATAGAGGTCCTCCTTACTACCAGCTCTTTGCATTTTTTTTTCAAATTAGAAAAAAAAAAAAAAAGATTGTTAGGACATTGCATCATTGCATTTTTCCAGGCTGATAATGAGAGAGCATCTTTCAGTTGACCATCAGATAAGAGGCTCCCAGATGAGTTTCTGATAATTAGGAGTTAATCACCTTATGATTAGTTTCCTTTACTCTTGCAAACAAAGCCCCAGTACTACTCACATTTCACAGTCCCATTGCTGCTCACATTTCCTAGTGTTACTGAGAGGCTTGACCTCTGCTGCAATCTTTTACGTGAAGACAAATCTGACAATGTTGGTCCAGAGGAGAGAGATCTCCCATTAATTCCTAAGCATGAGACTACTCTGATAAGAGGGGGGCAAATTTGGGATAAATACTCACCAAAGTACTATGCTTCTTTCCCAGACAGATAGTATTAATGAGGAGCTGGGTAGGGAAGAGAAAACTCTATGACCAAGAAGGAAGGAACCATACCTTAGAAGAAAAGAGAATTGTGTACTATATGGGAGACTAAAAGATAAAAGCTGAAATAAAATATATTTCCCAAAAATAACTTCTGGAATTTGAAACTTGGAGATATATAGACAAGTCAATAAAAAACTAAAATAATTCTAAATATAATGAAGAAAGTAGCAAATGTAGGAAGTAGTTACCACTATAGATGATAAAAGGAAAAACTTGGAACTTAGAGGAAGGAGCTACATGGAGCTTAAGATCAGACCTCTGGGGCAGCCCTGGTGGCTCAGCGGTTTAAGCGCCGCCTTCAGTCCAGGGCGTGATCCTGCAGACCGAGGATCGAGTCCCACATCAGGCTCCCTTCATGGAGCCTGCTTCTCCCTCTGCCTGTGTCTCTCTGCCTCTCTCTGTGTCTCTCATGAATAAATAAATAAAATCTTAAAAAAAAAAAAAAAAAAGATCAAACCTCTGATGAAGAAGCACCGCTTGGTTAATGTTGCTATCTTTGGGCTTGAGAAAAATGCCAGACCTGTGAGAGGAAGATGCCCTTGGCTCATGAGAATGACCCCAAGATGGGGCACACAGACGTGTCAAAAGTATTCAACATCATATGACATTGAGACACCATTACATTTGGAAAAAACCCCACATTTTTCTTATCTTATTTCTTATGTTATTTGCAAGCCTTATATTACAAATCAATTATAAAATACCTTCAGGTAGGACAGCCCGGGGGCTCAGTCATTTAGTGCTGCCTTCAGCCCAGGGTGTGATACTGGAGACCTGGGATCGAGTCCCACGTCCAGCTCCCTGCATGGAGCCTGCTTCTCCCTCTGCCTGTGTCTCTGCCTCTGGCTCTCTCTCTGTGTCTCTCATGAATAAATAAATAAAATCTTTCAAAAAAAAAAAAAAACCCTTCGGGTAATGTGTATTGTCTTATGTTTTTTTAGTCTGTTCCTTCTATGGTTATACCTATATATTTGATTAATTACATATTTATACTTTTAATAAAATATTCAATTAAATATTGTTAGATGGAACAAAATGATGTCTTAGGTTCCTGAACTCATAAGAAGAATTTGGTTCATTAAATAATTCTATTCTCCAGAGTTTCAGAAGCAAAAAAAATCTGGAAATATCAAAAAAACAAAACCAAACTTAGATACTAAATAAGCTTCCAAATCTGGAAAGAAAAAGAATTTTGATTTATTTTTTGGTGTTTAGTTAATGATGATTAACCATCATCATTTCCTTGATGATTAATGATTCTGAGCACCTTTTGAAGTACATGTTGGCCATTTGTATGCTTTTTTTTGAAAAAAAAAATGTGTATTTATATCCTTTGTCTATTTTTAAGTTGAGTTATTTGTAAAATTCCCAGGAGAAGATATAGGTGGAAGCCTCCTTGATATTGGTCTTGGCAATAATTTTGTTTTTTGGATTTGACACCAAAAACAAAGGCAAGGAAAACTAAAATAAGCAAGCAAGGCTACATCAAACTAAAAAGCTTCCACGTAACAAAGGAAACCATCAACAAAGTGAAAAGGCAATATATAGAATGGAGAAGAACATGTTTGTAAACCACACATCTGACACAGAGTTAATATCTAAAATATATAAGGAACTCATACAACTTAATAGCAATAAAATATGCAAACATACATAAAATTACCCAATTAAAAATGAGCAAAGGACCTGAATCACTAGTCCTCAGGGAAATATGAATTAAACCCACTGTGAAATATCCCTTCACACCGGTTAAGGTGATGATTATATTATATATATATATATAAAAAGACACTAGACAAATGCTGGATAAGAAATGGAGAAAAAGGAACTCCTGTGTAATACTGGTGTGAATATAAACTGATATAGCTCCTACAAAAACAATATGGGGTTTCTTTAAGAAATTTAAAATAGAACTACCATGCCATACAGAAAGCCCATTTCTGAGTTTATATCCAATGAAAATGAAATCATTATCACAAAGATATGTCTGCACACTCATGTTTATTGCAGCATTTTCATGATAGCCCAGATATGGAAAGAACTGTTTGTCAAAAGATGAATAGATAAAGATGAATGGATAAAGAAATGTGGTATATCATATAATATGTAATATATAGTAATAATGGAATATTATTCAGCCTTAAAAAAGAAGGAAATCCTACCATTCACAACAGCATGGATGAAACTAAGGGATATTATATTAAATAAAATAAGCCAGACAGAGAAAACAAATACTGCTTGATATTACTTATATATGGAATCTATAAAAAAATGTAAAAGTTGAATTCTTAGGAACAGAATAGTATAGTAGTTGTAGGAGTTGAGAGTAAGGAAAATGGGAAGTGGTTGGATGAGGTCTAAGGATGCAGTGTAGGGTATGGTGACTATAGATTATATACAGTATTGTAAAATGGAAATTTGATAAAAGAGTAGATGTAAAGTGCTCAAAAGATAAATATGTGAGGTGATGAATAGATGGGTTATTCAACTTTGCTGTGAGAATCCTCTCACAATATATATGTATATCAAATCATCACATTGTCTATTTTAAATGTATATGATAATTTTATTTTTCAATTATATCTCAATAAACCAAAATAATTTATACATTTTTTTTTTATAATTTATGATAGTCAGAGTGAGAGAGAGAGGCAGAGACAGAGGGAGAAGCAGGCTCCATGCACCAGGAGCCTGACGTGGGACTCGATCCCGAGTCTCCAGGATCGTGCCCCGGGCCAAAGGCAGGCGCTAAACCACTGCGCCACCCAGGGATCCCAATTTATACAGTTTTGATCATGCTAGAAGTTTTCCATTTTACAGCAGTCCCAAACACCAATCTTTTTATCTTTTAATTTCTTATACCTTTTTTGTGACATCATCAGCATGCAATAAACCATTTATATTTAACACTATTCTTTTAAATCTTTGCTTAATAAGTATTTTAACATTCAAACAAACATCCAGTGAAGTGAATTTATCTATTTAATATATCCTAAATATGTTTACTCAAGTCAAGATCGTTTTCTTATAAAAGCAGAGAAGATGTGTATTTATTAATTTACTTAAACCATTCTTATTTAAAACTCATATGGCTCCAGGCACTGCAAGAGGTGCTGGAAATTCAGTATTGAATAATGTAGATAGATTTTCAAGTATAAGGGTATATATGCAGAGGAACAATAACAACACAATATTATCCATGCAGAGGAAAACGGGGAGGTGGTTATCATGTTATGAAATGCACAGAATGATGACAAACCTCAAGTTTTGGGGCCTAGGAAGAATCCCTGGGGAACAACATGTATTTTAAACAACAATACAAGAGAAGGGAGTAAGGAGACATATGTCTATAGAAATAGACAAAGTAAAGATTGCAAAAAGTTTTATACAGTATGATAAATATTTTAGATTTTATCCTAATTATAATTTTATCCTAAAGTATTTTAAGGTGGAGAGTCAGAATACAATCTAGATTTTACAAAGATTTCTCTGACAATAGTTTGAAGAATGTCTTTGAGATAGTAGGAGTAGACTAAGTACAGGTATTGTTACTATTGAGAGATTATAGCTTACCGTGGTGAAGTGAAAGCTGGAGATGAATAAAATAGTTGAATTAGAAATTTATGTTTGATGTGGGCTCTACAGGAATTACTAATTAGATGTGAGAGTCAGAGAAGCTTGGAGAAATGTTAAATCCTTTGACTGTAGAGCTAGGCAGAAATCCTGTCATTCATAAAAACAATACCTACATGCTTGGATGTATGGCCCTGAGGATCGTGAGAAGTATCTGTGTTAAAACTTTCAAGGGACTGATTTGAAGGAGCACATGCAGCCAAATGGTTATATGTTTATAGCAGCATTATCAACAATAGGCAGATTATGGAAAGAGGTCAAACGTCCATTGACTGATGAATGGATATAAAGAATACACACACACACACACACACACACACACACATAAAGAATATATACATGTGAAATATAAAAAATTATATATATATATATATAATGAACTACCCAGCCATCAAAAATAATGAAATGTTGCCATTTGCAATGATGTAGATAGAGCTAGAGTGTATTATGCTAAGCAAGTAAGTCAGAGAAAGACAAATACCATATGATTTCACTCATATCCAGAATTTAAGAAATGAAACACGAACATGGGGGAAGAGGAAGAAAAGAGAAGGAAGCACACTATAAGTGACTCTTAACTAAAGAGAACAAAATGAGGGTTGATGGAGGGGAAGTGGGCAGGGGATGGGCTAAATAGGTGATGGGTATTAAGGGGGCACTTACGGTGATGAACATTGGGTGTTAGATATGTGATGAATTACTAAATTCTATTCCTGAAACCAATATTACACTTTATGATAACTAGACTTAAAAAAATCTGAAAAAGCCACCAAAAATATCAAGGGAATTCTTAACAATAAACCAACTACGCTACATATTAACTCAATGTACTTATTTAATTACACCATTTTGCATTTTCTTTAGAGAATTTTTTTGTTCTTTGAATCCCTTTATACTTAGTTTTATTTATAAATAATAGATATGGAACTAAGAAAACCATTCTTTGATATTTTATTTAGTTTTATGATATTAGGCAAGTTGCCTTATTAATAAAATATCTGAATCATCAATTATGTATAGTACATAACATTGCAAAAGCTATATGTAATGAAGTCTATTCAATAAAAAAGTTAGAAGTCAAAATATATACATGTATCATGAGAACTGGAGGTAGCCTTTGGGGAATAAAAAAAAAAAAAGAAATCAACACTGTTCTTCTCTAATGGGCTTCATGATCTCTTTCTCAGCCATTCTCCTACAGCTTTCTCTTCCATTCTTTCAGATGACTTCTTTATGTTCATGTCCCAACACTAATGTTATCTCTGAGATTACTTAACATTACAATTATAAAATTATAAGCCACCAGCTTTATTAGAGTCTTGTTAGTACATGATTGGCACAGATTCTGAAGAGATGCATGTTTGGTTTCTGCGTGGTCTTGGAACTGGTGTACAAATGAAAATTTCTGGCCAGAGAGATAGAATCATATACTATGTTGTTAAATCAATATTCATTTTAAACTCCTTCACTCTTTAGTGTACTTCTAAGAAAGAAGAATAATACTATTTACTTGTAAATTCCAATTTCAATAACAAATGCGATAAAATATACACTTTAGCATTAGTGTATAATGGTAATACACATTTCACTCTTTAAACAAAGGCCAAGAGAAGAAACAATACACAGAGAAAGAAAATACATGAGTTTAGGTCTCTTAGTATTGCCCATTTAGATTCATCCTTTATCAGTCCTGCTTTTACAACCTAGTTGCTTCTGTAAGACTTGAGAAATTTGTTCAATTAATAGAATGTTATGAAAAATACAATTAGCTCTTCTATATTTGTGTATTACCTAATGCTTATTGGTTCACTGTTATTACAAGGGTGACATTGCATTGTGGTGGAGAATGGATGATCTTTTCACTAAATCATGTTGAGTCAATTATTTATCTTTGTAGGAAAGAAAATTCACCTTACATGATGTCCCAAAGAATAGAAAAATGAATTTTAGATATTTTACAGAGCTAAATGTGAAAGTAAATGTTGTAGAAGAGAACATAGGGCAACTTCTTTATGATTTTGACATAAACAAAGATTGTTTTAAACAGAACAAAAAACATAATATCCTTAATAAAAGCACCTGTAAAAAGTTTTCATTACAATTAAGAACATGTGTTTATCCAAAAATACCATTGAGAGAATGGTTACCTTTTGACCTTATCTGAGAAACATTTCTGCATTATTTTATAATATTGAATATTTTTATTAGTCAACATACACACTAAATGATAAGGAGTGGTAGATAATACAATTCACTTGTTTCTATATTCTCAGAATATAGAAATTTCAGAATTTATATTCCATCAATAAAAGAAATATATAAATCTCTAATTTAATTTCCTTTGGGTGCATATTCAACATTAGGAACCCCTTTATAGATCAGTTCTGTTTCACAACTGTTCATTGAACACTTACTATATTCACTGTTCTCCTTAACACCTTTGTAGTGGTGGAGTAAACATTCTAATAAGGAAGCCAGATAAATGTGATAGGTTAGAATAGATCTTCAATACGTGAGGATAAAGGGATGGGTTTTCCCCCTGTTATTCTATGGATTAGATGCCACAGAACTGAATATTAAGATGTCTTAATTGAAGTTTGGGAATAAATTTAGGAAATACCTTTGTACTTAATCAAAGTCAGTAAAGCATTATATATTGAGGAAGAGGATGTATCAGTTAAAGTACAATGTATGGAAAACATGAAATGTATCAGGATAATATATCAGAGATCCAAAGTTACATGAAGAATTATTCAGAGGGATGAACAAACTTTGATTTATATATTTCATATAGTATGTAAACCAGGGACATATTTTCATAAATCCTTCCTTGATCAATTAGAAAAATAAATTTAAATTAAATTTTTATATATAATTTTCTTGTTTGAGAGTACAACAAAAATATTCAACTCATTTTTAGAAAACTTGTGGTATGTCATTTGATAGAAAGCTCAAGGAAACCTAACCAAAAAATCCATACCAAAATCAGTTTGCAATAAAAAACACTAGCACAGGGATCCCTGGGTTGCTCAGCGGTTTAGCGTCTGCCTTTGGCCCAGAGCGTGATCCTGGAAACCCGGGATCCAATCCCAGTGCATGGAGCCTGCTTCTCCCTCTGCCTATGTCTCTGCCTCTCTCTCTCTCTCTCTCTCTCTCTCTCTGTGACTATCATAAATAAATAAATAAATAAATAAATAAATAAACAAACAAACAAACAAACACTGGCACATTAAAAAAAAGTGGGTAAGATTAACTGCAGATGTTATTATGGAAAGACGTTATGTACTAAGCTGAAATAGAAGCTCTAGATTCATTTAATTCCCAGGAGGCAGTGGCTACAGAAAGGGAATGAATTTGAACACTTAGAATTTAAAACAAGGGTATTGAATTGGTAGATGCAGTGCATCCTTACTGTCGCTAGAGGGGAATCTGAGAGGGATTTAGGAGAAAGTTTATTGCGACGGCTGTAGGTGGAATAAAGGATCCTGTGTGAATAAATTTTCTTAACAGCATGCTTACTTCAGGGGAAAAATGAAGCATAGAGCATCTGAGAAAAAGCCATATTGTCAAGCTATATTGAAATAATTGTTTCTCAGCAAGGAACAAGATCTGTCAGATGCCCGTGTTTAGAGTGAAATTCTCTGTTGCCATATGTTTCAATAAGATGTATGATATTTTATCAAATAGTTAGAAGAAAACCATCAACCAAAATAAATGTTTTAAGGCACATATCAGATGATGAATGATGATTTTTTAGAAAACCAAGCAACCTACTAAACAAACAGCAGCAACAACAAAAACTATTGATGGAGTATCAACCTTCATTCAGCTTCAGAGCCAGGGCACAGTGTGACTTGGTTGCTACAAAGTCATCGTTTTCCTTCCATGTCCGTCAGAACAGATATATCAAGAAGTTGTTATAATAATTATGAGCAGTATTAATTTAAATGGCAAACTGTTATGTTCAGCATAAAAGAACATGTAGGAATGATAGTGGTAGTGGAAGGTTTAGATTTTCCTCCAATTACGATGTTCTCTTTCCTTTACCAGATGCTAAACACTAGTGAAGTCACACAGGTAAAATGACACTGCCTAATTCTACTTCCTTTTTTTTATTTTTTTAAAGCTTCTGTCTTTTTTTTTTTAAATTTTTATTTATTTATGATAGTCACAGAGAGAGAGAGAGAGAGAGAGAGAGAGAGAGAGGCAGAGACACAGGCAGAGGGAGAAGCAGGCTCCATGCACCGGGAGCCCGACGTGGGATTCGATCCCAGGTCTCCAGGATCGCGCCCTGGGCCAAAGGCAGGTGCTAAATCGCTGCGCCACCCAGGGATCCCCCAGCTCTACTTCCTTATGCAAGTTCAAAAATATTTGCTACTCATTTCACTTAGAAGGTTTACAATATTTAATCCTTTTTTATTTTTTTTAATTTATTTTTTATTGGTGTTCAATTTACCAACATACAGAATAACCCCCAGTGCCCGTCACCCATTCACTCCCTTTGTGCCCTTGTTTCTTCCTTTAACATTATGGCAAACCACCAAAGAATGTATTGATCTGCTTTATATTTTAGGCTAAAGGAATAAGTAAGTCCTATATTTTTAACCATAAAGAGTTTATAATATAACTAGAAAATATCTCATATTTAAAACTAATTACATGGATTCAGAAATGTGTGAGATTTATGTGAGCTTACTATCTTTTTTCCCTGATTTTCCTAATTTTCTATTTTTTCCTATCTCAATTTATTCATTAGGGCATTTTAAAAATATGGAAATTAGCCAAAACTATTTCATCTCTTTCACTCAGTCTAGTGACTTCTATGTCTCTGATGACTATCAAATCCATTTTCTTCTAAGTCCACAGTAAAAGACTGGTGTAAGCCACCCTCATACTTCACCTCCAGTAATCTAGTGGCCCCTGGCTGGATTACCTGCTCTTACTCTCACTGAATTATCTCTTTCCATTGATGCAGCCAGATCTTGCAAACTGAAAGTTGCAGATCTATGTTTCTTCCCAGTTTATAATCCTTTAAAAGCTTTTCCATTATTTGGAAATTAAACCAAAATTCTTATCAGGGACTTTAAGGCCCTATAAGCTGGATGCTCCCTATATCTCTACCTCGTTTTGTGCCATGCTCATCTGATTTTCTTGTCCTATAGTTATGCTGGCCTCTCTCACACTCACCATCATCCCTTTACTGTTTTGTTCTCTTTCTTCTCTCTTTTATTAATGCTTATCATTCATTCATGTCTCAAATTCACCTTTAATTCCTATAGGAAATATTATCTGATGTCCTTGATAAGGAGGCAAATCACTCTAATAGTTTCTATATGTTCCATTTTTATTCTTCATTACACTTAGATCAGTTAAATATTAGGTGATTGTATCCCCACTTACATGAGATGTTTTGCTTATTTTATCCACATTTGGTTAATTACTATTGGTTAAAAAAATAAAATTGTGAAGAGACAAATAAATTATCACTTAAAAAATGGGAGTTTAAAGCATCAATTACAGGATCCAGATTCAGTAGAGAAAGATGTATAGCCAAAAGGCTGAAGAGAAAGTTAAGTGGGAATGAGCTAATTGGCACAATTAAAGTGTGTATCAATCACAATGATCTAGGTTATGTTGAAATAGTAATTAACTACAAAATCGTAGTGGTTAAACATTAATATTTTCTCCCACTCATGCTATATATTGATAATGAATTGACTAAGATTCTGTTTCACATTATTTTCTCCTTGGGAGCTGACAGGCAGCCACTGTCTGAGATAATTCTTGTTGCTGTGGCAAAGAAAATGAGATGGTCTGGCAAATCAAGAACTGGCTGATAGAAATTTCCAATCATAAACGACATGCAACATTCCCTTCTTTAAAAGAATAGTTAAATATCTGTTATCTCTGATAGTGGTTAAGTGAGATAGCACCCTGATGTTACAAGAGTCTTATATTTGCTGTTTCCAGAACTGTGCAATGATTCCTTTCTGATTCCACCAATCTTACATAGTTATAATCTTACACTACTGGACATACAAGTGGCTGTTACAGGCCAGTATTAGAACCTGTGTCTAAAACTCTGTTGGAAACAACTCAATACACAGAGTAAAAACAAAATAAATCTTTGAATTGAGCCTAACTTAGTGTGATTTGGTTTAGAAAGTCTAAATTTAAAATTAGAAAAAACAAACTTACTTTTTCTTTCTTTTCTTTCATTCGTTCATTCTTTCTTTATTTTGAAGAACACTAAAAATTGTTGGCACATTAGCAGTTAAAATTCATCTGTCTTGGCGGTTTAGTAAATAGAGCAACTTCATCTTTTTTCTTATTTTGTATTATGGAAGATTAAATGCCTGGCCATATTTATACCATTATTGTGTGTAGGAGTAATTGAGGTAGAAGGAGATTATTCTGTCCCATTTAAACTTCAGAAAAGAATTTCCTGATTGTTTTTCTGAACTGGTAAATCTCATATAAGCAGATTTTACATTGCTAATTCAATGTAAGTTATCCCCTCAAAATAATAAAATGTTTATCATTACCAATTAAAGAGGCATATGGTAGACCTCATTCATCTAATCCAGTTTTTTAATTAAACAATTTTTATCTAGGGTATTTAAAAAGATATAAAGTGAATGTCTACATATAACCAAGTTTTGAGACATTTTATTCCTTTTCATTATCAAGAACAGAATTAGTTCTACAGGAATTTTTGCATCCAGGCATTTGTGAAAAATTAATCACAAAACCAAAATTACTAATCACAGGACCAAAGTCAAAGTTTCATCAGAGCTGAATTACTTGCCAGAGACTTGGAAGGTTTCTGCTTCTAATCTCATCCAGTTGTCAGAATTTATTTCCACGCAGTGTAGGATGGAAGTCCCTAATTATTTGCTGGCTGTCAGAAGATGATGGCATTCCTTCTCATACTTTCCATATAACCTCCTCCATCTTCGGACTTACAACATCAGGTCAAGGAGACTTTCTTATGATTTGCATCTCTCTGACTTATTTTCTGCTATCTCTTTTCCACTTCATCTTCTGATTTTTTTTTTCTCCTGTTAGGGCATATACAATTACATAGGGCCCACCCAGATAATCAAAGATAATATATCTTTGATTGACTTGACCAGCAAGCTCAATTATATCTGCATATATTTTAGCTATATAAATTCACTTACTTACAGGTATGCTATATCATCTTTTCTATAGTTCTACAAATTAAAGCATGGAATCTTCCTGGGGTTGATAGTTCTATCTACCATGGATACTTTTTGAGTTTGTATAAATTGAAGGGCAGTCATTCAACTTTCTAAAATCTGGTATCCTACTACAAATGCATTAAAATATGCAGCTTCTTATATGGCCTCGGTGTCAGTTTGAAGCTATTCACACATCAACATACACACAATCATTCATAAAATACATAAAATTCATAAAATTCAAGCAGGTTGGAAAAATATATCGCTTCTATTTCCCTGCTCTTTCTCTTCTTTCATTATGTCTCTCTCTCATCTGTCATCTATGTATCTCTATCTTCTCTCTATTTATGTATCAATCACTTATCATCTCTGTATGTTGACCTATAATAAGTGATCAAATATGCAATACTATTATTTTAATTTATATCTACTATATGGTCTTATAATTAGCTTGTAAATAAGAAAATCAATCATACTGCCTCCCTCCCAAAGAAATCCACTGAAATGCCTGATCACTAATGAGAGTAGTTGTGTCTTTTGCAAGGAAGATTGCAATGAGAAAAAGTAAGAGGATTGTTTCATTAAAAAATCTTTATATGGCAGGTAGGTTGATAGATATAGTTAATACTTTATGTAAGTTAAGTAAATTAAAATTAAGTAAATTAAAAGATTTCAAAATCTCATTTTTCCATTCACATTCTTTCAATAATCTATAGTATATAGACACACTATATATTTTATTTGTGAAACTTTCTTTTTTGATATCCTAAAGTTATAATAAGGAGTTAAAATCATTGTTTTTTATAAGATGATGATTGCCTTTCAATAAAATAATTTAAAAACGAAGTTCCTTCAACTCTTTAGGCAAATGATATTAGCTTAGTTTTTAGTTTTAAGACTAAACTTTAGACTATAAGAAATTCACAGTGACAAAACTTGCCCTCATTGTGATTTTTGACATATGTACATTTTATTAATTATAACAATGAATAGCATTAGTACACATCTAGATACATTATATACACCACTTATTAGAGTTTCATACTTTCACAAACTATCGTGACAATTTATAACAAAAACAGATAAAAAATGTCCTATGAATCAATAATAAATTAACAAACTAGTATTTTTTAATGGTAAAAACATTCATAGTGGAGTAAATAAGATTGAATTTAATATTAAACTAGAAATAACTAGAACATTGAGCAAAATCCATGAGAGTGCTGTTTTCAGACCCTAGATAGAAGTAGAACAGGGTTATGATCCCTGCAAAAAAAGAGAAGAGAGAGAGAGAGAGAGAGAGAGAGAATCCTACAATCACCTACAATCATCCTGGCTTTTGCCTGAAAGGAATGTCGGGACTCCAGGTGCAGGATAGGAAACCTAAAAGAAAACAACGGACTCCCTATGTGAGCCTATGGAGACTGGATTTTTCCGAGGCTGAGATGATTCTAAGTTGCAAGAGTAGCGTTCATTCATGTGCAGAAGATGCTAATTTTTGGAATTATATTCTATTTAGTTATAGGTAACTAGTTTAGATTAAAAAGTTGAATTTTACTTAAATACTTTGCATGAGTTAATTCAGTAAACCAAAGCTAACAATCTAGAATATCAGAATATGTAATTTAGATCAATTCTTTCAAATAAAAATGCATAAAATATTTAAGACAAACTTCTAAAATATCTGAAAGCTAAAACTAAAGATAAGGCTCACTAGGTTAATCTGAGTTAAAACTAAAATGCATAGATGTGAGTTTGTCCTTGAGAGCTCATTGTGTCTTGGCACTTACCAATTCTGAATAAGGACCTCAGAGTCTAAGCAATACTGGTGATAGATTTGTGGGATAAAAGAGATAAAACTGGAGTCCCGGGCACACCAAGAGTGAAGGCTACCAGTATTCACCTGGAGAGTAAGACAATCAAGGAGTAAACTGATCCACATGTGAATTGTCCAGCTTCAAGTCTTCTCAGAGGCCCTTCCCCAAATTTCCTACACTGAAATTGGATTAAAATGATCTTAGAGTACAAGTACTCCTTGCACCTGGCAGCAGCAAACATCTTGAGAAAGATTAACATCATCCTCACTTGAAACTATTTCTATAAATAGCATTTAAATCTCAAGTCCATCACATAATTAAAGATAATCAGTCCCATAAGGACATAATAAGAAGTGAAAACATACAGAAACAACAAACAACAGAAACAGATGCACAGAACCTTAGATAGTGAAATTATCATAGACAGATGGTAAAAACTCTGTTTAACATGTTCAAAGAGATAAATTCAAGCTTGAAAATTTTGGCTGAGAACTGGAAAGAATGAAAAGTGACTTAGCATAGGAAAGCAAAAATTAAATAGGAATGAAATTCTAGAACTGAAATATATGATAGCCATATTATCATTTCAAAAGATGTGTTCAACAGCAAATAGACACCTCTGAAGTCATAATTAATAAATTAATTAAGTCAAAATATTTGAAAGAAGACAAGAAAAACAACTAATGAAAATAGATATGAGGTGATAAGATATAGAAGATACAGTGAGAAGGCATGGTAGATTACATTTTTTTTTACAGTTAACTTATAGGTCTCCTTTTGATAGGATTTGATTTCATTGATGTAAACTTGTCTACATGATTGGTTTCAGACAATAGAATGTATTCAGAATTAACCTTTATTATTTCTGAGCAGAAGATTTAAGAGACAGGACTTGGTTCTGCAATTTCTTTTTTCAATTAGATGCAAGAAAAGCATTCTCCAGAGATAGGGGCTGCTCCATTTGTCTGGGTATCAAAGTGAAGAAGATATATATAGAAATGCTATAGTTGGACAGTGGCTGACATAAACAGGAAAAAAGAATCATTTTTTTTAAACCATTGAGATTTGGGACCACTTGTTACCACCCTAGAGTCTAACACAATTTGACTTAAACAATGTCTGCAAGGTTGAATTCAAGTGGCTAAATAATGAGAAAGAGATTAATAAATAAAGCAAAAACAGTATTTAAGATACAAGGCTCAGAATTTTCAAAAATTGAAGAAAGGTATCACTACATTAATTTTATTCTAACAAAACCAATAAGTATAGAAATATCTTTTTGAATAAACCACAGTGAGATACATCATGGTAAATCTGATTTAGATAAAAGGTAAAGAGCAAATCTATAAAGCAACTACTTGAAGACCAAGAGGTTATCCTTAGAGGAACGAAAAGTAGGTTGAGTTTGACAGCTAACTTCTCAACAGACACATTGGAAGGTAGATTAAGATGAAATAATGTTGAGAAATGTTGATAAGACATCTCCTAATGTAAAATTTCATACCCACTAAATTTACCATTCGAGAATGAAGAGTGAGCTCGCTCACTACCAGCAGACTCTTGCAAAAAGAAATTCAAATTTTTTTCCAGGCATACAAAAATAGTGCTAAAAAAAATAGTGCTAGATGGAAAGTAAGAGATAAAGGAAGGAAGAGATAAAAGAAGAGCTAAATTGAAATGTTTCCTGCATCTGAAACTAATGATTGATTTGTTTATGGAGAAAACATTTTCTGATCTCAAAGCTTCTGGAAAAGTGGAAAACCAGCAGGAATAGGAACAACGTGGAAAATAAGTGTAACAACGGAAACATTCTAAATACCCCAATCTATGATTCTATTATGACAAATATAAAAATTTGTTATGAGCTATGGAAAGAAAAAATATTTTTTGAGCTACTTGTTGATTCACATACAGTTGCAAAAATTAATACAGATAGATCCCATATTTCCTTCACCCAGTTTTCCCAAAGAGTAACATCTTGTACGTCCACAGTACAATATTACAACCAGTTAATTTACGTTAGTATATTCCTATTGATCTTGTTCAGATTTCATCAATTTTTCATGCACTCATTTCTATTTAAATCTGTGCAATTTTATTGTATGTAGATTTCTGTGACCACTACCACAGTCAAGATACAGAACAGTTCTATCATAAGGATGCTTTGTGTTTCTGTTTTATAAATATATCCTTCTTCCTCCAGCAGTCCTCCCCACACACACCTGAAAACTACCAATCTGCTTTTTATGTTTGTAATTTTGTTACCTCAGAATGCTATATAAATGAATAATACAATATGCAACCTTTGAGATTGACTTTTTTCCCAAATTGGTGTAATTCCCTTGAGGTCTATCCAGGTAGTTGCTTATATCAAGATTTCTTTTTATTGTTGAGTAGTATTCAAGGGTATGAATGAACCAAACTTAGTATGAACATTTACAAACTGAAAGACATTTGGGTGTTTCTGGCATGGAGCTATAATGAACAAAGCTGCCTTGAATATTTGTATGCAAATTTTTGTGTGAACGTGTTTTTACTTCTCTGGGTTAAATGACTAAGAATTTGCTGTGTCCTATGCTAATTGAATGTTTAGTTTTTGTAAGACACTGTCATAGTCTTCTTGAATGGCTGGATCATTTTACATTTCCAGCGATATATGAGTGCTTCAGTTACTTCATATCCTTGCCAGCATTTGGTGTTCAAAACCAAACTTCAAGATAAAACAACATAGTAACAACAAACTTAAGGGACTGTTCAAAGAAAAAACTAGAATGTTAATAGAATATTAAGTTGAAAAGGCACAAGACATTCAGAGAGAAAAATATCAAAATTTGACATAAAAATTTCAATTCATTGTATTCTGATCTGCACACATTTTCTGTATATCACAAATGTTTCTTGAGGAGGTCCTCATTGCTGAAATATATAGCTTATGTTTTTTATTAATAAACTTAATTTTAAGAGAAATTTTAGGTTCACAGTAAAATTGAGGAGAAAGTGTAGAGTGTTTCCATATCACCCTGTCCTCACACATGCACAGTCTCTCATACTTTCTTCATCCCCCACCGCAGTGGTACATTTGTTATAAGTGATAAACCTATATTGACACATCATTCTCACCAAAAGTCTGCGGTTTACATTAAGTTCATTTTTGATGTTGTAGAATCTATGGCTTTGGACAAATGTATAATGAATGACATGTATCCATCACGAAAGTAGAATCACTGGCCTTAGAATCTTCTGTGAGCTGCCTATTCATCCTTTCCTCCCTCCCAGTTTCTAGCAACCACTAATCCTTGCCTTTTCCAGAATATTATATAGCTGGAATCATATACTATGTAACTTTTTTAGACTGGCTTTCTTTTCTTTTATGTAGAAATACACATTTAACCTTCTTCTATGTCTTTTCATGGCTTAATAGCTTTTTTAGTCCTGAATGATATCTCATTGCCTGGATGTACCACAATTTCTTTATCCATTCACCTACTGAAGAATATCAGTTTCTTAAAAGTTTTGGAAATAATGAAGAAAGCTGCTATAACCATCCATGTGCAGGTTTTTCTGTGGACATAAGTTATCAGTTTCTTTGGGTCAGTCCCAAGAAGCACGGTTGCAGGATCACAGTGTAAGAATATGTTTTGTTTTATAACAAACTGCCCAATTGTATTTCAAAATACTTGCACCATTTTGCACTCCCACCAGCAAGGTTGTTTCACATTGTCACCAGGATTTAGTGTTATCATTGTTCTGGTTGGTAATTCCAGTACACGTGTAGTGGTATCTCATTGCTATTTTAATCTACAATTCCCTAATAAGAAATGAGTTGTGTTTTATATGCTTACTTGCCATATCTATATCTTCTTTGATGAGGTTTCTGTGCAGATCCTCTGACCATTTCCTATCAGGGTTGTTTTTTTATGGTTATGTTTTAAGAGTTATTTTTATATTGGGGATGGTAGCCTTTATCATATGTATCTTTTGCAAATATTTTCTCCCTAAATGGCTTGTATTTATTCCTGATTTTATTCCACTTTACTGGTGGGTTTTAAAAGTTTTACTCCATCCTATTAAAACGTTCAAAACTAGTTGATTACCAATAAATGACACTCCCCCGCCCCTCCCCCCCATGGACATACTATTTTCTCTTAGTATTAAATCAGTTAATTAGTTTCTGCCTATTTTCTAAATCTAGTAATCATTTGTTTTATGAATCTTTTAGATATATGGATCCTAAATTTGTGTGAGGCTTCAGGGTAGGAGCCAGACATATAAAAAAGAACAAAAAACAAAAAACCACAGAATATTGGCCTATAGCTTCCCAGGAAATTCATTCTCTTTTCTTATAGGAAGATACATCCTAGGTCGATTTCATTTATCCTTTTGATTTTAAATACTAAATAAGTGCTAATAACTTTTGCCATCTGTATGTACACTACCAAAATTCTTACAGTCTATTGGACTTCTTTGCTGGTTTCCTAATTGATTGAATTATAATTTATACTATATTTTGTGTTGAGTTTGCTAACAAAGAATTCATTTCTTTGACATATAACTTCTGTCAACATAAAATTGATAAGTGCACTTCTCAACTACATTTTGAATATGTCCCTTTTCTTTATTTCACAGTTTATTCTCTTTATAATCTCTCCAGTTTTTAAGAATAGTCTTGGGGCAGCCTGAGTGGCTCAGCGGTTTAGCGCCTTCCGCCTTGTGATCCTGGAGACCCGAGATCAAGTCCCACATCGGGCTCCCTTCATGGAACCTGTTTCTCCCTCTCCTGGTGTCTGTGCCTTTTCCTCTCTCTGTCTCCCATGAATAAATAAATAAAATCTTAAAAAAGAAAAAAAAAAAAGTCTGTCTTATCTCCTCCCCCTTTAGCTAGGACCACACCTTACATAACAATCTTGTATACATGTTAATTGCTTGCTGTTTAAAAAGTAATTTTAAACCTATTTTTTAGATACCTGTATATATTTGTGCATATGTATGATGTTGGACACATTCATCCATTTATCTATCTAGTTTCTTTGTGTTTAAATCTGAGAATGAAAACCAATAGTTATTGGCTCAGAAACTGCTAAATTATAACATCACAATAGCTTGCAGATATTAAAGAAGCTTGCAAGTCATCACATTCTGTTTGAGATGATTTTATGAGTGAGACATGAACAGCTTGCTCTGAAAATAGTATTTACTCTTCATTTTTAATGGCTTTCTACTTTATTCTTTAGCAAGAATGTATTTCATTTCTTCTGACACCTGTAATATATTCATATATTAGCAATGACTCCCGACTTTTGCTATGAAAAACATAAATCACCAAAGGAAGCATGCATAAACAAAGGGTTGCAGGCCATAACATTGTCACTCTCCTCCTCTGTCTCAATTAAGAAAACTCTCATCTTTCCCCCTGTGCTTTGTGAATAATGACAAATGACTCACACTGTAGAATCGTCTTCTCAATTATAAAAACAATGCCCATCTGGTTTTCAAAATTACTTTTTATTCAAAATTATTTTTATTTGGTTTATGCTAACATTAATTACATATAAGTGATATTCAATAAAAATATCTTTAGATCTTTGTATTTCTCTTCCTTACACTTTCCCTCCTTCTCTTTCATCATATTCAGAGAATGTTTGAATGAGGAAAAGCAAGAGGCTTTTTTTCCTATTAAGGAACCATATCTAAATGATAATAAAGATCATCTTGAGAAATTCCAAGATGGTCATTATTTAGAAATTTCCAAGGCAATTTGACTTTGTGGAAAAATATTCACATAGGTAACTAAAAATAGAAAACCACGAGTTTTAAATAAATAAGTACATTAAAAAATGATGTCACATAAGCAGGTGTTACTGATTTTTCACTTGAAAGACCTGTATTCAAATACAACCTGTACTATCAGGCACAAAAGTCCCCATGGAAAAATTATATTGTGCAATTTATTTGACCTCTGTGCAAAATGGAGAATATGGCTTACTTAGCTGAAATCTGATTATTTTCAGTTTGATAATTAGTAACTCTAAAGTAATACTGACAACTTAAAAAAATTCTTAGCATAAAATAGGCATTAAAATGACTCTGTAAGTAGGCACTATTTTGTTTAAATTTAAAATAAAGAAATTGATATTGAAGGGAATAAGAAATGTGCTCAATATCATCATGCAGGAAATATCACCTGAATCTAAGATCCCTGTTCTTTACACTAGGTAATAAAAATGGCTTTATATTTTAAGAAGTAATAGTTGTAACAGTTAGTAAACTTCCTCTTTCATTTTTCTTCATGATTAATAAAATCTTAGCTCAAGTTAGCTACGTACAAGGGAGACCTTATGGGTTCACATAGCTGAACAGGGGCAAATTTAGTTTTACATATGGCTTGATGCAGGGTTTAATTTATATCTCTAGAAACTACTTCTCTATGTATTTCCTGGCTTCCTTTTTTTTTTTTTTTAACTGATTCTTTTCTTGACAGTCACAGTCTCATCCTCTGTAATATGAATCCTTAAAAAACAAGTCATTTCCCAAGGGTATTCCTGATATTCATTATGATTACAATGCTTAAATCACAAACTCACCTTGAGTCAATTAAAGTAAATGAGAGAAAGTAATAATTGGTTGACTTAGGATAGGTTATTAATTCTACATCTGCACCAGGTCCAATAATGGGTTATATCCTCATATGAAAATTGAGGTTGTTATCAGAAGACAGAATTGATTCTAGAAAACAAAATTCCCTTAAGTGGACATCTTAAAAAATTATTATTATTGATCACCTGAATTCTAGTCTATTTATTAAAGAAAGCCATATTTCCCACAGAGAATTTTATTATTTCTAACATAGTCCATGTTACTGGATGGAAGGAAAAGAGATGATGTAGCCCCTATATCCAATAATATAATATATCTAGCCCTTTGACAAGCCTGCTTCAGATGACATGATTGAATTATGAATGTGAGATTTGAGATCTGATCAAAACATATAGGACACAATAAAATCAGTATACCAAGAACTAGAAATAATGAAATATTTTGAAGTAAAATTTAAAAATAATATTTAAAATAATTAAGAAATAAGAATGGAATGATAATAAAGGGTCATTATCAAAAACATTAGGTGGAATTAAAATAAAATAATCAAAATGTTATTAATGAAATAAAAAAAGTTTGATTAAACAGCTGATTAAATGTAGCTAAAAAGAGAATTGATGAGTGGGAAAACAGTTAATCAAATGCATTATAGATAAAATATGTAAAATACTTTTAAAAAGTAGTTTAAGAGGTTTGGAATATGGAATAAAAATTTCTCATATTGAATAAGAATCCTACAAGGAAAAAATAAAAATAATAGAGAATGTGATAAACAAGAGATAATGACTGAGAAATATCTCAAATAGGAAATATGTTTTTAGATTAAAGAAGCATGTTATATACACAATATATATAACAGTTTAACTTCATATATAAAAGACAAATAGAATTAAAGATTTATAGATAAAAATAAAATATATTTAAGGGATGATAGTTAGACTTACAACAGGCTTTTTAACAGACTAAATATTTGAAGGTAATAGAATTTTATATTTAACAATTAGCTAAAAGTGTCCTTAGCTAAACTAATGTGAGTGAGTAAGAAATTTTCAGAGGAATTGTAACAGAATTTATCATTCCTAATCTACCTTTGAAGAAGAGTGTTTTTTGGAAAGGACACTGAATTTAGCAGTTTAGAGAAAGATACTGAAACAATGATAATCAAGAGTATTTCTTAAAATGTACGTATAGTTTAACAATAATGATAAAATGACTAATTCAAGAAAGCTTTCAAACAAAGTAGGACTAATCTACTAACAATTATAACATGGAAATTAGATGAGGATAATGATAATACATAATTTTGACTGGAATTTTGAAAAATGAGGATTGGAGTTACAGGATTCTGGAAAAGTATAGAATAAGTAAGTATACATAGCAAGAATGTAAAGGGAACCATTAGAACAATATAATCAGAGTTAATAAAAATAAAGATAAATCTAAGAAGTGGCGTGAAAAGAATCTAATAGAAAGCAAATTAAATAATAGTAAAAAGATGACACAAAATTATAAACTACAAATAACTCTAAATATATCAGAAACCACAATTAATATAAAGACACTAAAATCTTCAGGTAAAGGAAAATACTTTCAAATGGATTTCAAAAATAACAAAAAAACCCTTCTCTATTCAGATGAAAGCTCATGTAGGTGCATCGTTAGATGGGGAGAATTTGAAGCAAATTAGGAATAAATGGTTAATGACAAAAGATATAATTCACCAAAAAAGCAACTAATCTACGTTTGGTATTCATTAACCATATTATCTCATGATTTAAGAAAAATTTGAAGATGCTCTCTGTGAATCCTCCAATTTCTATTCAGGGTAGCCCCATACTCATGCACATATAATGAAATGTGCTCAAGGTATTCAAGGCTTTCTTGCCTGTAATAACAAAATGTCAGAATTAGTCATTGGTAGGGAAGTAGAAACATTTAGTGTTGGGATGCCTGGATGGCTCAGGGGTTAAGTGTCTGTCTGCCTTACGCTCAGGGCTTGTTCCCTGGGTCCAGGGATGGAGTCCCTGCATCAGGATCCCTGCGAGGAGCCTCTGCTTATGTCTCTGCCTCTCTCTCTCTGTGTCTCTCATGAATAAATAAATAAAATATATATATTTTTAATTTAGTGT
Source organism: Canis lupus familiaris (assembly GCF_011100685.1). NCBI lineage: Eukaryota > Metazoa > Chordata > Mammalia > Carnivora > Canidae > Canis > Canis lupus. The sequence continues at coordinate 14,761,398 of NC_049234.1, read as the reverse complement.
TACATTCAATGTGCTCCTCTACATGGTATTTTAAATGAATTAATTAGATCAGAAGCGTATAGACATAATAAATAGAAATTAATTATCTGTAAAAAAGATATTTCTAGAACTATTCAAAACATTATATATGTATATATGTATCGTTAATATATAAATAAAAATACATGATTGGGTTCACATAGTTAATCATAAGGCTAAAATATGGTCATTTATGGAAAATGAAAGAGGAAAAGAGGAGAATATGACTTTATATCTGTAACATTTTTATTACAAATATATAGGAAGATACAACTTTTTGTTGAATTTGAGCAAAATCAGGTGAGTCTTTCTATCATTTTTTGTAATCTTCTGTAAGCATTATGTTCAACAATTCTACTCTGTACTCAAGGTACGCAGTATTATTTCTGCACATACTTTACCTGTACTCCTCTGGGGTGGGGGCATATTGAGCTAATAACATTTTATTCTTCCATGGTATGAAGGATAGAGACTCATACACGTCAAGAGTTTATTAAATGTGTTCTTAGTGAAGACATAAATAACTTAAAGAAATTTTCAAATGTGTGCTTTTCAAATGCTGTCTCCATCAAATGTACCTTTTATAACAAAGTCTCCAGATTATTTTGAAATTATTCACAGCCAAAACCAAGACTACTGGCTCTATCTTGAAAGCAGATGATTCTAAATTTCACCAAAGTGACTAATGTTGATGAAGGATAGAGTATTTTTACTAATTATCAAACCAAAATATTTTGCTACTTTCTGAGTAATAAGAAACTTCACTAACTCAGAAAGTGATTTTTCTCTACTCTGCTAAAATAGTTCAAAATCTTGTTGGAAGATTTACTTTAAGACATGCTTGCATATATGAATATAAATCTGAAATGAAACTGCTTTAAATGTTTCTCTATGCTAATATATGATTTTCAGCTTTAGAGAGGTTTTAAGGAGTCAAACGCTTAAATGCTTTAAAAGAAAATTTAAATATTTCTGTAATATCACAGAAAATCATAAAGAATATAATTTTCCTTAAAAAATACGCTACCTTTTTTTTTAACTAGGTGGAGAGAAGTAACTTATTCTTTTAAAAAGTAAAACTTCATTCTTTATTAAATCTCCTTTCTTCACTGGAGCTAGAGTGCTATGATTTAAAGGAAGGAAGGAAAAAAGAAAGGAAAAAAAGAAAGTTTGTTGGGTTTAGATTTCTAGCTTTGAGTATTAAAAACCAATGATGCTTTAGGAAAGGAAATAATATGAGATAGTTGATTCTTTAAAATAATTTTTTATTTTCATTCCAGTTAACATATAGTGTAATATTAGTTTCAGGTGTCAAATTTAGTCATTCAGCAGTTACACACTACATCCAGTTCTTATCACAAGTGTACTCCTTAATGCCCATCACCTATTACACCCGTTCCCCTACCCATCTCCCTTCTGGTCCCCATCAGTTTGTTCTCTATAGTTAAGAGTCTGTTTCTTGGTTTGCCTCCTCTCTCTGTTTTCCCCTCATGTTCATTTGTTTTGTTTCTAAAATACCACATATGAGTGAAATCATATGGCATTTGTCTCTGTCTGACCGCATGAAACTCTGTAGCTCCATCTACATTGCTACAAGTTGCAAGATTTCACTCTTTATGGCTGTATAATATTCTGTTATATATATCCATTATATCTTTATCCATTCATCAGTTGATAGACATTTGGGCTCTTTCCATAATGTAGCAAGCAACAAAACTGAAAGGCAATCTGTGGAATGGGAGAAGTTATTTGCAAATGACATATGCGATAAAAGGCTAGTATCCAAAATATATACAGAACTTATAAAACTCAACACCCAAAAAAACAAACAATCCAGTTAAAAAATGGACAGAAGACATAAATAGACATTTTTCCAAAGAAGACATACAGAGAGCCAACAGACACATAGGAAGATGCTAACATCACTCATCATTAGAGACATACAGAACAAAACTACAATGATATACCACCTCACATCAGTCAGAATGGCTAAACTTAACAACACAGAAAACAACAGGTATTAGTAAGGAACCCTCTTACAACTATGGGTGAGAATGAAAACTGGTGCAGCCACTCTGGGGGTTTCTCAAAAAATTAAAAATAGAACTACCCTACAATACAGCAATTTTACTGTGAGGTATTAACCCAAAGAATACAAAAATACTAATTCAAAGGGATATATGCACCCTTATGTTTATAGCAGCATTATCTACAATAACCAAAATATGGAGATAATTGATTCTTGTTGGAGAGATGTCTCTAATTCTTCAGGGATCTAGGGTAGTATCTTCTCAGAGGAACTTTACATCTGGCACGACTCTACAATCTGATCCCAATAAAAAATGCAAGGTAATATAGCCCACAATTTCTTGTTGATTCTCTCCAGTTATTTCTAAATCTTACATTTGGTGAATCTTTCAGCTCTGAATCTTTTGGAAATTTCTATATGACCAAATTTGCTTAGTACCTATATCTTAATTTCTGGGAAGCATTTCTGCCAGTTCCACAACAACTGGGAGAATGTCTATTCTATGTGTCCTGGAAGACAGGGAAGGGGTGGCATCATCTGAACACTTCTCTGCAGATCACTTTGCTATATAGCATCTTCCAGAGAGGAAACCTCACAAACTGACATCCTGAGTCCCTGTCCAGAAACCAGTGAAGTCCACTCCAATGTTTTTATTGTTCCTTTTTCGGTACCTTGTTCCTTTTGTCAGATTCAAACTTTGTTCTGCCTTAGACCTAATTATGTTGCACTGCCTCTGGTGCTTTTTCTTTCTTTCTTTCTTTCTTTCTTTCTTTCTTTCTTTCTTTCTTTCTTTCTTTCTTTCTTTCTTTCTTTCTTTCTTTCTTTCCTTTTTTTTTTTTTTTAAACGGGAAGGGGATTTTTTGTCCTTAGGTTGTTTTCTTAGCTGCTTTTGTCTTGCAACAGCAGCCATTCAAATCTAAAATCACTTCATGTCTTTAAAAGGCTGCTTTTAGACACTCTTTCTTTCATGTGTTTCCAGCATTTTTCTTTTCTGTAAATGTTTGCATTTACACATGCTACTCAAAAATTAAGTGGGGGGGGGGGATTTGGGATTAGATTTAAATGACCTCCTTTCTGATTACATGAGAATTTACTTTCATAGGGAAGGTTACTTTTTTGCGATATTAATGTACATTTTATGTTCACTGCTTTAGAAGAATTAGAGATAATGAACTCTTTTGTGTGGGTTGTTTTGTTTTTAGTTTTTATCCCTCCCTCATTTAAGAAATGAGGTATATCACTATAATCAGTCACTTTGTCAATTTGGGGCATTTGCAGAGAGTTCATAATTATAAACAAGAGAGACCCACTATAAGTAGTTTTAGCATATTTTAGCTATATATATATATAAATATAAATATATCGCTAAATATTTGATAACTCTTAGAATCTTCCAAAGCCCAGTG